>NC_133326.1:403418946-403771446 GCF_042186555.1 Aquarana catesbeiana | reverse complement strand
AGCATAATTTTAATTGAATTAATTGTGGCATTTTAAATACTAAACAATGGGAGGCACTATACTGTATATGCTTTATTCTAACATGTTGATGAACGCATGAAGAAAATTATGCCTCAAAGAGACCAGCACCCGGTCTTGATTATCTTATCTGGAAGGACATAGAGAGCACTTGGAGTTAATAGTGATTTGAATACCAGCCTGGATGTATTATTTGGCACATATGGGTATATATTAGGTGAGAGTTCTGTGAGCACTGAGGTGGCAAGAGGAGGTTGGCATTACAGCACAGCTTTTTATCTGGAAGTGAGGACTGTGGTTTATCACTGAAGCGTTAATTATTCACAATTGAAGTCTATTTATCACCTATCATGCACCCAGCACTAAACACTTATGTTGATATGGACAATTTTTTATTGGTGTGAGTGCTTATGATGATACTAATAGTTACTTTTATTATTAATTTTGTTAGTTTATGATTGGATGCACAACATTATTTTATTATAACATTTTTATACTGTGGGAACACTATAGGTGTTGCAGCAACCCTATATTTTCATCACATTCTGAAGACTACTGATACACATTGTACTTTAGATTAGAGGTTTTATCCACGCAGGTAGCACAGGAGTTCACTTTGTTCATCTTTTAGATTTTGGTTATATCAATGAATTTCAGTGCTATAAACAAGCATTTTTCCTGAATTAAATAAATTAATTCAGTGTGTATTGCTGTGATTAGCTATGATTGGTCACAGCTAATCACATGGTACAGATGGGCTATGATTGGCCCTGTCTATACCATGTGATCACTGTGACCAATAACAGCTAGCAACATAATTGTACACAATGAATAGCATGAATCAAAACCGTTCATTGTTTACAATTGTTATGTGATCTGCTGTTATTGGTCACATTGATCACATGGTACTGGCAGTGGGCCAATATGCTGATCAGTCATCCAGAGCGTCCTGAATAGTGGCATGGCGTGTTCTGGGAAAGATGTAATTTGATATCCACCCAGAACAACAGGGCTCCTGCTCAGGTGTCATTTTACAATGGCCCAGGCTGGAAGAGGTTAACCTGTGTATAAATTATATCAAGATTAAAAGTATAATTTCAGTGTTTGCAAATGACACCAAGCTAAGTACTGGAATAGCGTCCTTACAGGATGTCTCCAACTTACAAGCCAACCTCATGGCACTATTGATGTGAGCAATGATGTGGCGAGTGAGGTTTCATGTTGACAAATGTAAAGTTAAGCGCTCCAAGGCTAAAAACATGTATGCATCATACCTTCTAGTAGCAGAACAACTAGGGGAGTCATAGGTCGAGAAGGATCTGGGGGTTCTGGTACATCATAGACTTAATAACAATATATAATGCCAAGCTGCAGTCTCTAAAGCTAGCAAAAAAAATTTAATAAAAGAGGTATAGACTGCAGAGAGAGAGAGAGACTTAATTTTTCCCCTGTACAAATCATCAATAAGACCTCTGCTGGAATATGCAGTTCAGTTTTGTGCATCAGTTCACAAAAAGAGGGAATTGGAGAAAGTGCAGTGAAGGGCAACCAAACTGATAAGAGACATAGAGGAGCTCAGCTATGAGGAAGGATTGGGTGAACTGAATTGATTCTGTTGAAAAGAGGCGATTGAGAGGCATGTGATCACTATTAGGGATGAGCTTCGAGTTCGAGTCGAACTCATGTTCGACTCGAACATTGGCTGTTCGCAAGTTCACCGAACAGCGAACAATTTGGGGTGTTCGCGGCAAATTCGAATGCCGCGGAACACCCTTTAAAAGTCTATGGGAGAAATCAAAAGTGCTAATTTTAAAGGCTAATATGCAAGTTATTGTCATAAAAAGTGTTTGGGGACCTGGGTCCTGCCCCAGGGGACATGGATCAATGCAAAAAAAAGTTTTAAAAACGGCCGTTTTTTCAGGAGCAGTGATTTTAATAATACTTAAAGTCAATCAATAAAAGTGTAATATCCCTTTAAATTTCGTACCTGGGGGGTGTCTATAGTGTGCCTGTAAAGGGGCGCATGTTTCCTGTGTTTAGAACAGTCTGACAGCAAAATGACATTTTGAAGGAAAAAACTCATTTAAAACTACCCGCGGCTATTGCATTGCCGACAATACACATAGAAGTTCATTGATAAAAACGGCATGGGAATTCCCCAAAGGGGAACCCCGAACCAAAATTAAAAAAAAAAAATGACGTGGGGGTCCCCCTAAATTCCATACCAGGCCCTTCAGGTCTGGTATGGATATTAAGGGGAACCCCGGCCAAAATTAAAAAAAAAAAAATGACGTGGGGTTCCCCCTAAATTCCATACCAGACCCTTCAGGTCTGGTATGGATTTTAAGGGGAACCCCGCGCCAAAAAAAAAAAAAAAAAAACGGCGTGGGGTCCCCCCAAAAATCCATACCAGACCCTTATCCGAGCACGCAACCTGGCAGGCCACAGGAAAAGAGGGGGGGACGAGAGTGCGGCCCCCCCTCCCTCCTGAACCGTACCAGGCCACATGCCCTCAACATTGGGAGGGTGCTTTGGGGTAGCCCCCCAAAACACCTTGTCCCCATGTTGATGAGGACAAGGGCCTCATCCCCACAACCCTGGCCGGTGGTTGTGGGGGTCTGCGGGCGGGGGGCTTATCGGAATCTGGAAGCCCCCTTTAACAAGGTGACCCCCAGATCCCGGCCCCCCCCCGTGTGAAATGGTAAGGGGGTACATAAGTACCCCTACCATTTCACGAAAAAAGTGTCAAAAATGTTAAAAATGACAAGAGACAGTTTTTGACAATTCCTTTATTTAAATGCTTCTTCTTTCTTCTATCTTGCTTCATCTTCTGGTTCTTCTGGCTCTTCTGGTTCTTCTGGTTCTTCCTCCGGCGTTCTCGTCCAGCATCTCCTCCGCGGCGTCTTCTGTCTTCTTCTCCTCGGGCATGGGGGGGAGGCTCCCGCTCTTCTCTTCTTCTTTTCTTCTTTTCTTCTTTTCTTCTCTTCTTCTCTTCTTCTTCATTTTCTTCTCCGGGCCGCTCCGCAATCCATGCTGACATGGAGGGAGGCTCCCGCTGTGTGACGGCGCTCCTCGTCTGACAGTTCTTAAATAACGGGGGGGCGGGGCCACCCGGTGACCCCGCCCCCCTCTGACGCACGGTGACTTGACGGGACTTCCCTGTGACGTCACGGGGAATGCCACAGGGAAGTCCCGTCAAGTCACCGTGCGTCAGAGGGGGGCGGGGTCACCGGGTGGCCCCGCCCCCCCGTTATTTAAGAACTGTCAGACGAGGAGCGCCGTCACACAGCGGGAGCCTCCCTCCATGTCAGCATGGATTGCGGAGCGGCCCGGAGAAGAAAATGAAGAAGAAGAGAAGAAGAGAAGAAAAGAAGAAAAGAAGAAAAGAAGAAGAGAAGAAGAGAAGAGCGGGAGCCTCCCCCCCATGCCATGGGTGCGGAGCGGCCCGAGGAGAAGAAGACAGAAGACGCCGCGGAGGAGATGCTGGACGAGAACGCCGGAGGAAGAACCAGAAGAACCAGAAGAGCCAGAAGAACCAGAAGATGAAGCAAGATAGAAGAAAGAAGAAGCATTTAAATAAAGGAATTGTCAAAAACTGTCTCTTGTCATTTTTAACATTTTTGACACTTTTTTCGTGAAATGGTAGGGGTACTTATGTACCCCCTTACCATTTCACACAGGGGGGGGGCCGGGATCTGGGGGTCATCTTGTTAAAGGGGGCTTCCAGATTCCGATAAGCCCCCCGCCCGCAGACCCCCACAACCACCGGCCAGGGTTGTGGGGATGAGGCCCTTGTCCTCATCAACATGGGGACAAGGTGTTTTGGGGGGCTACCCCAAAGCACCCTCCCAATGTTGAGGGCATGTGGCCTGGTATGGTTCAGGAGGGAGGGGGGGCCGCACTCTTGTCCCCCCCTCTTTTCCTGCGGCCTGCCAGGTTGCGTGCTCGGATAAGGGTCTGGTATGGATTTTTGGGGGGACCCCACGACGTTTTTTTTTTTTTTTTTTGGCGCGGGGTTCCCCTTAAAATCCATACCAGACCTGAAGGGTCTGGTATGGAATTTAGGGGGAACCCCACGTCATTTTTTTTTTTTAATTTTGGCCGGGGTTCCCCTTAATATCCATACCAGACCTGAAGGGCCTGGTATGGAATTTAGGGGGACCCCCACGTCATTTTTTTTTTTTTAATTTTGGTTCGGGGTTCCCCTTTGGGGAATTCCCATGCCGTTTTTATCAATGAACTTCTATGTGTATTGTCGGCAATGCAATAGCCGCGGGTAGTTTTAAATGAGTTTTTTCCTTCAAAATGTCATTTTGCTGTCAGACTGTTCTAAACACAGGAAACATGCGCCCCTTTACAGGCACACTATAGACACCCCCCAGGTACGAAATTTAAAGGGATATTACACTTTTATTGTTTGACTTTAAGCATTATTAAAATCACTGCTCCTGAAAAAACGGCCGTTTTTAAAACTTTTTTTTGCATTGATCCATGTCCCCTGGGGCAGGACCCAGGTCCCCAAACACTTTTTATGACAATAACTTGCATATAAGCCTTGAAAATTAGCACTTTTGATTATTCATGTTCGTGTCCCATAGACTTTAACGGTGTTCGCATGTTCGAACGAACTTTTTTCCTGTTCGCATGTTCTGGTGCGAACCGAACAGGGGGGGTGTTCGGCTCATCCCTAATCACTATGTATAATTACATTCAGTAAGTGGTCCATATAGTGCAATTGGTGTAGAGTTATTCACTTTCAGGTCATTACAGAGGAAAAAGGGGAACTCTTTTATATCTGGAGATTTAATCTCCACATATGGTAAGACTTCTTCACAGTAAAAGCTGTAAACATGTGAAATAGACCCACTGAATAACTAGTTTGTGCCAGGTCAATAGGTTGTTCTAAAATACTATTGATAAGTGATCAAGGAAATATCCAATTGACTACTGGGGGATCATGAAGGATTTTTTCCCCACTGGAGCAAATTGGACCATGCTTTATTGGGTTTTTGTTTGCCATCCTCTGGATCAACTGTGGGTGTGGGTTTATGTATATAAAGATTTTCTATTAGTCTGTTTTTTTTTTGTTTTTTGTTTTGGTTGAACTAGATGGGCTTTTTTCAACCTGACTAAGTATGTAACTATGTAACTAAACTAAAAAAAAAAAACTGTGCAAAAAAAAACTGAAGACCTGATATATCCACTTGATCACAAGATTCAATTTTGTTGACTTTATATATTTGTTTTATACTTTATATCACTGGACTTCACACTTTTTATTTATTTATTTTTTATTTTTTATTCATGGTGAACAGCAATTATATGTTTTATTTACACAGCACAACTGCTTTGGAATATATGTACGTAAAGAAAGTCTGTTGATGGAATGTGTTCCTATATGAGCCAACAGATCATGTTAGCTATTGAATTGGATGACATTGTGTACATGAAATCAGCATGCAATATAAACTACCAGCAAATATTCAGGTAGTAGCAAGCTGACGATTACTTTTTTGTTATCACAAGCTTTTTATGTAAACCTACAATATATAAAGTAGCACTTATTAATTAAAAGCAGGGGTGTTAGGGTCAGTTCCAAGTGAATAGCCTAATACACGTTTAAACAGAGAATGCTGGCCATGGCAGCTTTGTAGACAACCTGGCTAAACTATAAAGAAGATTTGATTTAAAGAACTGCTGCCAATCAGCACTTTTGCCATACTCCGATTTTAGCATGCTACTAATGATACAACTGCTAACAAGTGGTTAAATCAGACATCTATTTTAACAGCTACAAAGAGGTTGAAATTTACCAAACTGCACACTGCTAATTTACACAGAATCATACAGTATATGCTGTTGTATTTATTAAGTGTTATTTTATCAGTTTTACCATTTGTGGTTTCTAGTTGTGGTACTGTGTATTTATGGTAACTTATTTCTAGCATAAAGGCAACTCTATTAGGTATATAACATATATCAATGCATTCGATCCTGCAAGCTTTCAAATAAACTGTAATGGGGAGAAGAGATGGAAAAGTTTATTCTACAGATTAGATCCTGTGAACCTTTTCCCTCCCCAGATGCCATTTATTAATGCCTCATATTCCACCCTTTATGTGAGAATAGAAAGTGCCTAATAATGAAGCAGAAGAATAACAGTTTTGTATCCGATTAGCAGATACTCTGAATTGATTTCTGTCAACTGCTACATTTTCACAAACAGTTCATAGTGTGGGTGTAAACAGGTCACTTCTCATTTGTGTGTAATGGCAGTCGAAGATATTGTACCCAATTACAAGATGAGCCCAAAATAGTTTTATAGAAGACTCTTAGGAAATGCATCTTTCCATTCTCACATTATCATCACTTCACCAAGACTTAAGTACACATTTAACATTTCCACTTTAAAAAGAGCTTTTTATGCTGAGCGGAAAGGAAAGTGGTATTTTATCTTACCATCATAATGAGCATACTGCTCTGTGCATGAAAGCCAAGTATTTACCTATGCTTAGAAGAGGAAGAGCCAGCTGTTGGGGAAAATGGAGTCCTAACAAGGCGTGATCAAACCCGGCAAGGTTGGAAATGCAGGAGGTTCAGCAAACTCAACAAAAAGTCAGCTTATCATGAACAAGCTCCAAAGCTATTTAAATCTATAGGTGTCAAGCTTTTGTTAAAACAACTGCATTAAAAATACACAAATTGCTTAAATATCATGGTTTGGAGATTCCTTAAACCTGCATGTGAAGTTGTGGATGCAATAGGATCTACTCCTTTAAAAGCAACATTTTGTGTTTACAGACTGAAGCACCAGCCTCTGCACCAGCCTCTGCACCAGCCTCTGCATATTAACAAACCAAGGTAAAGGGGTTTGCAGACGTGTCTTTTGGAATCTGGAAGCTCTCTTTAGAATGGGGGCCCAAAGATATCCTTCTCCCCTACAAGAGTGAGTATGAGGTACATAATTATTTTTCAATCACATAAACAAAAGCAAAACAAAATTAAATACACCCACATCATTGAAAAAGTCTTTGATTTAAAAAAAAAAATCACGCGATATAAGTCTAAAATGAATCATGTCATACAGCAGGCAAATTAGCCAAATCTAGCCAGTTTGTTCTCCAAGTTGCTGAACTGCACACAGCCTGGGTTCAGGTCAAACACATGATCAACCTGAACTCAAAGCTTATCCCTAATCCTAACTCACAAAGTTTCACTCCTTGCTTTGGCAATAAAAAAGAACTGTAATGCCCCGTACACATGGTCAGATTTTCCGATGGACAATGTCCGATCAGAGCGTGTTGTCGGAAATTCCGACCGTGTGTGGGCTCCATCGGACATTTTCCCTCGGATTTTCCGACACACAAAGTTGGAGAGCAGGAGATAAAATTTTCCGACAACAAAATCCGATCGCGTCAATTCCAACCGTGTGTGGCCTGTTCCGACGCACAAAGTGCCACGCATGCTCAGAAGAAATTCCGACCCGGAACAGCTCATTCTGGTAAACTTAGCGTTCGCAATGGATACAGCACTTTCGTCACGCTGCAATGTTAAAAATGGTTTAATACAGCGCAATCTCTTCTTCTTTATAATGTGACAAGAATATAGTAGTTTTGCTGCTCATATTCACACAGACTTCTCACAAACTTATTTCGTTACTATTTATCAAGATTCCCTCAATATATTTTGATTTCTCACATCTGACAACATATTTTTGTTGTATATTTTTTTTTTTTGGCTTTAATGTAGATTCTTTTTTTGTGTTTGTATTTTTTTGAAAGGTGTTATTTTTTTGGGGGGATTTTTATTTGTACTCCCGAAAATGTTTGTGTGTGTTTTTTGTGACAAGTTCCCACAACACCATTGATATGTTGTTCTATTTAATCTGTAGGAGATTGTTTGGTGTTGTTGTCCCTTGTTGATTTCACATTTTATGTTAGAAATGTACCTGAATCGTCACCAACAAACTGTCCTTTTTGGATGAAAACACACACAGGAGAGTATAATTTCCCAAAAAAAATTTTATTAAGGGGTCACAACTAAACAAAGAGGGAGGCAACGCTGGAGAAACTGCAGAAGTGGGTGAAGCCTTGGACCCCCAGGGCAGACATCAATTATTTAAAAGCAAAATTGGTGGCCTGAGGAGTCCTTATCTAAGGGAGGGCATTCTGGACCAGAAGTCCCAGAGATCCGGAAAGCAGCAGATGACATCTATGTCCCCAGGCTGTGGTCATACAAGAGACTGCAGCTTCTGTCAGACCAGACTGAACCCAGGGTCATCACTCTCTTGTCTTCCTTCCACGCCTCCTTCCACGCGGTGGCTGTGGTGGTGGAGTTGTGGCAGCAGGAGGAGGAGGAGGAACTCAATGACGTCGATCTTGGGTGTTAGTTCCCCACTCACCCCCTTATGTAGGACTTTATACAGAAGGTCCTCACAGAGCTTGCATTGACCCTCCTGCATGGCCTGCAGTTTTGTGGCAGCCATGCAGGCAAAGGCCTCTTCAGGAGTGGGTAAGGCTCGTAGGGACGCCGAAGCCTCCTGAATGAGCCTGAACGCAGAATCCTGCACGGGACTCGGAGTCGTCTTCCTGGCTCTTTTATATGGAAGGCGGAGGGGAGAAACCTGAGATTCCGTCAGGCTGCGACTTGTCCCAGGCTTCTCCTGGCTGACACTTAGCCCCGCCTCCTCCTGGCTGCCACTAATCCCCGCCTCCTCCTGACTGCCACATTCCACAACCTCCTCCTGGCTGAGGTCTTCCTGTGTATGAAAAAGGGACATAGTTTTAGTATTGTTTTCATCAATCACACACAATTTTCACCTCCTGACTGTTGCAAATTGAATGTTAAAAAAATATAACAGACTATCCTTCTGAGCCCAGCATTTTCCATTCTTGTCCCAAATTTGGGTGCCCACTACTGTCTATTGATATGTAAAACACTTTTTTCAATCAGCAATTAGTGATTAATAATAACATCTATAGTAAACATCATTTCTTTATTGTCCAGAAATCTGTAGAAGAATGCTATACCTGACTCCAGCTGGGCTCCTCCACTTCTTCCTGGCTGGAAGGCCCAGGTTGGACATCGGAAGCCTCAGCTGGGGTGGAAGGAAGCGTGGAAGGAAGAGTAGAGAGGGATTCCCTGACTTCAGTGTGGTCTGACAGAAATCGCAGTCTCTCATAGTACCACAGCCTGGGGACATAAACGTCATCTGCTGCAGCTCCGGACCTCTGGGAATCTGTGACCTTCTTGCGCTCCCTAAGATAAGTGCTCCTCAGGCCACCAATTTTGGCTTTTAAATAAGGGATGGTTGCTGTGGGGACCACCGGCGTCACCAACTCCAGCAGTTTCTCCAGCGCTGCCTGCCTCTTTTGTTTATGGTTGTAATGAGGATGTCTCACTTGCCACAGACAGGGCAGCTCCCTGTATTTGTCAATGAACAGGGAGAGGAAATTGTGGTTGTTGAACCCATCCATTTTCTCTGCAAGACACAACACAATACAAACCCTAATGTCAGGCCAAACTCCCCTAATCTTGTTACAATATAGGCTTCCATTTCGAAGCAGTATAGGCCCAAGTTTAGATCCTACCTTCGTTATCACGATCGGCGCCTCCGATGCTCCTTCCTCCGCTCACAGATCGTACGTAAGACGCACGCGTGTTACGCTTTATACACACTGCGCATGCGTGTAACTCCGCCCGCCACTGACGTTCTTTCTAGTCTATTCCCCGCCCCTTTTCGTTCGGTGCAGTGGGGGAAGAGCACATGGCGGAGACACAGCAGGTGCGTGCTAA
The DNA here is from genome assembly GCF_042186555.1 of Aquarana catesbeiana. Classification (NCBI taxonomy): domain Eukaryota; kingdom Metazoa; phylum Chordata; class Amphibia; order Anura; family Ranidae; genus Aquarana; species Aquarana catesbeiana. Next base: position 403,761,633 of record NC_133326.1, on the reverse strand, counting down.
ATGTAGCAACGACGAGGAGGAGGAGGAAAGGCCGGATCCGGACACGTCCCGATCCAGAAGGAGATTTAAGGACTCAAATATGTCCTTTGGGGAGATGTTGGAGATGGTGGACATCCTGAAGAAGGCCGACTATGATGGAAAGTATGGGCCTTACCCCAACCCCAATGTCAGAAAGGCCAAGATAATGGCGAAAGTGGTCAAAAGTCTGCACCGGAATTTTGGGGTACGACGATCGAAAGATCAGCTCAGGAAGCGGTGGTCGGACCTCAAATTACGAGAACATGAGCAGTACAGAAAGATCCAGAGAGTGCTGCAAAAAAGTAAGTAGTTGTGCTGTGTTCCTATTCTTTATGTTTATTACGTTCGTGCTGCTCCATGTGCTTTTAGGAACTGTTGTACAGTTTAAAATGGCAACTTTCAAGTTCATGGGCACATTATTCGTTCGTATCAAACATTTTTCTTTCGGACTATAAAATACCATTGTTTAGGCCATATGCATTTGGCCACCATTTTTACGCCCTATACTTGTCTTAAAAGAATTGGGTTGTGTAGATGGCTTTGTTACTAGAATGAAATGCAAACTAGATTCTGTGTAAGGAGAGGACACTGAGCAGCTGTTTTCACATCTGGACACTGGAGCACTAGTGTGGGACACAAGAACACCATTTTTATAAGGGGGCCACACAGGTGCTCCAGTGTATACTATAGGGGGGGGCTACATCTGTGAAGCTTGTACCAAACAGGTAAAGTATTGCAGCTTGACAAAGGACACTGAAAATGTTACATTTTTGAACTCTGCTAAAATTGGCAATTGTACCCCACTTCCAAGCAATGTTTCCTATTTCTAGTTCTGCCATCAAATATTTGTGTGCTAATTATACCATTTTGTTTTACATAGGGGAGAAAAGACTCGGAGGACACCCCTCATCCGAAGAGACCAGAGCCCCCCCCCTCTGGAAGAAGGGGAAATCCCCCCAACACAATCTGAGCAGGAGGAAGAAGACGTGGTGGAACTAGTCACCACAACAGGTGAGTGTCTGCGACCACAGGCTCAGGTAAGAGATGGATGCCGTCATATTTTTGAGACCTAATTTTTTGGGGGGGTTCCTCTCTTTTTAGGTGATCGTGATGTTGTGGATCCAGATCCTTTCACATCTGAAAGTGCCCAGATCCTGATCGGGGAGATCATGGGGTGTAATTTACAATTGGAAAACATCAAGAAAAACATCAATGATGTTATTCCAAAAAATAAAAACATCATTGATGTTTTGGGGCGAGTTTAAAACCCCTCCAAATCACTTTCTTCTTTTGTGTGCTACAATGTGCAAAATGTTTTTGTGATTTTTCACAAAGCCAAATTTGGAGGATGCACACAGTGTGCCAACATGTGCTATCTGCCATCACGGGAGATCAATGGACGCATTTTGGGGGTGCAACCCCTTCCTCAATAATAAAGTAGCTGAGAGGAAGGGCTTGCTCCCCCAAAACACGTCCCTTTATCCCCCGTGATGGCAGGTCGCACATGTTGACATTGGTAAATTGGTGTGCATCTTCCAAATTTGGCTTTTCCTGGGGTGACTTCACCCCATATGAACGCAATATCAAACACAGTTCCTAAATGCTCATGTCTGATGTTGCCTTCAAGTTCTACCAAATGTGATGTTTGTAAGTTCAAGATTTGTGTCTTTCTTGTTGGTTTTACACAGGCCTGTTTTCTCGTAAATGGACATTTCTATTTTTGATAATGCTACCCCAAAAATTGTTATACAACAAACATGTTGGTTTGTTTGAAAAACCTTTGGTAAATGCACATATGATTGTGCAGGTATAAAAAAGTTTGTTAAGCAAGAATGTGTGGATTATTGTCTCAACGCTACAACACTTTTGGGGTGATGTCATTGTTGTTTTCAGAGAAAATGGGGGTTATTTACTAAGGGCAAATCCTCTTGGCACTACAAGTGCAGTTTCAGTGCAGTTGCAACTGCACTTGTAGTGAAATGTGTTTTTGCATTTAGTAAATAACAGCCAACAGTGCTTTGTATAAGGTTACACAATCACGCCATTTTCTGGACTCAACACATCTCTGTCAGGGTCAGCTAAAACAAACACAAGCAGTAAAGGTCCACAAGGAATTTCTTTTTTTTTTTTTAATAGAAAAAGGCTTCACATATTTGCTGGCATATTGATGACCCCCCTACCCGCAAAGAACTCCAGGTAGCGTAACCGGACATCACGGGCACTCAGGGAGGGCAAGCCAGGACGGCCGCTTTCAAGCGCCGTCAGTGTTTCAGGTATCACTCCGGCCTCAGGCCCAACTGAGCCAGCATAGTTGGCTGAATGTTTCCTTAAAAAGTTATGGAGAATACAGCACGCCAGTATAATATGGTTCAGTTTATACTCCGCCATATGGATGGGTGTCATAAATAGGCGGAACCGGCTGGCCAGGATTCCAAATGTGTTCTCCACCACTCTTCGGGCTCTGGCCAGCCGGTAATAAAAAACCCTCTGTTCCGGGGTGAGGGTCCTCATTGGGAATGGCCGCATCAGGTGGTCCCCCAGTGCAAACGCTTCATCAGCAACGAACACGAATGGGAGTCCTTCCACATTGTCCTCTGGAGCTGGCAAGTCCAAGCTGCCATTCTGGAGACGCCTGTAGAACTCCGTCTGGGCGATGACTCCACCATCGGACATCCGGCCATTCTTCCCCACGTCCACATACAGGAAGTCGTAAGTAGCTGACACCACCGCCAACATCACTATACTATTGAACCCCTTATAGTTGAAATAGTACGACCCCGAGTTGGGTGGTGGGACGATGTGGACGTGTTTCCCATCAATTGCCCCTCTGCAGTTAGGAAAGTCCCACCGCTGGGCAAAGTGGGAGGCCACAGTCTGCCATTCCTGTGGCGTGGAAGGATACTGTTGAGGAAAAAAAATAAATATTAATATTTTTACTCAGAAACATGGCAAGCAGATTAGGCACAAACATTCTGGGGCAACCTCCAGATAGCATTTATTAAGGGGAATTTAACAACACCAAAGTATAAGGTACACCTATCATATCCCCCCCCTCTCATGGGCCATTTCTAACATTATAGGGGGGGATCGTGGACAGGTAACCCTCTTCACTTCATTGAGAGATGAATGCCTAAATACAGGGTATTACTTGGAACAGCCCCTCCTTAGTTACACTATTGGCAGCCCACTGGACAGGTAAGAAGTGTCATAATACAAAGATATAAATACACACTGTACACATTTGAGCACATTTGGACATTCTGCTATTACCTAGCAAGATAATAATAGGATACAAAAACTTTAAACAGTACCATTTGAAAGTATACAGGCAGGCCCTTGCACTACATGCTTTGGGGAATTCATCCATAAATCTGAGCACTAAAGAGATGGGTATAGTGTGTATGGGTTTGGCAAAGTCAGCAGATAGATTATTGAGGATAGATAGAGAATTGGGATCAGCTGACTTAGCAGTTGGGGGAGGGAGGGTTACTAAAAATTATTTGGGGATACCACCAAAAAAAAGCCTCTGGCACTCTGCCAGAATTTAAAGCAAAAATAACATTTCAAAACATTTTAGGGGGTTTTTGGGGTAAAGCACTACTATGGAGCAGAAAAAATACATTGTTAAGTGACTACATGAGGTGAATATAGGCCAGGAGACACCATGCTGGGGAGGTTATTGAAGGGCAAATATGTATGAAGGACCTAAAATAATAATTACATTAAAATCCAGCATGCATGAGAACAAAGGGGACATTCACAGCATATTCCAATCATGGTAATTAGGGAATGAGGAAAGAAATACAATATATTAGCAAACATTCAATACAATAAAATGTGATATTAAAGGATAAAAATCTTACCTTCATATACTCCTTCTGCAGGACCTGTATGATGGCAGAACAGGTCTCTGGGATAATGATACCCAGAGCCTGGGGGGAGATGCCTGTTGAGAACTTTAAGTCCTGCAGACTTCTCCCTGTCACCAAATACCGCAGGGTAGCGACGAGCCTCTGCTCCGGAGTGATGGCTTGCCTCATGCAGGTATCCAGCCTGCTAATATAAGGGGTCAGCGAAGCCAACAGACGGTGAAACACGGGGTCCGTCATCCTGAGAAAGTTTATGAAATCATCAGGATTATTCTCACGGATCTCACGGAGCAAAGGCATATGAGAGAACTGGTCACGCTGAAGCAACCAATTCTTGGTCCATGAACTCCTCCCCACCCTGTTCATGGACTGGACTTGTGTCAAGGTCAGGACCCCAACACCAAGCCCCACAGCACGAACTCTACGAGGAGTACGCATACGCAACATGGCTAGAAAACGGTCGGCTTATCAGAACGAAGTAACAGAACACACTGAAGAACAGCAAGGCCTGTGAAGAGCGACCTGAAAAACAGTAACGAATGAACAAGAATACAATGACTAATTAAAGTCACACGGAACTTGCTGCATGCACTGAAGAGCAGATACAAACCCACAAGCACAAACTGAACGGCAGAAAACGATAAGAAAGCCACGAGTCTGAAAAAGTGCGAATCGTCTCTCACCAAACTTTTACTAACACGAGATTAGCAAAAGGAGCCCAGAGGGTGCCGCGCTTGGTTCTGAACTGGCCTTTTCTAGTCTCGTCGTACATGGTGTACGTGACCGCGTGGTTGGCGATCGGAAATTCCGACAACTTTGTGCGACCGTGTGTAGACAAAACAAGTTTGAGCCAACATCCGTCGCAAAAAATCCTAGGATTTTGTTGTCGGAATGTCCGAACAAAGTCCGACCGTGTGTACGGGGCATAAGACATTGCTGCAAAGCGTTATGAAGCACATCAGAATAAAGGACAGATTTTTTACTGAAACTTATATACATATGTACCATGTATAAATATACAAACAAAAAGAAATAGATATACACATGAACAGTTTAAACAAGCAATGTATTGTATTGTAAACCTATATTTAAACAAAAGAACACATACTGTATTTTTGTAGTTTTGTCATATTAGCCTGCTCCTTCCTGATTTGGACTAAATACCACCTCCCCTTCTACTTACAGTACCTCTATAACATAAAGGAGAGGCATGCTTTAGTTTACTGAGGTAGCCTGGGCAATACTGGTATTTTATGCACTCATCAAACAGCTATAACAAGCAAATTCAATTGTATATTTAACCTCCCTGGCGGTATTCAGTGTGTGGCTCGGGGTGAATTTTTATTACCAAAAGCGGTAACCCCGAGCCACACTTGGGATTGCATTGCTGGATCCAGGCAAAGTTACCTACCTTGTCCCCAGGATCCTGCCATGTCTCCCAACTGTGTGTGCGAGTTGTGTCCTCCGCTGGATCTATCACAGTGCTGGGCTCCATTCCCTGCGAGCGTTGCGACGCACGGGGACGGAGCCCGCTGCCAAATTCAAAAAGTGAAAAACACATAATACATACAGTACACTGTAATCTTACAGATTACATTACTGTATCAAATTATCTCACCTCCCTTTTGTCCCTAATGCTTTGTCCAGTGCCCTGCATACAGTTTTATATTACGTACTGTATACTGTTCTTTCTGCCTGTAAACTTGAGAACATCCATAGCAACCAAATAGTGTCCCTTTACGTCAAAAGCAGTTTTAGACCAGCTAGAAAACAGGGATAATAAATTAGAATTACTTGAAGAATTGAGCGATAGTGATTTGTGGGGATATTAGTCATCAAACACTGAAAGTAATGACTGCAACTGAGCAAATTTAAGTTTTTTTGATTTGATCACATTATTGAATACACTTTATTATTATGATATTATTATTTGTTAGAATTATTTATAGTTATTTATTATATTATAATTTATGATTTAGTGTTTCAAACATTATCATACCCGGGATGTCTACTAGACTCTTGTTTGGACAGATTTAAGTGTATTATTACTAAGAATTACAGGCCTACAATATAAAATGACAAATTTCTATGCAAAACAATGTACCGCTTTCAGCATCAAAAATCGGACATAATCATACCACCAGGGAGGTTAATAGACCAAAAGGGAGTAAAAGAGAGTTTACAAGCACTTTAAGTTTAATGCTGTTGATTATGGTTAATCAAGGACTTGTCCGAAAGAGTCTCCTGTCATTTTTACTATTTTTGACACTTTTTTTGTGAATTAGTAGGGGTACAATGTACCCATTACCAATTCACATAGGGGGGCTCAAATCTGGGGGTCCCCTTGTTAAAGGGGGCTTCCAGATTCCGATAAGCCCCCCACCCGCAGACCCCCACAGCCACCAAGTGGCAAGGGTTGTGGGGATGAGGCCCTTATCCCCATCAACATGGGGACAAGGTGCTTTGGGGGTGACTCCAAAGTACCCCCCATGTTGAGGACATGTGGCCTGGTATGGTTCAGGAGAGGGAGCGCTCTCTCATCCCCCCTCTTTTCCTGTGTCCTGCCAGGTTTCATGCTCAGATAAGGGTCTGGTATAGATTTTGGGGGGGACCCTAAGCCATTTTTCTTAATTTTGGCACAGGGTTCCCCTTAGAAGGGTCTGGTATGGATTTTGGGGGACCCCTATGTGATTTAAAAAAAATAGCGCAGAGTTCCCCTTAATATCAATACCAGACCTGAAGGGCCTGGTATGGATTTTGGGGGGACCCCCCCGTAATTTTTTTTTTTTCATTTTGGTTTGGGATTCCCCTTAATATTCATACCAGACCCAAAGGGCCTGGGAATTGACCTGGGGGAACCCATGCCGTTTTTTTCAATGAGTTTTATCTATATTGAATGAATCCGACAATTCATTACAGCCACGATCAGTTTTAAATTACCTTTTTTCCTTTTGAAATGTCATTTGGCTGTGGTATTGTTCTAAACACGGGAAAACTGTGCCACTTTACAGGCATACTATAGACACCCCCCAGGCACGATATTTAAAGGAATATTTCATTTTTATTGTTTCACTTTAAGCATTATTAAAATCACTGCTCCTGAGAAAATATCATTTTTTAAATTTTTTTTGCATTGATACATGTCCCCTGGGGCAGGACCCTGGTCCCCATACACTTTTTATGACAATAACTTGCACATAAGCCTTTAAAATTAGCACTTTTGGTCTTTCATGTTAGACTTTAACGGGGTTCCGCGGCTTTCAAATTTGCCCTGAACACTGCATATTGTTCGTTGTTCGCCGAGCAACCAAAGTTCGGCCTGAACTTATGCTCTATTCGCCTATCCCTACTGTTGATCCAGAAGACACAAAACAAAACAAGGAAGCAATTCCAGAGCTATAATTACTGGTGGAAAAATGTAAGTCTAAGAAATTTACTAGGATAAAAAGTTGGAGCTTATGAAGAGAGGGCCAAATCAATGGGAATCAAAGGAAGATGCAACTGCAATATACAGTATAGTGCCAAAAGTATTGGGACGTCTGCCTTTACATACACATGAACCTTATTGGCATCCCAGTCTTAGTCTGTAGGGTTCAATATTAAGTTGGCCCACCCTTTGCAGTTAAGACAGCTTTAACTCTTCTGTAAAGGCTGTCCACAATGTTTAGGAGTGTGTCTATGGGAATGCTTGACAATTCTTCCAAAAATGCATTTGTGAGGTCAGACACTGATGTTAGACGAGAAAGCCTGGCACACAGTCTCTGCTCTAATTCATCCCAAAGGTGTTCTATCGGATTGAGGTCAGAACGTTGTGCAGGCCAGTCAAGTTTCTCCACCCCAAATTCGCTCATTCATCTCTTTATGGACCTTGGTCAAGCGTTGAGTATGGCCTCACATATCATTCAATTTAATACGATAAAAGAGTACCATCATCCAGATTAACATATAATTGGGGAGGGTGGTGATGTGAGGGTAGTTGCCAAGGCTAACCCATACACATAGACACCCAAAGAGATTGAATGGACTTTCTAGGTACTGATATAACAACAAGGTTAATTCAATAAAATACAAATTCCATGAACTCCCCCCAGGCGGACATATGACCAGTCACCTTCTATCCTCCTGAAGAAGCGGTTACACCGCGAAACCAGTAGAGGAATACTTATACTCCACCTTAACAGAAACTATACTGGGGAAACCTGCTATTAGTTAGTTGTGTGTGGTATATACTATATTATATAATCTGTTTTGTATACATTCCCCTTCCTTTAATATATTGTTTGTACATTGTTACAGAATAAAATTTGTATTTTATTAAATTAACCTTGTTGTTATATCAGTACCAAGAAAGTCCATTCAATCTCTTTGGGTGTCTATGTGTATGGGTTAGCCTTGGCAACTACCCTCACATCCCCACCCTCCCCAATTATATCTTTATGGACCTTGCTTTGTGCACTGGTCCAAATCATTTGGTGGAGTGGGGATTATGGTGTGGGGTTGTTTTTCAGGGGTTGGGCTTGGCTTATTAGCTCCAGTGAAGGAAACACTTAAGCCATCAGCATACCAAGACATTTTTGACCATTTCATGCTCCCAACTTTGTTTGAACAGTTTGGGGATGGCCCCCAACATAACTGTACCTCAAACTCACTCATCAATGTCTTTATGGACCATGTTTGTGCACATGGTCCATAAAGACATTGATGAGCGAGTTTTGGATGGAGGAACTTGACTGGCCTGCACAAAGTCCTGACCTCAACCCGATAGAACACCCTTGGAATGAATTGGAGACTGCGAGCCAGACCTTCTCGTTCAACTTCAGTGTCTGATCTCACAAATGTGCTTCTGGAAGAATGATCAAATACTCCCATAGACACACTCCTAAACCTTCCCAGATATGTTGAAGCTTTTATAGCTGCAAAGAGTGGGCCAACTCAATGTGGAACCCTACGGACTGGATGCCATTAAAGTTCATGTGCGTGTAAAGGCAGGCGTCACAATACTTTTGGCTGTGTATGTCAATAAGCTAATAGTCTTCAGGTTGTCTAGCACTGTTTTTTTCTCCACTATGAATAGGTAATCAGCAGAAATTCAAAGGGGACAACTTGGACATGATCAGTGCATGATCATGGCTCTTTTGACCTGCAACTTTGAGCAGTGGTCAGGAATTTCTTGGGGTTTATTTGCTGTAACCTGTTTTTTTCTTCACTAGATAAATGCAGATCACTGATAGGGCACATAGAAAACAATTGTTTTCTATGTGGCCCATTCACACTGCAACTTTGCTGTTATGTGCAGTGCAGTGAAGAAAATTCAGCAAAACTACATTTCCCTACAATGCACTGGATTTCAACTGTATATCATCCCACTGCAGTGCAACACACCATGGTGCTGGGTGAAGAAATTAATGAAGTAGCACTATGTGACACCTATGTAAAGTTTAAAAAATAGTAAGCAGTATGATGCACTGAAATGCGCATTGCACCACTCCCTGCCGGTGGTCACACTGACAGCTGCCTGCTTGGTAAAACATTTTAGCATGCAGGCTAGAGTGAACCAGGCCTTATTCTCTTCTATATACTATATCATTAAATTAACATTTCCCAGCACTAAGATACTATTACGAAGATGTCTGTGACAAAAAAGAGGCAATTAACTTAAACTGTTTATTCTGAATTGAATGACAGTTTATTGTCTTAATCAAGTTAATCATCAGTAACAGTTTTACACTAAAATAAGAATGCAATATGCTGAATCTGGGAAGATTTATATATCTATCTATTTAGTTAATTTTCTAATTTATGGAGCACAGACTGTTTTTTGCAGTACTTTTTACAGAATATTAATAGATTCACATCAGTTCCTATCAATGAAGGAACTTCAAATCTCATGTTCCTCCACATGTCTGAGGCCAGTTAGAGTGGAAGCCATTTAACCTCCCAAGAAACTTTTTGGATTGCTAAAATAGACCCAATTGCATGGAGAAAAACCATGCAAACATAGGAAGAACAGATTGTGGCTTTGATGGGAATGAATCTCAGTACACTAGAGCTGTTAAGCATATGAGCTGAAATGCATATGCTTTGTATATGACACCAATAAGACGTTAAAGTATAACTAAAAGATAGATATAGAAAAGGCCTTCGATACAATTGAATGGCCTTTTCTATGGGATATATTCAGAAGGATGAGATTCCCATTAGTATACATTAAATGGATACAAACAATATATAGGGGACCTATGTCAGCGGTTAAACTGGGAGGAAGGCTCTCATCCTTTTTTCAGCTGTACAGAGGCACGAGGCAGGGCTCCCCTCTCTCTCCAGCACTCTTTGCAATAGCAATAGAGTCAGTGGTGGAGGATCTTCGGACATCGCCAAATATCCAAGGATTTTGAGTGGGGAGCCTGGAGGAGAGGGTAGCCCTGTATGCCGATGATATGCTGTTGTTTTTGAGGGTTGCAGGCCCATCCCTGGAAGGAGCATTAGAAGTATTAGACATTTTTGCACTATTTACATGGCTTAAAGTGAATTGGGGTAAGTCTCTACTATTCGCCATTGACCAAGGAGCACAGGATACTGCTGCTTCAAATTTGTCACTAAAATGGGTAAAGGAATTCAAGTACCTTGGTATAATAATACCTCGACAGGTTGAAGAATTTCGAAGGTTGAACTTGGACCCAGTAATACAGGAATTTAGGAAAAAACTAAAGGTATGGGAAGAGTTGCCCTTGTTGCTAGTAGGACGTATAAATCTAATAAAGATGAAGATTCTTCCTAAATGTTTGTATTTGTTTAGAAACTCTCCACAATGGTTGCCTAAAAGCTTTTTTGCACAGTTGCATGGCATGTTTTCCGCATTTATATGGGCAAACAAGATAGCTAGAATTAAAATAAGCACACTTATGCAACCGACGGTACAGGGGGATTGGCCTTCCCAGACCTCTATAACTACTATTTAGCCACAAAGTTAGTGATGGTGGGGAGATGGTTGAACCCCGACGGATTTAATTCTGCTACAATGTTGGAAGCAGTAGTGGTTCTTCCGGGACTGGGGGATAAAATCTAGGCGGGATTTGACCCCCTCGATGATGACAACAATAAAAATATGGAGAGCTGCCGGAGTAAAAGAGGGATATTCTAAAACTAATTTATCCCCAAATACTCCACTATGGAGAAACCCAGAGTTGCCACATTTAGAATCTATTCAAGATCCAGGGACATGGACAAAATTTGGGATTAAAAAACTATCACGGGTAATACATGGGGAAAAATGCTCTACATTTGCAGAAGTGAGGCAAAGTTGGAATATACCTGGGAGTTATACTTTCAGATATATGCAGCTTGTCCATGTTTTATCAGCTAAATTCCCCGAGGGCACCACACAATTAATAGAAATAGGTCTAGAGCAAATGTTAAGGAAAGAAGGTGGAAAGAAGTCAATCTCAACTCTGTATACTTATTTATCAAGGTCTACATCATCAGACATAAGCAGATTATGCGAATGTTGGACAAGAGATGTCCCAAATTTAGCAGAAAAGAACTTGGAGGAGATATGGAGGTCCCCATTTTAGATACTAGTATCACTTCGAGACAAACTAAAACAATTTAAAATAATACACAGGAGCTATTATACACCATATAAGTTATATAAGATTTCCCCATCAAATCCTCAAAATTGTTGGAGATGTGCAGGTATTCCAGGAAATTGTATCCATATATTCTGGACTTGTCTGAAGATAGTGGTATTTTGGAGGGAGGTCTTGAGAATAATCTATACAGTAACATCAGTATCTTTGGAACAAGAGACAGAGATTTGCCTATTAGGATTAGTAGGGAAGAAAATCACATCTACAGGAAAGAGAACACAGGTGGGCCTATTACTTTTTTATGCAAGAAAGACAATAGTGTTGAACTGGAAGAAGGACTAAGCTCCTTCGTTATTGTAACAGAGGACATAGGGAGAAATATGAAAGCGTGTGGGCAACTTGAGAACCCCATGACGGCTTCAGGATAAAGAGGGTATGAAGATAGGGTAAACCACACCATAGAACAAAGGGGGAGAAATGAATGTAATAAATGTTTTTTTGTGTTAGTAAAATGAACATCAGTGAAATTTTAGAAATGTAAGTTGTGAAATTTATATTTATATGGAAAAAAAAATAATAAAGAGATATAAAAAAAAGTATAACTAAAAGTAAATCTTTTGTTCTTGATAGAGTGAAGATGGATTAGAACACCTGACAGGCTTTTATTGCTGTCTGTTCCCCCTTTAGGCAGATTCACCCTCTCTATTTGTCTTGTTTAGTGTTTTATTGAGATAGTGAAAGAAAATTTTACATCTTGGGTTATCACCAAACAAGTGAACAAGAATGAACAAGAATAGTGAGAAAATCTTTCAATGGGTACACTAGCCCTGGTGACAACAAGGGATTCCCTCACTTCAGAAGGATTTCCTCTCACTTCCTGCTTTGGCTATGGGACAGGAGGTTAAGGGAAACCTCCCCAGTGGGGCACAAATGTCAAAAAACAAAAAAAAAAACTGTCAGGGGTCATAACCCTCCCTTACTCTATCCAAAATAAAAAAATAAGTTTTGCCTTTGGTTCTATTTTAAGACTTTAAAAAAGCAGTGCCGGTAAAATTAATAGTATCTAGAACTAGGTAAACTAATGCCTGTACCTAGGCTTACTTTTCATATTTATGCACCAGTGATATCAGTAAATAACTGAGTGAATATGTGCAACTGTCCATGCTTATATACAGCTAAAGAAATAACAATAAATGAAGCCAGAACTATGACATACAGAAGACACTGACAAGCAGGGAAAAATCAGAGATGTTCAACTATAACCCACTGATATAAAACTTGTAAATGCATGTGATGACTGACATATTACTCTGGAAGTTGACAGTTTAAATGCCCTTATTAGAATTGTCTATGTTTACAATCCTGCTTCTAGGTATCAAAAGAAATGTTGCCTTGATCACTGTGACATCATCAGGCTATGTCTGGTATACCATTTTCAGTCCCAGTCTAAATGCTAACAGGATGAATTGGCAAGCCAGAGAGAGAGCAGAAACAGAATGTTTCTTGAGAATATGAAGACTATGCTCACAAATATTAATGTCAGAAAAAAAATTACACAACAAAAACAAAAGAGAAAAAGTTACAATTCTTATGTGAATAAACAACGCAGATTATTGAATGAGTGAACTGTGCAAGAAATGTCTTTGGCCTACTGTAGCTAGCTACATACATACATACAGTACATACATACCTACACACTGTTAGCAGCAGGGGATAAATCAGTGCCTGTGTTTGCTTGTAGTTTTGATGTGCCCTAGCCACGTCTAACTTCCCATTCCACTGGTTTCTGTACTTGTGAACATGAATGAACAGTCAGCTAACATAAGAGGGCCAATGAGAGCTGCAGAGCTGGAGGTGTGCCTCTGTGTGTCTGTGTAAATCCAGGAAGTGAACAGGCAGCAGCTTCAGCTGCCCACAGTTAAAATGGTTGCAACCAAAATCAGTGGAAGGAGATTTCTGCAGCATATCTGGCAAGTACAGAATCACAGTATATAAAAAATAATATGCAAAGTGGTTGGAGGGAAGCTTCAGAATGGCAAAGATGTTTTTATTACAGATTATGTGAGCAGACTGCAGTTCCTCTTTAAGTATTGATAGCAAAAAATTACAACATAAAAGTACAGTATATGTCAAAGAATGAAAAAATGAATTATGGTGCTTGGGTGTCTCTCTGTGTTTAATACTATGTACAAAAAAATGTATGATTTTATACAAGACTCCATGTTTTGGCCTATATAGTCTGACCTCTTTCTATTTTTTTGGTTTATCTATACAATACGGATGTTAGCCTAGAGTGTCACACTACTAATTTATACTTTTAGCATGTTTTCAGCCATGGTATTAGTCTACCTTCATAAGTAAGTGGTCATGTGTTATATTACAAATGATTATACATTACTATGTTGTCAGGACATCTGGCACATTGGGTTTGATTTACAAAAGGCAAATGGACTGTTCACTTTGCAAGAGATGCTGCACCATTCAAGGTAAATTTCCCCAGAGCTTAGTTAATGAAGTGAAACTCTGTTGACTTTGATCATCCAATCATGTGCCAGTAAATTGTAAAAGTGTTAACTGAGCTAAGTAAATAACATGAAGTTGTGTCCACTTCAATCAACCAGTTTTGCTAGTCAAAATTCAATCTTTTCTAATTTACATTACACATGCTTGGGTATTCAGAATGAACACAGGTTCAAGATGATTAACTATCATTACCTATGCAAAGTGAACATAACATTTTAAAAGTGAACATTCTATTAGCTAAATTAAAATCCTCTACTTTTTAGTAAATTAACATTAAAGTCTGTATTTCAATGAAGATATTTTTGTACTGAAGTTTCATGTTTATTGAATAGGACTATCTTCACCAACAGCTCTTCTCTCATAAAAAGAACTATTCGAGAATTATGTCATAGAGCTCCACACTTTGTTGCACCCTTCCTGAATTCCTCCTCTATTTTTAAATGCAAAAATGACTTCAGCAAGACCCCATTAGTGCATATATTCAAACATTTCAACCAAGATGCAACCATTGCAACATTTTGGGCTTTGTGTGTTAAGCCTCGTACACACGATCAGATTTTCTGACGGGAAATGTGTGATGACAGGCTGTTGGTGGAAAATCCGACCATGTGTATGTTCCATCAGACAATTGTTGTCAGATTTTCCACAGACAAATGTTGGCTAGCAGGTTTAAGAAATTTTCCGCGGACAAAAATCTGTTGTCGGATTTTCCGAGCGTCTGTACACAAGTCCGTCGGACAAAAGTCCAAAATACAAACACGCATGCTTGGAAGCAAGGACGGCCTTGTAAATTAGCATTTGTAATGGAGAATTAACATTCGTGACACAACAAATTATGAAATCTTAATATGCAGCGCATATTCTCGTCTTCTTTAATGGGATAATAATGAAACTGCTTTGCTGGTGATACTGATGGAGTTATTGCAAACAAATTTTCAAAGGCTTTTTTTTTTTCTAGTGATATCAAGAGTAATATTATTATGCTTTTTTTTTATTAGGGCAAGTTACCACAACACCATTATCCCGTAGTTTTTAAGATCAAAGATAAAACTATGTTGGTGTCCCTTGTCAATTTTACATTGTATTTTTTAAATGTAACTGCCTACTCCCAAACTGTCATTTGAAGTAAAACACATAGCCAAGTATTATTCTCTACAATTTTTTTATTGTGCATTAAAAAAAGAAAACAAATAAAATTAGACATGCTATCTGCCAATAGAACTTAACCAAGAAGGGCATTCTATGCATGCAAAAATATAGAAAATATACCAAATCAAATCATTATTCAACCAAGAAAATAATGTCAAAGCAATAACTCCAAGGCCAATAATAAATAACACATTTACTCCTCTGATTCCGCAACATGTCTGCTTGACGAACGGCCATTCAGAAATGAACTGAAAAGCATGAAATGAAAAGCACAAAATGAAAAGCGTAAAATAAAAAGCGCAAAATGAAAAGCACAAATCAATGCTTACCAAACTTCTACTAACATGGAATTAGCAGAAGGAGCCCAAAGTGTGGTGCTAAAGAGCTGAAAAACCATGTAGTCACTACATTCCTGATTGTTGGCCAACAATTGTGTGCCTTGTGTATGCAAGACAAGTTTGGGCCAATGCCCTTTGGACGATAGTTCGCGGTTTTGTTGGCCAACAATCCAACGTGTGTACGAAGCTTAAGTGTTACTACGGAAGTTACTACTTAAGTGTTAATATGGTAGGACATATTAGGCCTAAAACTTTGTGCTATATCGCTGTAATGCTTAAAGAATGGACTATTAACATTATACAGACGTTCCCCAGGATTATTTTGTATTTGTATTGTATGTTGTAAGAAAACTTGAATTTATGCTTACTCCCACAAACACCCGGTGAGCACTTGTGTTTAATCACAACTGTAAATACACAGTGCATCTTAGATGATAATAGACTGATAATACATAATATGGCCTGCATGTGCCCCATGAACATATTTTCTTAGGAGACATTTAGCATGCAAGTTAGATAAAAAACTAATCATGCATGGTAGCTGATGTTTTTTTGGTGTGATCTTCAACAAGAGGATAGTAAGCACATGTGTATAAAATATATGAAACAGTCCTGTGTTCATGGAATTCATAGGAAAAATAAATAGAAATAAATATAGAAAATAAATAAAAATAAGTAGAAATACTTAAAATTATGATAAAAAATACCATTGTGAAATGAGACGTGAAAAACTGTTATATCTGTTGTACTTGTTCATTGCTTTATCATTGTATACATGTATACAGATTTAAACTCATTAAAATGTATCTTTAAAAATGAGTTCATTCAATACAGAGTTAGCCATGAAAAGGTATTACTTTAATGGAAGCCTAATACAGCACAGTAAAATATGAAGCAGCTACAGGGATGGAAAGAGATATAATAGTGGAAGAAGAATGTGAAGAAAGTAAAGGAATGACAAAAAGAAAGGAGAAGAGGGCAGGGAGCCATTATGCAACTTATAAAGACAACTTAAAGGGGTTGTAAAGGTAAATTTTTTTTTTTTTTTTAAATAACAAACATGTTATACTTACCTTCACTGTGCAGCTCGTTCTGCACAGAGTGGCCCCGAACCTGGTCTTCTGGGGTCCCTCGGCGGCTGTTTCAGCTCCTCCCTGCAAGCATTCACCACCTTAATGCGAGCTCCCTCGCATGGTGGTGAGTGCTTGCGGGCGCGCTCCCGTGATACAGCCGGCGGCTATAGCCCCTCGCTGTATCACTCGGCCCCGCCCCCCGGCGCGCCACGTCATCGGATGTGATTGACAGCAGCGCGAGCCAATGGCTGCGCTGCTTTCAATCCATCCACTGCAGCCAATCAGCGATCAGGCTGAGCTGCAATGGAGATGACGAGAACGAGCAGCGGAGATTCGAGGCGTCAGGTAAGTAAAACAGGGGGGCTGGGGGCGGCGGTATTGTCAAAAGTTTTTTCACCTTAATGCATAGAATGCATTAAGGTGAAAAAATTTTTACCTTTACAACCCCTTTAAAAAAGAATCAAGAACTACAAATGACAATGTTGTAGGTATAAGGGATTGAGGTGCTCACAAAACAGCAACATTTTGTCTTTTTTTTAAAACCTATCAGTTCTTGAATGCAAACAAACATTATATAAATAGCTGATCTGCTTGGAATGAACTGCCAGGAGGAAGACTGAAATCCAGAGGAACATTATATAAATGGCTGATCTGTTTAGAATTAACTGCCAAGTAGCAAGCTACAATCCAGATAAACCTGTGCATGCAATTTCTCCAGCATGCACACAGCTACTTTGTGTCATTTAAAACTAGTAAGGCAAACTTGGTTTATCAAAAAAGTTGCACGCATTTGTTTTTCAACTGAATGCCTTGTAGATTGGTGTTATTTTAATCCTGGTTTTGTTTTATTTTGTTCATTGCTCTGAAAAGCTAAGCAATGGATTTTTCACATCCATGAATTTATTTAACCAGATGTTCTAATAGAGCTACAGGGATTAATTCCACACTAACAGTTTCAGACCTTCTAAATGCTCCTTAAGTGACAAGTTCTATAAGCTAAGAGCAAAGCAGGGCAGCCTTCCTATAACTGATTTTTAAGAAATCTTTACAGTATGCAGATAAACTGTGTGTGATTATCATTCATGTTTGCAGGTTGCGTCTCGCTTCACTGCATGTCTCGGGTATTAAGTAGAGAAAGCATAAATATGAAAATGAACAAACTGTGGAGATTAAAGTCTGAGTATAAAAACTGTCCTTTCTGTCAATCATAGTTATCAAAATTTCTTTTTTTTATAATTAGGGACAGAAAGGGCAACAAACTGCTTTCAACAACTGAATAAAACCTCAACATGTAATAGCAGGTAAAGTCCTTTATGAAAAAAGATATAAGAAAAAAATACAATATATATGCTTTTGAAGTAGGAGAGCTACATAAAAAGAAATATAAAATGAAATGCCTGAAATGACCTTAGATTCTCCTTCAGAAACCTGAGACAAATGAGACACCTTTAATTTGTTTTAAATTGATTGAATTAAAATGGACTATAAAATACACTAAGCTTCATTTTTAGGACAATACCAAGTCGAAATGGAATTAAGCATTATTCTCTTCAGTAATACTGAAAAAACTAAAGATTTGTAGTTCTGCTTAGGGAATCTTGTAAACCAAGCAACACCCTTGCTACTGGACAGCTCAGCCAAGCTCTTTAATACACTCCGGACTACATTAGCGCTCTTGCTCAGTAGTACAGTTGGGTCCAGGACACTCTCACCTGTTAATGGACAATGATATAGCATATCGATGAGGTTACTCCCTCCTCCCATCCTTGCTCTCCCCTCACAAGAACATGTTCTCAGCGTTAAAGAGGAAGTAAATTTCCTTTACTGCCTTTTACCTAAAGGTAAGCCTATAATAAGGCTTATCTATAGGTAGCGTAAATATCACCTAAACGTGCACCGTTTAGTGGATATTTACATTGCATGCAGCCAGTGACATCACTGGCTCATTCGCGCTTTGAAGGAACAGCCACCTGTGCTGTTCCTTCCAAGCCATGTGCCATGAACGGGAGCACGGGAGTGACATCATCGCGGCTCTGGCCAGTCACAGAGCCGGAGCCCACAAACCCAGAAGCAAGATGGGTGAAATGGAAGCGGCTGCAACGCTGACATTGCGGCACTGGAACAGCTTCATTTTAACCACTTTAAGTCCGGACCTCTTTTTTAGATGTGGTGTTAAAAACAGTTTTTTTTGCTAGAAAATTACATAGAACCCCCAAACATTATACATTTTTTTCTAACATCCTAGAGAATAAAATGGCGGTCGTTGCAATACTTTCTGTCACACCGTATTTGCACAGCAGTCTTACAAGCGCACTTTTTTTTTGAAAAAATATACTTTTTTGAATTAAAAAATAAGACAACAGTAAAGTTAGCCCATTTTTTTTAATATTGTGAAATATAATGTTAGACCGAGTAAATTAATACCCAACATGTCACGCTTCAAAATTGCACCCGCTCGTGGAATGGCGACAAACTTTTACCCTTAAAAATCTCCATAGGTGACATTTAAAAAATTCTACCTGTTGCATATTTTGTGTTACAGAGGAGGTCTAGGGCTAGAATTATTGCTCTTGCTCTACTGATCGCGGTGATACCTCACATGTGTGGTTTGAACACCGTTTTCATATGCAGGCGCTACTCATGTATGCGTTCGCTTCTGCACGCGAGCTCGGCGGGACGGGGCGCGTTTTAAATTTTTATTCCCTTATTTATTTACCTTTTACTTTTTATTTTTACACTGTTTAAAAAAAAAGTGTCACTTTTATTCCTATT
This sequence comes from Aquarana catesbeiana, assembly GCF_042186555.1. Taxonomy (NCBI): domain Eukaryota; kingdom Metazoa; phylum Chordata; class Amphibia; order Anura; family Ranidae; genus Aquarana; species Aquarana catesbeiana. The sequence goes on along the minus strand of NC_133326.1, from coordinate 403,742,305 downwards.
AGTAGGAATGTAAACATCCCTTGTAATAGAAAAAAAGCATGACAGGACCACTTAAATATGAGATCTGGGGTCAAAAAGACCTCATATCTCATATTTACACTAAAATGCAATTAAAAAAAACTGTCATTTAAAAAAATAAACAAAATAAATTGGCCCCTTTAAGAGCTTTGGTCGGAAGTGACGTTTTGATGTCGATTCCGCCCTGTAGTGTCATGGAGATGGGTGGGGGACATCTTCCCCTCACTCGTCTCCATGTCAGCCCAGGGGACAGGCTCAATCACCTCCGCCACTGATGACGGCTCCGGTAAACGGTGGAGGGCACCGGATCGCGGCGGGAGGGGGTCCCCTCTCTCGCCATTCGTTAAAAGTGATCTTGCGGCAAATCTGCCACAGAGACCACTTTTATCTTGTACCGGACTGCCAGCTGAACATGGGGATACTGGGGTTATGGCAGCTAGCTGCTGCCATAACAACGATTTCCGTCCCCAAAGTAGGGACGTACATCGGCGTGCATCGTTCCAGAAGTGGTTAAGGTAAGTTTCATATTATGACTTACCCTTGCGGGGAAAAAAACAAACAAAAAAAAACATCCAGCAGTATAAAACCGACTGTCTTGTCTTGTGCCAAACAATGCAACTGTGATTTTTTTGCCCTTTTTTTTCCAAGTACCAAGTCTGCATAAAAACTATATCAGCAAGCTGCTTGTGCTGATATATTAGAGCCCCAGTTTACCAACTTGGATAGACTTTGCAGGTACTGCTTATTTTTTTAAACAAAAAGCAAGGGCAGAGAAAACTGCCCAGCAGCACATAACCCCGGAGTGATTCTTATAAAGCCCACCAGAAAGCAAGTATTGTATAAAATGAGAAGATGTTAAAGCAGGCTACACAACATATCCTTAATCCCTGGCAACTGCCCTTTGAAAAGTGATCCACTGTAGAGTGCCCTTCAGAGGTCATCGCCAAATGTGGTGGTGATGACCTTATTGGTATAAATTAAAGGGTATCAAGGAAATGTATGTGTGGCCATGTGGCAAACCATAGAAGATGATTGTAGAATTTACAAAGTAAAAACTGAAAGACAAAATATAAACAGTGAGGCGAGTAGCCCAATAGACTATACACATTGCCACTGATTACTTGCTAGAAGATGCAGCTTGAGGCTGAAGAAGAAGCAACAAGATTTGAAATGCGTTCCTATTTCTCAGCACACTCCCAGCGGTGTCAGACATTCTCTCCATCCAAGCTCTGGCTTGCATCCTTGGTCGGGTTGTCTCCCTGCAGCAGCGGCTCCCTCCTGCCTCTGCTCTTCTTCCTCTGCTCATGGCCGAAGAAAGAGATTTCCATAGCGACTCCAGGCTCCAGAGGCAGCAGCTTTGACTTTTACCACTTTGCACAAGCTCCTCTTTTGTGAGTGTGTTTTTAATCATTAATAAACATTGCTCACTTTGTTTACTACACTATGGAGGTTGCGCTTGTCTTTCCCTTTTATTTTCATTGATTATTTTTTCTTATAAACTAAAGCTATAACCAGGTTTGAGAGTACAGACTTGAGTATCATTTTTGTGATTCTAATACTGTACATGTAAAATTTGTGGTATTCATATCACTGGCCTGTATAATAAATATAATACTTTCTATACTCTGTACAAGTTAGTTCCAGTTCCTACTCCTGTTATGATATACTCATAGATGCCTGGACTTGTTAATAATGCACTCTATAGCTACTCTGCCTCCCAGACTATAAAACACAACAAGACTGGTAATGAGAATGTCTGTACTATCTCTACAGCAGCCTGCACCTTTTTTTCATACCCTGATGACCCCGCAATGCCTTTCACTACTTCAATTTGTTTGTTTTCAGAATTTCATGCTTGCTACTTATCAGGAGGACTTACCTACTGCTGAAAAGTGTGCTTTATTTATTCACTGCTTGGGGAGCAGAAGGACAGCTATCTATACTCTACCAGCAGCAAAAATTCTGGCAATGTGGACAGCATAATAGTGAATATACAGTGCAATTTATAGCAGTTTTGAGAGAGTTGTTTTTACTTTTGAGTTTGGTGCTCTAACAGATAAAATGATAAGAGACCAACTAGTAGAAAAAATAAACTCAGCCCGCATTAGAGAAAGATTGCCCTTGGATCTTAATATAACTTTAGCAAAGGCTATTATTAATTTCAAGTCAAAGTGAAACTGCTGAAGTGAAACTGCTGTGGCTGAAGCAAAAACCCTCATTTAGTGGGCTACTAGCACCTTGCAGGTCATGAATTCAGAATCTGCCTTTTATACTGCACACACATGGCCCAATACAGAACACCCACTGTGTGCACCAAGGATTATGTGATATAATTAAATAAACAATGCATAGCATTGTTTTTAGATATAATTCATTTATTGGTATCTGTATTTTTCAATGTTGAGGGAAAATAATCTTTCTTACTATGAAGGGAATTTGTGGTGTTTACACCTCTGATCTGTTGGTGTCACTGTTTACAATTATTATTTGTATAGTACTTTGTTTATTCTTTATAAATTAGTTCTCGTTTTTCTCCCTATTATCATGAAATTGTTACTAAAGTGTGTTATAACTACTCTGCCTCCCAAACTACAGGATACTACAGAAGAGATGAAGGGTTTTCTAATAATTTACTGATAGCTGAAAACCCTAAGCCAGCAAGCAGCAAGTTTAAATTAAACTGGGCATCCCACAACATCAGTATGCAAGATCCTGAAGAAAGGGCAGAAAAAAGGCACATATTCCTGCAGCACTGAACTATTTGACTAAAGTTAGCTTGAAAAAAATTACATAATATACTGTATATTTCCCATTCTCAACAAAAGCTTAATGAAATCTTTTCTTTTTTCATGATAATGTTACATAGAATAATATTTTGTCTACTATGCATTGTCTATTTCTATGTCCTGACGACATCCAAGGTAGCAGATTAGTGCATTCTAAAACATGCTGACAAATGTACTTTAACAGAAGAAGCCTTAAAAAAGAGTAAAATTAATGATTCTATCCTGTGGAGTTAGCAAAACTAACCTCATACATGGTTGTAAATATATTGAGATGGAAATATGACAAATTTAAGACCAAATCACAGCTAAATCCATCAACCGCTTTCAGCAGCAGATATGTAATTCTTCTAAATTATGGAAAGAGTCATAACAAATTTTGCTTAGTCTTTTGTCATTGTCCTTGTTCATGCTTTCACCTTTATGAAACAACAACTACTTCATATATATGTCCAGTCAAACTATGTAGCTCAAACTGACTTTGGATATGAGTTGGGCTATGCTACATTATGTTAAAGGAGTTGTAAAGGCAGAAGGTTTTTCTATCTTAATACATTATATGCATTAAGATAAAAAGCCTACTGTGTGCAGTAGCCCCCCTAGCCCCCCTAATACTTACCTGAGCCCCATCTCTGTCCACGAGTCCTTCGGCCATCCGAGACTTTCCCTCCTGATTGGCTGAGACACAGCCGCAGCACCATTGGCTCCCACGGCCAAAGTCAGTTAGCCAATCAGGAGAGAGAGGGGCAGGGCCGAATGGCAGCTCCACGTCTGAATGGACACACGGAGCTGCAGCTCGGCTTGAGTGCCCCCATAGCAAGCTGCCTGCTGTGGGGGCACTCGGCAGGAGGGAGGGGCCAGGAGCAGCGAACAGGGACCCGAGAAGTGGAGGATCTGGGCTGCTCTGTGCAAATCCACTGCAACAGAGCAGGTAAGTATAACATTGTTTTGTTTTTTTAAACAAGACTTTATAATCACTTTAAGCAGACTAAAAAACTTTTTAAAAAATTGTTCACATTGGAGGTCTCTGGTATGTGGACGTGTACATGTATACCAAACACTGGACCTATCTACTATAGCTGATTGTAAACCAAAGTCTTAGTTCTCTGTGAGCGTTGAACCTCCAAAATAAATGTCCTTTGTGCCTTCTGTAAGGTACAGTATAGATTACACACTATGGTTGAACTAGATGGCCTTGTCTCTTTTTTTCAACCTGACTAACTATGTAACTATATATATATAAAAAAAAAAGAATGATTCTCTCTCACTAAGCAATGACATACATATGACCAAAACAAAATGGCATATTAAAACAAACTCTGTATAATATTATAATAAAGGAAGGACAAGGTATGCATGAATATTTATCAGCATATGCAATCTTGTATGCCAGTTTGTGATTGGACTTGTTCACATGAGCAGAAAGAAACAAACATGTACATTACAATATCTCTTCCATAGACAGTTCACTAAAACATTTTACAAATTAAGATTTGTTTATAGTCACTTTTGTCTAACAGTGGTTAGACACAAACCATTAGAGATTTTTGACATTTTTACTTTAGGTCACAGCTTAGCTGAAATATGTTCGGATATTCTATAGCATTCTTAAAGACTGTATGCAAGCATTTAAACACATTGTGGGTGCATAATAAATTCTTTCAGAACACAATTTGTTTGTTAGTGTGCAATGGGGTTGATTTACTAAAGGCAAATCCACTCTTCACTTGAAAGTGCACTTGTGAGTGCAGTCGCTGTAGATCGCTGTAGGTCTGAGGGGAAGCTCTGAAATGAGGGGGATCTTTGCTGATTTTATCTTCCAATCATGTGAAAAAAAAATGCTGTTTTTTATTTTCCTTGCATTTCCCCCCTCAGATCTACAGCCACTGCACTTCCAAGTGCACTTGTAGTGCAAAGTGGATTTGCCTTTAGTAAATAAACCCCAATGTTTGTACAACTGAACATACATATCCTATTTTAAATTGGTACATACAAACATTTGGTAATAAAATGCATATTTTAATTATAGCTAAAGTCAAACTTTTTTTCATTTTGGATAGAGTGGGGGGATTGTATGTCTTATTTCTCTGTCTCTTAACTTAATTTTCTTTCTAGTAGACTCAAAAGAAGGCAGGTGGCATCTTCCAATGTGAGGAAATCCCCTATTAGACAGTTGAAACAGAACAGGTGTCCCCATTGAAAGGCTTCTCCTCTATTCCTGTTTCAGTCGCAACTGAAACTTTTGGAGCTACCCTCAGTCTTATTCCCTGTGACATTGGTGATCTGGACAATTAGAGAAAGAATTAATTCTTCTAGCATGTGCACAAACAGCAATAAAAACCTGACAGTGGTTCTATCCTCTCATCACACTAAGTTCCCTTTCACACGATTGGCCCACAAAGATCTGCCTGTCTGATTTTCAGGCGGATCCGAGTGGGTCACCCATTGACTTGTATGGGCAGGTGGATGTCAGCAGAGATGTGTCTGCTGACACCCGCCTGCCATCCAATCCAACAAGCTTCACTGAAAACAGATGGATGGCGATATGTTCGCCATCCATCCAGTGGTTTGGATGAAAATGGACACGATGTCCATTTTCTTCTTCCCATAGAGAACAGCAAGGCTCTGACAGATATGTCCCTGCACAGTGAGCAGAGACGGACCTATCATCCGCCTCCTCAGCAGGGATCAACGGAGCGATCCTCCGCTGAGCTAGTTGAGTCCACTGAGCGGATCCGCCCCGTGTGAAAGGGGCCTTAATAAAACATTTTGCCCTTAATTTTACATTAAATACATTAGTTACCAAAAGGTTTTTTTTTATGGTCATGCCACAGAACCAGATTTCACCAACAGGGTTTGCTACAAGTGGAATCTGTATCTGAAGCAACTGTCTGATCCAAAAGGGGATTCCTAGCTTACTGGGAAGTCCCCTTTAAGATGCTATAGAAATGTAGCATCAATGTGGGCATCTATCACAGCACTAAGTCATACTTGGGCTAGTAGATGTAATGTCTCCTGTGTAATTAATCTCTTGCAGAGACAATGTTCTTGTAACACATATCTGCACCTATTATAATCATCTACTGCACAGCATAGACACAAATGTGACAGCTATATTAGAATGAAGTACTGTGCTTAGAAGTAACTGTTCTGTCTATAACATAACATTTTAAGTCTTACTTTTGCATGAATAGCTGATTAATTAATTTACAAAGAAAAAAAATTCCTTTTAACAATGACTTTTTTGTTATAGGGTGCACAATACAACTTATGATAGCTGAATTAATAAATTAATTAAGCTAATTTGAATTAGAGAAGCAGGTATACTACACCTTTGATGGATTTAACATAATCAAATATTAATATTGTTTTGTGCGATTTGACAAATAAGTTGATTAAATTCTTTAGCAGAGAGGAAACTAGACATAATGTATATATCAAATTTCCTTCAGTTTTCTTGCCAAAACATTGCAAAGTATTTCATGTTGATGTAATGAATTATAAAGTATATTCATACAGTATGAAAAAAAAACTTCAAATTTACTGAAATATTAAGCAAAAGTTTTGTTTGTTAATAGCATCGCAAATGAAGAATCACCTCATACATATTCATGACAATTTGTTTTCTAGATCCTGCTGCAAAAATATAATTATATGCATCTCTAATAAGTTTGGTACCTTGAGCTGCAGGTGCTAGCACGTTGTATGTTTATTACCATATTTTAAGTCCTTAAAAAGATTACATTAATTCCTATGGTAATTTTAAAACCCCAATGCATCTTCAGTTTGGAGTGGATGCTAATCACCAGAGGATAGCTGATTTCCTAACATACCTGCCATAGAACACTAGCTGAGATCGATTAAAATATTCTGTTTAGGTTCTAAAAATATTCCTTCTAATTCTCTGTGTTGATACTGTGGGAATTATTAATCCCCTGAGTTACAAAATGATAAAATTCACTTTTGATATACTAGAAATCACCTATACTATATTTTTAATCACAGCTTATCATTTGTTTTAAAGTAATATACAAAGGGGAAGATATTTAACAACACATTGTTGCAGAAGTGCAAAGGAGAAATGGGATAATATTTTATCCATTTCCTTGTTGCTGCACTTAATGAACAAAATGTGCCTAAAACACTTCAGCCCAACCAAAGGCTGCCAGCGGCCATCAGCTTGACAGAAATCACAAATCTTCTTCCAGCTAGCTGGGAGTGGGATAGCAACAGTGCGCTCAAATGCAAAAAAAAAAGTCAATATTGTTGCCAAGGGCATCTAAACTTACACTATATTACCAAAAGTATCGGGACGCCTGCATTTACAAGCACATGAATTTTAATGTCATCCTAGTCTTAGTCCGTAGGGTTCAATATTGAGTTGGCTCACACTTTGTAGCTATAACAGCTTCAACTCTTCTGGGAAGATTGTCCACAAAGTTTAGGAGGGTGTCTATGGGAATGTTTAACCCTTTTTCCAAAAGCGCATTTGTGAGGGCAGACACCGATACAGACGAGAAGGCCTGGCTCGCAGTTTCTGCTCTAATTCATCCCAAAGGTGTTCTATTCTGTTGAGGTCAGGACTCTGTGCAGGCCAGTCAAGTTCCTCCACCCCAAACGCGCTCATCCATGTTTTTATGGATGTCCCAATACTTTTGGTAATATAGTGTATGTTGTTATATTTCTGTTTTAAGAAAAAAAAACTGAGCACAAGCTAAAACTTTTGTTTTGGGGCTTGGGCACCATAGGTTGCCAAAGCCTACACATTTACACATTTATTATCATTAACAGGGAGGTCACACATGAGGATATACATGTGATAGAAAAAGCTGTCAGCTTTCCATGAACTATATTATATTATATTTTTATGGGCACTGGTCTCCTTTTCTGTAATGTCTCTTGATTTAGGATGATAGCTATTCATTTCTGTCATGTATCCCCTGCTGCAAGCATACCCTTTCCTTCCTCTTCCTTTACAGCTAATCCTGCTGTTGCCCCTTAGATTTACATTGAGAAGTCAGCTGAATTATTTCAACACAGAATGATTGTAAGAGAATGTAAGAGAATGCTCAAAAAATCTTGTTATCAGATGTTGAGGGAGAGAGCACCAGGAGCATAGTGGTAAAGGATAACAGGTAGGAAGCAGCAATTACCACTGAAGTTCCACAGACTACAACAGCATACTGCCAATAGGTCTCAAGAAACAAGGAGGGTGGGGATGCCAAGTTGCCAGACCATACCTGAGTTTCAGAGATTGTAGCAGAGGAGAGTGAAAGCAAGGCAAGGCTTGTCCAGAGGCAGGGGTAACTTGCAGAGGTGTGAAGGAAACAGCCATGTTATTCCATAGCATGGCACTGCCCACAGGTGTTTTCTGAATACATAGGCCAAGCCTGACTATTGCAACGGTCAAAAGTGATGCCTAAAACATATAATCTTGAAATACCTAGGGTCCAGGGCAGATTAAAACAAAATTCAGACTGAGGGCCTCAAGTTTTAGATGTCCAGATTGGACCATGGGCCAAGGTTTTCTCACTATGCATAGGATCATTTGGTTCGATCTGCAGCCAGTGTGCCATCAGATAGGGCATTCACTGCAGTGGGTGGTTTTGTGACAAAAAGACAAGTTTGTATGTCCTTTGAAACAGTTAATCAGTGTACTTTTATAATATTGTACCGGTTCTGGATAAACACTGAGTATAATACCCCTGGATAATGCTATATTTCATGATGTGTCTCCTTTTAAAAAAAAGGAGAAAAGTGTTTACTCTGTCTGGAAAAGTACAATATTTAGATGGATTTTTCCTGAAATAAATACACTCTAATTTTGATCGTTGAATTAAAAATTGGCTTCTTTTTAAAATGTAAAAAATAAATAAAGTGCGCTAATTATATGAAAATACACACATAGATGTGAATACATGTGGGTGGTAGTAAAAACCACAATCTACTGAGAGCAAGTAAATGACTCCATGAGTGGTAGAAATATATAAGTGCAAAACATAAAAACTCAAATAAAAAGAAGAAACAAAAAATGTGTACATGTGAAGTACAATGATATTAATAGCGTGAAAATCTGAAAATCAAACAAACTCAGTCCATGGATTCAAACATAAACATTTTTATGTTTGAACCCATGGACTGAGTTTGTTTGATTTTCAGATTTTCACGCTATTAATATCATTGTACTTCACATGTACACATTTTTTGTTTCTTCTTTTTATTTGAGTTTTTATGTTTTGCACTTATATATTTCTACCATTCATGGAGTCATTTACTTGCTCTCAGTAGATTGTGGTTTTTACTACCACCCACATGTATTCACATCTATGTGTGTATTTTCATATAATTAGCGCACTTTATTTATTTTTTATTTTTCATGGTATACACAGATATTGGTGTATTTTGTGTGCAGCTTTTACCTTTGACCTTTTTTGCTCTGCAGCGCAGTTTTTCTTTTTCTTTTTGATTCTTTTTAAAATGTGGCCTAATAAAATTGCTTATACACTGTGTATGAAGTCAGTACAATATTTTACTTACATTTATTCTGTGAAATACTTATACTTTATTTATGATGTTTTTATTAATAGTTGCCTGGTGTCTCCCCTTCTAAATGCAGCCTAGTAAAAATGTTTAAGAAAGAAGTCTCACCAAATAGGTGTTTAATTTATCCTGTCCACAAGGGATTAAACTGTATCTAGGTACATTATATCCAAAGCTAGCATGGCCGACAGCATGCTGCCGCTCCCTTCATCACTGTCTGACCTTGCTGCTCTGTAAAGAGACAATTAGTTAATTACTGTGTTTGACAATGTTGGCCTTTGGCAGCAGGCATGTGCCTGATACCAGTGGCATCAATGCAGGGGGAGGGGGCATGTCTGCATGAGTAATGTAAAATGCACCCACAAGAGGCTCTGATGGTGAGTGTTAAACATCAACTTCCAGACCAACATGCTTTTCTTATCCTTACAATGGAATCCTATCTCCTTGTAGGATGTTTATTATATTACAACAGTAGAAGTGGAAAGATTCCAAGGGGTGGAATAACACTCAAAGCATCAAGGTGTGGTAGCTGATCCAGGAAATTTGGAGATAAGATCTTACTGTGGCAGCCTTCACGAGGCTTACCAACTCTACCTTTAGCTCAAATACCCCATTTAGCCACATTGACCTCTTATTAAATATATGTTATGAGGGCACAGGCCTGCTCACAGCTGAGGTGGTGGCAGAGCTCTGCTTGAGATCCAGACAAGGAATGCAAAAATCTGAAAATTTGGCTTCATGCAGAGAAGGAGCTGACAGGTGATAATAGCAGGCAGAAATATGTGAATTACTAGAGAAGCATATAGAGTTTCTTTTTACTAACAAAAATAAGTAGTAAACCATGAAGCAATAGACCCGAAGTTTCGTTTTTAAAATTAAAGTTCATCAATTGAGGGATAACACTTTCTTTAAATACTGTGTATGGAGTCAATACATTATTTTATGTGCTGTTGGCCGTTGTCTCTCTGATTGAAATAATATAAAAAAATCTAAAGCCAAAGGTGCTTAAATACTGTGTATTTGGTCTGTACATTATTTATCTGGCTTTTTGTATGTGAAATGAATACATTCTAGGGTTGATTCCTGTGTTAACAGTTGACAGCTATCTCTTCTGTTCACAATGGGGCCTAATAAAATTGCCTAAATACTGTCTGAATAACTGCATGTCATGTGTTTTTTTAATATGTGTGTTCTAATCCACCAGCTGCAAAGCTATCTTTTTTATGTGAAATATATTTCATTTAAATGTGGATTTTTCTAGTCCAACTGTATCATTACTGTCTTCATCTGTACAATCAATCTTAAAGTTGACTCTGAATTAAAATAACAAACATTTTTTTTTATTTATTTATTGGCAAAACCTGAACAATATCTGTTCTTGAGTTTGCAGCCTATTAAAAAGGCTGACAGTGCTGACATGCATGGAGTATGTACAATAGTTCTGGCTTTATTAGTTCCACATTTATTTTACAATAAAACCTGCATCTCCCTCTTTAATTGCTGTTTCTCAAATAATACACTTGAATTTCCTTTTATAATAAAGACTCCTTGTTTTGAAGTATTTTTGTGAATTCTGTTTTAACATTTTATTACGCCTTTAAGACAAAACAGTGTGGTGCTTCAAAAAAAAAGAAGATAACCAGCTACATTATGAAATAGTTTTACCGTGGCAAAGAGTACAAAGTTAAGGGCTTGAGCTTTATTTTTTGTAAGAGTAAGTTTTCCTAAAGCTTTTAGATCTGTTGCGGCTTTTACTTCCACCATTCAATGAATTACTAATAGGAAAAAATCTGTTGTAACAGCCCAAACAGCCTAAAATGTCTTTCTTTTTAAAGCTTAATTAATCAGATTGCTTTAAATGCTGCTGCATTTAAACTAATCAATAATGTAACAGTAAAAAAAATGATTACATGGTAGCTATCTCATATTGGTCTGTACAATAGACAACGCAACTATTACCCTGGCAAAGGTGTATGCTGATAATAGCTGCCAGATATACTTCCACAGCAAGGTGATGAAGAAAATCCATAGAGTGCAAAAAGGATCCCTGATCCTAACATAGCTCCAGATCATCTGCTCGACCCCTCGAACCCTAGCCCTAGACATCAATCAGCAATGAGAAAATTAATTAACAACAATGATCTCTGTGATGTTTGGAGATGCCACCATCCTACAGGAATACACCTACCATTCATCTGTACATAATACTTATACCCACATTGATTACTTTTTAACTGACAAATGGTTGTTACAAAAGATTGGGGACTCTGATATTGCATCGTAACGTGGGCAGATCATGCACCCATAAAAATATTATTTCTAATACTGAATCCTTTCCAACACAGAAAATATGGAGAGCTACTGCTCGCATTCTAAAAACACCTCCCTATGCTAACTCCCTTCAGCAACAAATAACATAATTTTTCCAGGGCAATGTGGGTTCGGTGTCAAACTCTGCAACTCTTTGGAATGGGCACAAAGCATTCAGTAAGGGAATGCTCATTCAACTGGGCACCCAGGCAAAGAAGAAGAGGACGCAACAAATAGATTAGCTTGTTAATGACATTAAACACGCAGAATCCCAGTACCAATCTCACCCTTCCAAAACTTTGAAAACAAAACTTCTGTCGTTAAAACAGGAACTTAGAGCCCTTCTGCTTGACTCATTTGAGAAACACCACAGACAACTCAAAGCACATCGTTTTGCCACAAACAACTAAGCCAGCAAGGCTATGGCACTGCAGGTACACAGGCAACGCACCAAATTCAAGATTTCCCACATGATTCATCCTATTTCCAAGGAAAGTCTACATGACCCACAGGCGATAGTGAACGCATTTAGCTGCTATGACAGCTCCATCTATAACCTTAAAGAGGACCCCTGCAATACTCAACCCTCACCTGAAATTATAAATTCCTTGACCACATCAAAGTTCCTGCGCTATTGCCCAACTAGAAAACTGGCCTTAATACCCCATTTACCATATCTGAAATCGCCAAAGCGATTGACTCCCTACCCAATTGCAAATCTCCAGGCACAGATGAATACACTCCCCCCACCTTGTTCAGATGTTCAAGGATGCTGGCTCCTCTTCTGCCTTCCCCGCAGAAATGTTGAAAGCCCTGGTTAAAACATTGCCAAAACCTGGGAAGGAACCCAGTGTTCCTCTAAATTTTCGTCCCATCTCCCTTCTTAATATTGATATTAAGTTGCATGCCAAAATAATAGCAACACGCCTTATGGAATACATGCCCTCTCTTATCCACAAAGACCAAGCAGGGTTCACCAAAGGAAGACAGTCAGCCGATGCAACCCTAGCAGAATGGTTTCACTCAGACCCACTCATCTCAGGCATAACAGTTGGGAATTCTGAACATCGCATATGTTTATTTGTGTATGATGTTTTACTAATGATCACCAACCCCATTAACACCCTACCAAGAATTCAAAATATCCTGGCTGAATTTGGAGCTGTTTCCTACTACCGAGTCAACAACACACAATCCTTAGACTTGACTTGGGAGTGGATGGGACTACTAGAAACCTGATATCCACTAATTTCCCATACCAATGGCAGGACTCAGGGATAACCTACTTGGGTATAACCTTGACCAAGTCTGCCAAACAGATGTTTCACACCAACTTCTCACCTTTCAAAAATCAGTTTGCGCAAGATCTCCAATCCCTATACAAATCTGAGTTTTCATGGACAGGTCGCCTAGCAGCATTCAAAATGCTGGTACTACCTAAACTCCTATATCTATTTAGATCCCTCCTAATCTGTAACCCCAAACATTACCTTCGCTTGTTACAATTTATTTTGACCAACTATATATGGCAAGGTAAGAAATCCTGCTGCGTATACCTTATGCTAACTAAACACAGATCGATAAGGGGTTCCTCTTTACCAGACCTGACAGACTATTACCATGTGACTATCCTCTCTCAACTGAAAGGCTGGTTCCATCCCCAAATACCCTGTGGGGAGAGCTAGAACGTGATGCCATACCCCACCATGACTTACAGCTCTGGCTCTATAGTAGGTGCCCTAATAGGGCCCTAATCATATATCTCTCTCCCATAATCAAAGCCTTTTTTTCCAGCCTGGAGGAGACTGACTTCCTCCATCTGGGAGAATATGCCAATCACTAGCCTGAGCCCATCTATCTCTATTCTAAAGTACCTTATCCCAGACATTCATCTCTCTATGTGGACTAAGAATGCATCCACCACAATTAATTTACTCTATTAGAAGGGAACCCTTAAACAATTCACTCAGCTGGTGGATGAACTAGGGCTTTAACCCTCTGTGCTTCTATCAATACCTTCAGATAGCCAACTGTCTACATCATGACCCTCAAGTCCATGCTTCCATTCCTACTTGGATAAGTGTGTGTTCCTAAAATCAACCACGAGTGTAGCCAAGGGAATTTAGATTTTATACTCCACACTAGGGCAAAAGAGTATATTTACTAAATCCTCTCCATTAACCAAAAGGGAACAAGATTTAAGCTCTAACTATTCACCAGCCCAGTGGTCGCGAGCATTGAAGTCTGTGTACAAATTCACATTAAGTGCAAACTTTTGGGTAATTACCAAAAAATATTGCAACGGTAGTATCTTACACCTTCAATACTAGCAAAATACAAAGGCAACGCCTCTCCAAAATGCTGGAGGGGGTGCAACCTTGAGGGAACGCTGAAACATATACTGTGGGACTGCCCCTATATACACAAGTTTTGGACAGATGTTTTCTCATTGTTAACTACCATCTCAGGGATTCACATTCCACTAGCTCCAGATTTAGCCTTACTCAATTTAAACATAGATCGTATTCCCCCTATTAATTGTAAGGTCATTACTCACATCCTACTTGCAGCCAGACTATCACTGACTAGATGCTGGAAATCTAACACTCCTCCAACACTGACAGATGTTATAGCAGCTACACACAACAGTCATGAGCACATGGTCCAATTGGTATTAAAAATATGTAAGTAATTGATTATATTTTCTGAGGATGTTGAAAAGTGTCTCATTTTTGTACCACACCCTTGTCACCTCAGTGCACTCTCAGGGATGGATTGGTGAACAATACCTAAGAATATTGTACCTGTCTCTTATGTTTTCAATTAAATGTCACTTGAAAGCATACAATGTTTGATGTTTGCTACGTATGTTATCATACTGGATTGTTCTGTGTATGCTTAAAAAGTTAATAAAAACCTATTTAAAGAGAAAAAATGATTACCAAAGCAAAATATATGATGCTGTCAACAAGAATAGTACTGTTCCATTATACCACATACATCATTCAAACTTTCCCCATGTTGCCTCAAAGTCACAAAAAAGGAAAACCCTCTTCCTGCTGAAAGATCATTTTTATTGTTTTTGTTTTTCATGTCCCATATGGCAGTGCTCAATTCCTTATTCCCTTTGTTTGATACTCCCTTGTCTATTAACTTTGAAAATTGCCATATTTTATTTTCAATATCCAACCTTGACTTCAGTTGGGGTTTGAATTATAGTTTGAAATTTATGGAATTTATAACGGGTTCTATGAATAGCCTGAAAATCAAACCCAGACCAATTTGCTCATACCTAGTCCTTATGTAATGGTATAAGTATGATACACATTGCTGCTTCTTTAAACAGTGGAATACAAAGAACAATTGAAATACAACAAAGAATACCCCAACTTTGCACACATCAGATCTGTTTTATTTATTTAAAATAACTGTGCTTACAAAATATATTAAAGAAAGCCTAAAGAATCTGCTTTTGAGCAGAGCATTCTTTGACAGCATGTGCTACTTTCACAATTCTATACTAGAGATTCCCAAAAGGTTGAACACTCAGTATAACCTTCTGTGAATGTTAACTACCAAGAAATATTCACCCACTGATTCACTTCTATTTCTTTAAGAACTTTCTGGATTTTCAGATAGTAGAGAACACCACATAGTCACTATAGTCAGAATGAACTGCCGGAGCATGGAAGCATAAGAGCATATTGTAACCCAGGTCCAACTCTCTAGATTCCTGACGCTGTGCTCAATAGGAGTTATTTAAATTAGTGTATGACTTTCTTTTCTGACAGACTAGCAGTCATGAAATCCCTAGTTAGAAGGCTATTTCTTGATATCATCCTGGCCTAAAGGGCTTGATTTTTTCAGACAGTTAATATTGCTTTTTTTTTTAAATGTACAGTTTGAAAACAAACAGCTGCATATAAACACATATGCATGTAAATTAAATTTACAAATAAATCTATTTTACAATCCTTCTTATGACATACTATGGTTGAACTAAATGGACTTGCGTCTTTTTTCAACCTGAATACCTATGTAAATATGACGCTATAGCTTCTTTTTACAGCTTAAAAAAGTTAGTTGCCTTTAGTCTTTACACTGTGTACATAAATATACCAGTTACCCAATGAATAGTAGTTTTTTTACTACTGTTTTTTTTTATGAGTGTTTTTTGTGCAGTGGTACCTTGAATACAATCTTTGCTATTGTATATTTTTCTGTTTTATCATTTGACAGTTAAATCTGCTAAACACAGACGGGAGGTCAAAGATTATCTAGCAGAGAGCTGTTCATTGTTAATAACAAGATGTTACATTATGCAAAAGTGTGCTGCATGTAAGCAGGGAATATAAAAAAAATGTAAAGCACTTTCATTAGGAAAAAAAAATCCTGTGAATAATAAATAATGCACTGTTAAATATTCTCCAACTTAAGCAAATGCTCAAGATTTTTGGAAAAATACTTTCATTTTTAAATGGTTGACAAATGGGAATTTGTCTCAAGCTCCCCAGCATTAGCAATTGCAACTTAAAATACATTAATTGTGAAGATCACACTGTGGATGATTTTCTAATGAAGCTGAGGCTGTTCACGTAGAAAGGTGATTATTTACTATGTAAGGTGAATGTTGACTTTGCTTAGTGAATACAGCTATGTGAATTTGCACTTGAGAATGCACCCACTTGGTGATCAGATGGGAAACCCCAGCGGCATTTCCCGCAATTAGCTGGAAGAGGCAGTCCCATTGAAAGGAAAGGGTGGCTGCCAGCTCCCTCAGCTAATCATGCCCACTCACGTGTAATCGCTAATGCAGCAAATACATGCAAATGATTGGACCTGGAAGCAAGCAGTCTTCATCCAGGGCCGATCACGCACATATGATTGCTGCATGAATGATTACACGTGAATGGGCACGCTTAGTTCCAGGAGTCAGCAGCCTGCTATTGCTTTCAATGGGGCTGCCTCTCACAGTTAATCATGAAAAACCCCTGCTGGAATGTTCTCATCTAATTGCCGAGCGGGTACAATTTGCATGTATGAATGCACCCTTTAAAATCCAATCAGGTGCAAGCTAAAGTACTTATTTATTTATTTTGTTTAACTTTTAATTCACTTGCTAACAAAGAATTAGCTGAGAAGTCAAAGCAAAGAGATATCAGTATTCGACTGCTCTTTTAGTGTTTGATCAAAGGCTGGGGTTGGGGGGACCAAGATGTATTGTTAAAAGTATATATAAACTTTCACATTGTAAAACAACCCATTTAGCTTAAAATAGAAATGAAAGGTAAAACATTTGTGTATACATGAAAAAAAAAAAAAGATAAATATCCTTTTTTTTAATTTATTTTTTATATATGATCTCATACCCTCAGTTCTCAGCTGCATAATGATCTTAGAGGAGTAGAGGAGACGAGGCAGCAGAACACTGATCCTTCCAGTGAATGGCTATGCAAGGGAGTGGGGAGTGCATCAGGACAAGTCTGATCATTGGAGGAAAGCAGGCTGAGTTCCCAGCACAGCTAAAAAACTGGCCACCCTGTGCTTCTATGCCTAGTGTGGTTAGTTTTAGTAGAAAAGCAGAGTAACTGGTAGGATCACCAGGTATTTCACATAAGGAAGCAATACAAAGAGATCAGGGTACATTTGAATACAAGCACATGGTACCACTGACACATATCAGGAATATTAAATTTTGGGTTGACATATTCTTTAACTGCAGAAAAAAGTAAGGTTGTTCATCTGGATGTAATGTCTGGCAGGGCTGTTCAAATTTCAGTATTGGGTGGAAAGATATACAAATTCTTTATGTTTCTGAGATGAAAAAAGGAAAACCTTTTAGATCAAGATACATTGAAAAAGAACATCCCCCCCCCCCCAGTTACATGAACCATAAGAACGTGTTATCAAAAAGCTGTTTCTGTTTTTTAAACACTACTTTTGTATACTGACTTTTTAGAATGCCAAATTGTATTGTGATGACAATATGTATCCCTCTATTTATCTAAAGAGTGTGAGTGGAGCACTGGGAAAGCCAGTTTGATTAGAAAATGGTGTTTTGTATAATAAAAAATCATAAGAAAAACCCTGTTTGGGCTCAACCAACTCACAACCAATGACATAAAGGGGATAGGGAAAAGGGGAAAGGAAATACACAGTGCACTGTGCAAGTACAAAAAGTCAAATTTTATTATATCAAAAACACATAAATGGAATATCCAATGATAAAAACTGAATCATTTACAACATGTCAATAATACTGTGATAAAAACTCAATGTCCACCAGTCTTGCCCCTATCCTGTGACAGTAATATATATATGGTGAGGAATGTGAAAGTACAATATCTTCAATCCTGAGCAGCAATAATAACTTGAAACATAGAAATTGCATGCATGTGAATAGGATGTGGAGCTAAGTTGACTCCCAACAGGAAATAGATTCCAGGAAGATCAGAATACAAGACTAGTGAGAGATTGTACTGTGCATGTACATGTTTTAGTGTGCATGTGCAAAATCTCACATACGCTAGTGCCTCGAGTGGACATTCGGATAATAAATACTTGAACATACGCTGCCTTTTCTCCTCTGATAGCAACATATTTTTTTAGACCTGCTTCTTTCATTACTTAGCATGCCTTAGTGCATTTCATTGGAAGATAATGCACAAGAATATTTATCGATGGTCAATGCATAATGTAAACTAGAACTGCATTGTATATTTTACAAAGGTATATAAGCAAGGCAGGTTCAAAGAATGTGATTGTGATTGCTATGTGTGCATACAACTGCATGGGCCTGGAATAACAACATACAAAAAGTGATTTATCCCAGATCTTGTGCATTAGAAAACCATTCCCACTGTGTGGCAACAGATTTGAATACTAAGAAATACATTTTTTTGGAATCTGGGAACAAGATCTATTTTCATAGTTAGAAAGAATTTTGTTCAAGGAGTTATCTAGAAAGGTTTGTTTTTTGTTATCATATTATATTTTAGCTTGCTGAGGATTAGCACTGGGCATGCAGATGATTGCAGCCAATTTGAGACCAACATTGTGCTTTAGGCTGTGCCTATCACTATATAATAAACCCCTAGTTGAGACAGTCTAACCCAAGAGATAGCAAAAGCAAGCCTGCTATCATTAAAGGAGGCAGTATAAAAAGATTTTTGTAAACCACTAACACTATTAATGAAACAGAAACTCTCCTAAAATCAGAAAGCTCACTCATTTTACCATAATCTGAGTTATCTGTAAGATGGCAAATACCGTATTTATCGGCGTATAACATGCACCTTCATTTTAAGAGGGAAGTTTCAGGGAAAAAAAAATATTTTTCAAATAAACAACTTTGAATTATTAGAAGGGTCAGTGCCCATCAATGCAGCCTGATTAGTGCCCATCTGCAGCCTCCTCGTCTCCCATCAATGGAGTCTGATCATTGCTCATCTGCAGCCCATCTCCCATCAATGCAGCCTGATTAATGCCCATTTTTAGCCTCAATGCTCATCTGCAGCCTAACTATCTCTCATCAATCCAGCCCGAACAGTGCAGGAAATCACCAAGCCATCATCTCCTGTTTACTCAGATGTCACTCGGCTCCCAGACGGAAGTCATACACACAGTCCCGCCTCCACCATCAGCATTGGACCAGCTCCTGTGATAGACAGAACACTGGTCCAATGCCGGTGGTGGAGGCGGGACTGTGTGTGCGACATGAGATGCGAGTGAGAGATGAGTGAGAGCCAAGTAAACAGGAGATGACGGCTCGGTGAATTCCGGCAGCGCTCGTCCCCCTCCTTCCTCTCCAAGGTACACTAGTGGCGTATAACACGCACCCATGATTTGCCCCCATTTTCAGGGGGAAAAGTGTGTGTTATAAGCCGATAAATAAAGTAATCTTCTTTTGTCTCTTTCCATTTTAACACCAGGGATTGGGGTGTATCATTGCCTATTGCCTAGTATATGTTGGCACATTTTAAGATACCTAGTACGATTCATCAAAACAATGTCCCCCCCCCCCTTTGTCCGCAGCCTTAATCACCAGATCTGTATTTGAACGTAGTGTTTGAAGTGCTGTCCTCTCATTAGAAGACAAATTGTTCGAAGGACAGTGATCCCACCTGAGTTTCCTAATTTTGTTGGTGACTACTCGTACAAAGCATAGTTACCTGTAATCATCTGCAGGAAAAGCATGTGCAATTCTGTTCAGAAGCAGTATACTACTTAAAGACTAAACTTGTAGTGTAGTACACTTGCAGTAACTTTTCTTCACTGATTGGTGGCTGTGAGAAACGTCTTATTCCTCACATGTTTTGACATCAGTCCTTTTGTGAGATGAAGCAACCAAAGTGTTCCACCATAACCAGCAGCTGTGTTTTAGGATCACCATATAATAGACAAACGGTAAAGTACTGGGCTGGTGCAGTACAACAATATCAGAATGTTATAAATGGACTATTCCCAATATGCATATCAGGAATTTATTGTACATTTTGATGGGAGTAGACCTTTAAGTAAATCAAATAATTCATATGGAGAAGATATTTTCCTTGATACATTAAAGTTGGCCTGAATTTAAAAATGAATATTCGTTTTGGCATAGAAATCAGTTAATTGTAGTCTTTGTCTTCACTTTCTCATGAAAAATAGCAGTCAACTTTTATTCATGCGAGTGTGTCTAAAGTCTTCTAACTGCATATCTGCTGTGTGAGATCCAAGGCATGGCTGCGTCTGACAGCTAGTCTCGGGAGATTGGAATTGATATTTCATAAGGTAACTAATATGCTGCTTTCTGTTCTCTTTGCTGGAGGTTCTGACATGAGGTAGCAATCCCTTTCCTTTACCAAAATGGCTGCCCCCACACAGAGACACAGAACAAGGCCTGGGAAGTCAGTAATGGTGAAAAGATCAGCTATACTGTAGGCGAGCCACAGTATTTTTGCAACAAGCCTGCCTTTTTTAGGCATAGCTTTCAGACTTCAATTCATTTTTAAGTATGCATTGTACACTTTTAATCAGCTATTAAAAATCTGTACACAATATAGACAGAAAGAGAAACAATTGTTAGGCTCAGCCTTCCAGCACTATATCTAAACAACCAACACTGATCTTCAGCATAGTAGACTTTTTACAGAGCTTTAAATGCTGTCTTTTATAATCAGTTAAATTTCCCTTTAAAGTCATCATCCCCACATCATAGTGTTAAACCTTACAAATGGACAGATCCTCTTCATCAATCAGTCTAAAACATATGATTGAGTGATACCCTCAGATAATATTCATATTTCCTCATGTATCCTTTCATGAAGTAATACTTGTTAGATCTAAAGCTTTACAGAGTTCAGTGTATGATGTGACTGTCCTGACAAAACTGGTTGGTTGGGGACTGGAGGAGAATGAAAGCAGGAGGGGAAAAGAATGATCATGCTGACATCCTGATTTTCAAAGGTGAGAACAAAAGCAAACATAACAGGCCCAGTAATCAGTCAGCTTGTAGTCATGTGGTCTCATAGAATTGAGATCATTAGGTGATCAAGACAAAACCATTCAGGGTATATTTATTGTAAAACGTAACCTTTCTATCTTACCAAATACTCAACTCAGCACATCGATTTTAACATATCACTCATCTATTGTAACATTGCTGGTGTGCTATGCCTAAGATCCAATATATATTATATTTACTTTTCCTAGAAAAGATCACTGTACACACTTTGAAATTACACGTACAGCATTTTTAAAAGTCAAAATATGGTTTACCTCAAGTAGTAATATTTGTTTTGGTAAAAAAAAAATACTGAAACCACTTTTTCCTGAATCTTTTTTGAAGCATAATTAATTCTTTATAAAAGCTTGTATTTCTACAGGGAACATTTTGTCTCTGATGCCAAAGGCAAAGAAGCAACTCCACACTAGCAACCTTTGTTTTTACAGCTTTAGCAGATTAAGTAACATTCGGAAAAGCATCAAGGTAGGAGAAGCTTTAGAAAATGCATGCACCAGAAACCATGTCTACATTAATATGACTTGTTTGTGTGTTTAAAAGGCATTTCTGTAAGGTATCCTAAGTTTATTCTTATTCTGTCTGGTTCACTAAAGTGACTTTTTCATTCTTTCCAAGAATGTGGCTTTTTAATTTGCATTTTTAACTTTGCTACAGTAGACCTGACAGATTATTAAAACTAGCAATCATAACAACTGTAGATAGACTCCCTGTGTTGCTTTAATCAGCAGAGTTGCTTAAGTCACTATGCCCTATTCCCTACACTATGCCCTGGACTTACAGGTTGATTTATTAAAGCTAAAGAAAAAAATGAACTCAAACCCCATAGCACAGCAACCTATAAAAACGTTATTGTTTGGAATTGGTAACAACTCATTTTGTTTTCATGTTCCTTGGTTCAGGTTTCATGAATCACCCCTATCATATATTAATCAGGTACAAAAATTCTAGGCATATCAATGCAAAGAATGTGCATAATACCTTAATGAAGTAATTTAATTTAAACATAATTACCAACTGACTGCTAAGGGATCATGGCTTGGTTCACCAACAGGCTTGGCAGAGCCATATCTATATCTATAGTTGCCACAATAGGTATTGTACTTTGAATGTTTTTCTTTAGCTGGTCTGCCTCTGGCTTTATCAAAAGACATTGGGCACACAACTAAGTCAGTACAGCAAGCAAAAGATGACTCCACCCAAGAGTTCCATCATAAGTCCATTGATGCTAGTGGTTGCCACTGCTCGGAACAGGATGGGAAACCTGGACTATCCCCCCTCCCTTAACATCAGCCCTGCTCCTGGATGCTACAAGATAGCTTGGTTGACAAATATAATGCAAGACACTGTTTAGAATCACAAATCAGTCTCACAAAGTTTGAGTCAGGGGTACAGATGTGACTACTGAATAAAACATAATATTTCTGTTGGAAAGATTTGACATGGGTAGGGAAAATGAAATTTCTAGGAAGGAGATAAGGGGAGGAGGGGGGGATTGCAGGTGGTATTGGTGGCTTTGGGAAAGGCATGCTGAGCTTGCTGAGGTAGAGCTAAGACATGTGGCTACAAGTGGGAAAGGTGAGGTTTTAGAGGGGGAAGATGTGGGTCCAACAGGAAGAATGGAGAGAAGAGGTGCAGAGTTATAGTTTAGGTATAGGTATGTTACATGTTAAGGAGGGGGTTAAGGCCCTGGGTTTTGGAATGAGGTGTTATTCGAGCACTCTAAGTTGCTTATTTTAGTTGGGTAAATGCAGTATACTTTCAGGTGCATTCAGCTTCCCTTTGAGATGTTTGAAATACCTTTGAGATCCTTCAGAGGTGCTTTTGATCTTTTTCTAAGCAGTTTCCAGCTGCTTTAATTTCTAATAAATTTCCATTGGCTATCTGTTTGGAAAAAATACCCATATACACAAGATATACTCTGCTATGCACATTGTCAAATTAAATAAACTCACGAAAGGTAAAATAAAGTCTTTGCAGATATATACAGCATGTATCAATGAATGTTAATGTTTTTCAAAGCTTTGTTTTGGTCTATAGTAAATACATATGTACATAGGGACAGACATGTTTGCTCATTGTACATGCACCTTAAGAAAAAAAGAAAGCAGCCTAACAACCGTTATGCAGCATTCTGCTTTCTCAAAGGTTCATTACACATGCAGGCTTTGCTTGCTCAGTAGTGCGGTACACAACTGTGCTTTGCTACTCCCCACTCAAGGCTAGTCTACTGAGAAAAACAAGAGTCTGTACAAAGCTTTTTGAGCTAATCAAAGCAATCCTTAAAGGTAACTACTGAAAGAGCTACACTGGCTGTCATTGTATTGTTGCTACTAGATCAGTATGACACTCAGAAAGTTAACATTGTAAGAAGGTCAACAATGGCAATCTACTTATTTATCCCAGTACAAATTTACTTTTTACTAGGATTCTCACATATGTGCTATACAAAAAACTACTCGGCTGAGCTTTTACAAATCTGAAATATTCAGATAAGTACAACAATAGTAATTAAAAATGTGAACTTAGCGAAAATTTACTTTGTGTTATTGTTTAATTATAGGTAGTTCTCTGCTAGCACAGGCCAGAGGGATTGCCAGAGGACCAGATTTCTTTACAGTGGCAGCCAATATTGTTACTAATGGGCCTGGGGCCTTTCTCTGCCACATGTCTCTTCCATGGTCATTAGCAACACCAATGATATTGGTTGTGACTGCCTGCTGATTTGCTCAGAGGATGTAAAGTTTGTTTTAGTGAAAACATTCCACTAATTCCTGGTTTCAAAGATGTTAAAAAATGTTTTCATCTTCCTTTCTTAATCTTATAAAATTATCCACTGTAAGACTAGACTGAGATTATCTGATACCATTAAGTTATGATCCATTTATGTATAAAAAAATTTGAGCTATACACTATATTTCAGAAAAAAAAACAAACATAGAAGGGCATTAAGCATCTCTACCTGGTATCAATATCTAAGTGCTAAAACCAACCCTGACAGAAGCACACTGAAAAAGATGTCATATAGTGGCTGAGCTAAATCATTGCAAACTACTCTTCGTCTTAAAAAGCATCATTGTCAATCAAAATGTCTGTTGCCGCCATGTGTGGAGGACTAAAAAGGTGATGGTGTGTATATAAAAGAAAGAGACTTGGCAGATAAGACTGAAAAATGCTGTTGTTTACCTTTGACATTTATCACCTGACAACAGTGAAAAAAGTTCCATTACAAGACAAACAGCATGCAGGTCTTCCTATATGAGGTGATTTCACACTAAAAAATGGACAAACAAAATCTTTAATGCTGTATTAATAGTATTTGAAATGCCAGGACACGGGTATTGTATCTAAAGCTAGACTTTTTTTGTTTGTTTTGAATAGTGTGGTGAGGAATTTAAAACCTGGAGTAATTCACCCTCTCTGTTTGTCCTAATAGCCATTGTCACTGGGACTGAAGTTAGGGAAAATCCAAATTTCTTTGTTGTCACCAAATAGGGGTAGAGGGGAAAGCTTTCAATAGGGACACTTGTTCAAGTGACATTTGTCTAACAGGAGCATGGAGGATCAGGTAAGTAAAATTGCTGTTCCTGTTTACCTGGACCTAAATGAGCATGTAACCCTTGCAGTGTTGGGGTAGTGTCAGGGCTGGGCTCAGCTGTGCTTCTCTGAGATGGCCGCTCAGCTGTCAGCTAATTGCCAGCTCCCATTTCTCTCCACAGTTACCCAGCTGTTGTTGATTCTGCTTGTCAGTCCTGCCTACTTAAAGTCGTCCAGCTCACTTGATCTCTGCCTTCACCTTTGTCAACATCACAGAGACTTTCTCCTGCATTCCTGTTGAAGACTTGCTCGGCTGACATTCCTTCTGGCTCCTGATCCTGCTTGCTGTACTACTACATTTACCTCTGGCTCTCTGACATTTGCTTGGCTGACTACCCGATCCGGTTACTGAAATCTGGCTTGTTTTGATTACACTTACTCTGTTTACCTTATTATTATTATTATTATTTAACAAGTGTGATTTAACTATGCTTCTGTCTCGGTCTGATTCATGGTTCCTGATAGTAGGCGAAGGCCATGAATTCAGAAGATACGGTCAATCCACTTGGTAATATTTTTTCCAGATTGGATGAGCAAGATCACCGCATCAGTTTGCCATAGCATTACAAATGCTCCTGAGTCACACGGCTCACCTGGAATCTCCCACTGTGGCTGCTCTAGTACAACCTGAGTTGCAGGCCATCCCTGCTGCTGTGCCAGTCTCTGTGCAAGCACCCGCCTCGAGTATTACCTCTATAAGAGGTATGTCTGGTTCTGCTCCACTTCCCCAGCAATTTGGGGGCGATCCATTTCAATGCAGAGGGTTTCTCAACCAGGTTGAGATTTACTTGGAGATGCTGCCCTAGGCGTTTCCCATGGACAGAAGCAAAGTAGGTTTTGTGATATCTTTGCTTTCTGAGAGAGCCTTGGCCTGGGCAAACCCTCTATGGGAGACGCAAAAATCTGTTGTCTTGAGTTACCCTGTGGCCTCCTTTAAAAGGTTATTTGATGTTCCCACATGCTCCGCTTCTGCTGCCAAGTGCCTCATGTCCATCAAACAGAGTACGAGAACTGTTGCCGACTATGCCATTGAATTCTGTACTCTGGCAGCAGAGGTTGCTTGGAACAATGAGGCCCTCGTGGCTTCCTTTTCTCATGGTCTCTTGGATTCCATCAAGGATGAGATAGCAGCCCGAGATATACCCACTGAGCTGGAGAGGTTGATCACGTTTGCCATCCTCATTGACTCCAGACTCAGAGAAAGACTCTCTTTTAAGGAGCACTTGTGGAAACCTCCTCTACATTTGCCTCCGAGCTTTGAAGTCCCACCCATGCCTCCCTCACCTCCCATGCCTCCTGGTACCGAGTCGGTCAGTGAAGATGAACCCATGCACTTGTGCTTCACGCGTCTCTCTGTGGATGAATGAGCCTTTAGGAGGAGGGAGAGATTGTGTCTTTATTGCGGCCAGGCAGGTCACTTTTTGAAGTCTTGTCCTACCTGTCCATGGAACGCCTGAACCTTGAGGTCCTGTCATGCACAGACCTTAGGTGGCGTTGTTTCATCCCCAGTTATCCAGAGGGATAAGCCCCTGGTTTCGGTCACCCTTTCTTGGGCTGAGTCATCCATCGAGATACAGGCTCTAATCAACTCTGGGGCTGCAGGCCTGTTCATTGATGCTGCCTTTGTATCGCAGCACTCAATTCTGCTGCAGCTGCATGACACTCCACTTGCCATTGAGGCTCTTGATGGGAGACCTCTACAGCCTCCCCATGTGACTCATGAGACGGTTCCATTTGTCCATGGCCATAGGGGCTCTTCACTATGAGATAATCCAATTCCAAGTTATTTCCTCACCTAGGTTTCTGCTGGTTATTGGTTATCCTTGGTTACAGAGGCACAACCCCTCTTTTGATTGGCTCCATGCAGAGGTTCTTTCCTGGTCACCACCATGCAGTGAAACATGCTTCCAGAAGGTAGCCAAGGTCCTGTGTACCTCTTCACTCTCCTCCCTGCTGGAGGAGTACTGCGATTTTAGCGATGTCTTTGACAAAGGTCAAGGTAGTTTGCCTCCACACCGGCCTTATGATTGTCCAATTGACCTTCAACCTGGTGCCATACCCCCTTGTGGCCAGGTTTACCCTTTGTCGGTCTTGTAGGATAAGGCCATGGAGGAGTATGTTGCAGATGCACTTTCTTGAGGTTTCATCCGCAAATCCTCGTCTCCTGCTGGTGCTGGTTTCTTCTTTGTGAAGAAGAAGAGCGGTGAACTGAGACCTTGTATTGATTATAGAGGTCTCAATCGTTTCACGATTAAAAATGCCTACCCAATTCCACTGATTACAGAGTTTTTTGACCGCCTTAAGGGAGCAATGGTTTTCACGAAGCTTGATTTGAGAAGGGCATACAATCTTGTGCGGATTAAGGAGGGCGACGAGTGGAAAACTGCGTTTAATACCAGAACAGGCCATTATGAGTACCTCGTAATGCCTTTTGGCCTTTGTAACGCCCCAGCAGTTTTCCAGGAATTTATTAACAATGTCCTCCAAGATTTGTTGCAGTTATGTGTGGTGGTTTATCTCGATGATATCCTCATATTTTCCAAGTCCCTGGAGAGCCACCACACAGATGTCTGTTGTGTGCTTCAGAAGCTAAGAGAAAACAATCTCTATTGTAAACTGGAGAAGTGTGAGTACCATTGTGAACAGGTTAAATTCCTGGGCTATGTCATTTCCACTGCTGGTTTTTCGATGGACCCAGAGAAACTTTCGGCAGTCCTACAGTGGCCCCAACCCGTGGGTTTACGTCCTCTGCAGCATTTCCTGGGCTTTGCCAACTATTGTTGGAAGTTTATTCGTAACTTCTCATCTCTGGTCAAGCCCCTGACTGATATGACCAGAAAGGATGGTAACCCACAGAGTTGGTCTCCGGAGTCCATTAAGGCCTTTGAGAGTCTCAAGGCTGCCTTTGTTTCTGCTTTTATGTTGGCACATCCTAATCCTACATTGCCTTTTATCTTAGAAGTTGATGCTTCTAAAGACTGGAGTTGGTGCCCGTCTGTCTGAACGTCCTAACTCTGAGAGCGCTATGCATCCGTGTGGCTTCTTTTCCAAGAAATTGTCACCTGCAGAGTGCAATTACGAGATTGGTGACAGAGAGCTGTTGACGATCATTTTAGCCCTGAAAGAATGGAGACATCTCCTTGAAGGTACCACTGTGCCGGTTCTCATTCTTGCTGACCATAAGAATCTCACATTCTTGACTGAGGCTAAGTGCCTCTCTCCCAGAAGGGCGCAATGGGCTCTTTTCTTGTTGAGTTTTAATTACATTGTCTCATTCTTACCCAGTACTAAGAATGTAAGGGATGATGCCTTGTTATGACAATTTTCCTCCACTTCCAAGTTGGAGTCGGTTCCAGTTCCTGTGATTCCTCCTGATCGTATTCTGGCTACAGTTCACACCAGTCTTACTTCTCCTTTGGGTGACAAAATTCTTGCTGCTCAGGTCCATGTTCCTCCTGAGAAACCTTGTGACCGCTGCTTTGTCCCAGAGAGTCTCCATACTGCCGTGCTCCAGACTTACCATTCTCTCAAGACAGCTGGCCACCCTGGGAAGAATCAACTCGTTTGGGCCATTTCCCAACAATTCTGGTGGCCTAGTCTATGGGCTGACGTAGCTGCCTGTTCCGTGTGTGCTCAGAGTAAGACTCCACGACACCTTCCAGTGGGCCTCCTACAACCCATACCCAATGGAGAGGGGCCCTGGACCTACCTGTCTATGGATTTCATTGTGGAGTTACCCAACTCCCAAGGCAACACTGTTATCCTTATGGTGGTTGACCAGTTCCCAAAGATCTGTCATTGTATTCCACTTAAGAAGCTGCCCACTTCTAAGGAACTGGCTTCCATTTTTGCTCGGGAGACCTTTCGCTTACATGGGCTACCCAAGGTGATTGTCTCAGACAGGGGTAGTCAGTTTGTCTCCCGATTCTGGCAAGCCTTTTTTGCACAGTTGGGAATTCAGCTTGCTTTCTCCTCTGCATATCACCCACAGTCTAATGGGGCCGCAGAACGAGCCAATCAGTCCTTGGAGCAATTCTTACGTTGCTATATTTCTGACCATCATAACAACTGGTCAGACCTATTAATGTGGGCAGAGTTTCTTCACAACAGTGCCTTGAATTCGGCTTCCCAATTGTCCCCGTTTATGGCGAATTATGGCTTCCAACCTTCCATGTTGCCTGACTCATTTGTTCCGCAGAGTATTCATGCGTTCGTTCCACTTGGGCACAAGTTCAGGAGGCATTGCAACATGCTAACAATAGGTACAGACTCCATGCTGACCGCAGACGCCTGCCTGCACCTTCCTACCGGGTTGGGGACAGAGTCTGGCTGTCGTCTTGCAACCTCCGACTTCGTGTTCCTTCTTTGAAGTTCGCACCTCGCTTTATTGGGCCTTTCCATGTCCTTCACAGGATTAACCCAGTGGCTTACGCCTTGGACCTTCCTCCTAGTATGCGCATCACAAATGTGTTTCATGTCTCCTTATTGAAACCTTTGGTCTGCAATCGCTTTACAACCATGGTGCCACGTCCTCACCCTATACAGGTTGAGAACCATGAGGAGTATGAAGTACAATCCATTGTTGACTCCCGTAGGTTCTGTGGGCGCATACAGTACCTGGTGCATTGGAAGGGGTCTCATCCTCTTGGGTCTCATCCTCGGACGTACATGCCCCTGTCTTCCTCTGTGATTTCCATAGATGTTTTCCCCTCAAGCCCGGTGGTCCTCCGTGGGGTAGGGGTCGTTGAGGAGGGGGTATTGTCAGGGCTGGGCTCAGCCCTTCCTTCTCTGAGCTGGCCGCTCAGCTGTCAGCTAATTGTCAGCTCCCATTTCTCTCCACAGTTACCCAGCTGTTGTTGATTCTGCTCGTCAGTCCTGCCTAATTAAAGTCGTCCAGCTCACTTGATCTCTGCCTTCACCTTTGTCAACATCACAGAGACTTTCTTCTGCGTTCTTGCTGAAGACTTGCTCAGCTGACATTCCTTCTGGCTCCTGATCCTGCTTGCTGTACTACTACGTTTATCTCTGGCTTTTTGACATTTGCTTGGCTGACTACCCGATCCGGTTACTGAACTCTGGCTTGTTTTGACCTCTGGCTTGTTGAGACCTTGTTCCGTGGGCACATACAGTACCTGGTGCATTGGAAGGGGTCTCATCCTCTTGGGTCTCATCCTCGGACGTACATGCCCCTGTCCTCCTCCGTGATTTACCCGATCTACTACCCAATCTGGTTACTGAACTCTGGCTTGTTTTGACCTCTGGCTTGTTGAGACCTTGTTCCATGGGCGCATACAGTACCTGGTGCATTGGAAGGGGTCTCATCCTCTTGGGTCTCATCCTCAGACGTACATGCCCCGGTCCTCCGTAGGGTAGGGGTCATTGAGGATGGAGTACTGTCAGGGCTGGGCTCAGCCCTTCCTTCTCTGAGCTGGCTGCTCAGCTGTCAGCTAATTGTCAGCTCCCATTTCTCTCCACAGTTACCCAGCTGTTGTTGATTCTGCTCGTCAGTACTGCCTACTTAAAGTCGTCCAGCTCACTTGATCTCTCCCTTTGCCTTTGTCAACATCACAGAGACTTTCTCCTGCGTTCCTGTTGAAGACTTGCTCGGCTGATGTTCCTTCTGGCTCCTGATCCTGCTTGCTGTACTACTAAGTTTATCTCTGGCTCTCTGACATTTGCTTGGCTGACTACCCGATCCAGTTACTGAACTCTTAGGCATCATGAGCAATGGCCACTCTGGCAATTACATTCTTGCACAGTCTTAGGACAGCAGAGGTTATCAGTTTACCCCAATATATTTTCCATTTGCCATTATGAAGAAATCAATCAGAAACCTTTAAATAATAACAAAAAACACAACATTTTATTTGATGTTGCTCATTGAATTTGGAAGTGGTAGGCACATGTCTACTTGAATTAGATAAAACTTTAGGTATCCGGAGGTCCTGCCTATGTTATCAATAATAAAGTATTTTTTATCTGCAAAACACAATACTCTAAAGAAGTGTTTCTCAACTCCAGTCCTCAAGGCGCCCCAACAGGTCATCTTTTCAGGATTTCCATTATTTTGCACCTGTGATTTGATTAGTTTCACTGCCTTAGTAATTACGACAGCCGCTTCATTTGAGGGAAATCCTGAAAACATGACCTGTTGGGGCACCTTGAGGATTGGAGTTGAGAAACACTGCTCTAAAGGATGTCTAAATACATTTCTATATAGTGGAATCAACATTCCTGCAGTATATGCTAGTTATTCTTGCCATTGGCTATGCTCTATATTAATAGCAATAATTTGCTTGTCAGGCAAATATAAATACAACATTAAATATTTAATCTACTGAAAAATATTGAGCTTCCCACATGCTAACTTTATTTATTGCATCAAGATATTTGACAACTTAGAAAAAATATTGACATCTGGCATTAATGTGAAACTGCACAATAAGATAAAACTTTTAAGCAAGTTTGTTTTTGTTCATTATCACTTGAAATGTATTATAGCAGTTTAAAATTATGAATCAGTATGTGTCTATGTATGAATTTGAAACTTTTCAAACATGTATTTACTTCTCTCTGCAATGCTGCTTCTCCTATGTGTGACATTATGAAAGGTGAGGTGATTGAGGGATGCTATGTATCACCTCACATGCTCCCATATGTGGAAAACTAAGGTGGAATCCAGTGCAGGTTTTCTAGGCCACCTTGGCAGTGTGGGTTTCAAACTGGATTTTTCTTTTCACCTGTGACCACCAGTGGGTGGTCTAAATAATGTAGAACTGGAGCAAGAGGTTGCTCTTGGCCGGGGACTCAGGAAGACAAACTTGACAGAGCTATGGATATGGAAATTGCTTTGTTTGTTGGTGACTGGGAGAAGCCCCTCACCTGTGATATAGGAATCTCTTCTGTTTAGTTAATGTCTGGATGGCAAAGATTTGTTTTCTGTTTTGTTTGTTTGTTTTCCATGCAACCTTTTAAAGATGGCTACAGGTCAGACTTTTAAGAAAGACCTGCCATCTGGACCACTTTTTTCCCATGGAAGATTAACCCCATTTGAGCCAACCCCCACATATGCCACAGTATTTTGGATGACTGAAGACCTCCTATTAGTACAGGGTGTCATATACTTATAACACCCCTGAGGGGGTGTTATCATGGCTTACTACACTTACTTATAATAGTGTAATTATGCAGAAAGCAGCAATAGCATAATCAAGTCAGCACTTCGTGCTCATCTCTTGTTTGTGGAACACCCAGTGACAAACAAGAGATGAGCACGAAGACCCTGTATGTACGTCTGTCTGTACGTGACAGTACAGAAGACATCTAAAAAAAACACACAAAATACATCCAGTACAGAAAATACCCATAATCATAAGGGTTATGACTGAGTATCAGTAAGAGGTGAAACACATTAACCTTGCCGTCTGTATGTGCCCTGCAGATGTCCTGTTTTGAACTGATGTACATAAATAAGATTTTTTTAGCCATGATTTGAGGTGTGTGGTCATCCATTATCATTTGCAGTATCTCTGGTTCAAATTGAACCTGCGCCCTGTGTTGTGGCTGGGCAGTAACAGGTCCTCTTTAAGGTGACAGGTCCTCTTTAAGGAAACATCAGAGGCCTTTTAAACCCCTAATGTCACCCATGCACTTTGCTGAAGCCAACTAAGCACAGACTGTGCTTTCTCTGTCAGAGCTGCAGGGCCTTCACAACTCTCAACCCTGAATTACTCAAAGTGTTTCAAGGTTAATACTTCATATTGGAGATCAGCAAATTTATGTTTGCTGCTCTCCCACTGCTTTTCATTCTCACTCTCTATAGGGGTCCTAGGCACCTAGGAAAGATAGTTAAGTATTAGAAGGGGTATCTTCATGTAGATATAGAAATGATCAGGCAGTTCTATACAGTATCCCCAAAGCACTTCTACAAGAAAGCCTGAAACTTAATATAGAAATGTTATAGCAGCCATGAGTTTGTTTATATGCTGGTTGCCCTCACCCTAACAATTATGGTAGTGGAAGCAAAAGCATTAACCTCTTCCCATCCATACTATTGCCGAATGACAGCTACAGCGCAAACCTACTTTGCTGGGAGGGCATCAATAGATGTCCTGCCATGCTTGAGCGGCCTGTGCGCCCCCTGCAGTGCGCGCGCGGCACGCTCTGCGATCAGCAAGTCTATGAGACTCGGCTGATCGCATATTGGAGTAAGGGGTCTATCCCGATCCCTTACCACGTGATCAGCTGTCAGCCAATGACAGCTGATCATGTGATGTAAACAAAGCCGGTAATCAGCTAAAAGCAGATCACCAGTAGCTGTGAGAGGGACATCAGTCATGACTGTAGAGAGGCTCTGTAGAGTCATCTGTGCCCACCTGGGCCATCTGCCAGTGCCACCTACCAGTGCACAGCCAGTGTACAAAAGTGCCACCTACCAGTGCCCCTCAGCGCCACCTACCAGTGCCCACAGTGTCACCCATCAGTGTCACCTATCAGTGCCCACAGTTCCACCTATAAATGTCACCAATCAGTGCCCCATCACCAGTGCTGCCTATCAATGCCGCCTACCAGTGCCCATCAGTGCCACCTACCAGTGCCCATCAGTGCCATCTATCAGTGACATCTATCAGTGCCCTTCAGTACTACCCATCAGTGCCACCCATCAGCGCCACCCATCAGTGACACTCATCAGTGCCACCCATCAGTGCCACCTATCAGGATCCATCAGCGCCGCCTCATCAGTGCCTATCAGTGTCGCCATTTCTGTGCCTATCAGTGCAGCCCATCAGGGCCCATCAGTGTAGCTTATCAATGCCCATCAGTGCATCTTCTTTAGCGAATATCAATGGAGAAAAATTACCTGTTTGCTAAATTTTATAACAAACTATGAAACTTTTTTTTTTTCAAAAATTTCTGTCTTTTTTTGTTTGTTTAGCAAAAAATAAAAACCCAAGAGGTGATAAATACCACCAAAAGAAAGCTCTATTTGTGTGAAAAAAATGCTAAAAAATTGATTTGAGTACAGTGTTTTATGAACTCGCAATCGTCATTCAAAATGTGACAGCTAAAAATTGGTCTGGGCAGGAGGGGGGTTTAAGTGCCCAGTAAGCAAGTGGTTAAATCATTCTAAAAGTAGCATGCAAGAACATTTAATACACATATAAGCCACTTCTTTATAAAGAGATTTGTGGTAATATGCAAACCCAGAACATAACTACGAGATTTTGAGACCCATTGTAAAACCTTTATGTTTTATGATACACTCATGTGCAAAAGCATGAGCACCAGCCACAGATTCCATGGTGCTTGGAACAGATGTTCCAATAATAAATAACAGTACATAGAGTACTTATGTATACAAACAGTATGTTTCCTTTTTTCTTAAAAGAGAATAGTGTACAGCACTTAGCATAGCTTGCTATACAAACATCTCATTGCTTATCAATCTGGTCAAATCAGGATTTTTGTTTGTTTTTGTTTTTTTAATTCATTTAAGGTAAAAGGTCATGGTCATTTTCATTGTGGGAACACAATTGCTGTGTTTCCACAATGAAAGAGTGTCATACAGATTTTTTTCTGCTCCTGATCATTCACTTTAGTAAATCAGCCCTAGCGTGTTTGTACTTGTATGACCATGATTGAGATATTCATTTGTACAGTCCTCTATGAGAAAAGCGTACTGAGATCTTTGTTCTCAAGATGGTTCTTTGTTCTCTATAAAGTGCTTCATGATACAGTATGTGGATAATACTGTATATACTATATATACACTACACTTTCCTTTTGCAATTAATGTACATTTTTGAATGTTCTACCTCACTAACTTCCATAGCAGCAATGATTGATTCTCTTTGATGATCCATGTTTTCATAGGTAGCTAGTGACAATACAGAGTCAAATACACAGATTGCAAATAATATTGCTGTTTTTTTTATTACTGTGTCATTGTAAACAATTGTTCTCAGATAGATAGACTTTAAGTAGTGGTATTTAGATTGTACACAGTATGCTGGAAGCACAAATAGTTTTCCACATTCAGCATTTGTAAAGGTACAAGATTAAATCATGACCAGCTCATCATAAGAGGTGGCTGGGAAAAGTATTTGCTTGTACTTGTAAATGGTTTGCTAATACCTTCAGCAATTTTTAGCAGAAGGGTACGAGATTGGATTTGGTTGCTCTCTGAGCATACAAGATTATTGCCACTGTATTTTAGTGGGATTGAGTTTTTTTTTTTCTTTTTGAAAGGGTAGGGGGCTCTATAGCATTTGATAAACTGATATGATGGTGTCTTAAATAAAGTAATAAATAACAGAAAATATTGAAAACCTTCGGTCTAGTCACAGCTGCTGGATGGATCACTTGAAAATAGTGTTATTGTGCTTCCACTGCAGGAAGCAC
The DNA here is from genome assembly GCF_042186555.1 of Aquarana catesbeiana. Taxonomy (NCBI): domain Eukaryota; kingdom Metazoa; phylum Chordata; class Amphibia; order Anura; family Ranidae; genus Aquarana; species Aquarana catesbeiana. The sequence goes on along the minus strand of NC_133326.1, from coordinate 403,707,151 downwards.
ATGACAAATTTCATGCTGGCCATTCTTGAAAAGCAATTCCAGGCAAGATGGGAAATCAGTCCATCGGTAGCTCATATTACCCTGGAAACATTGTAACAGTGTCAGAATGTCTCCTCAGTCTGTCGTGCTCTGTATTCTGTGTAATCTACTGTTTGCCTTGATTCTGCAAATTTCTTACATGTGTTGAAGAGTGACTGGAACTTTTGCTTTTGGGCACATGATTTGTGTTGTTTAACTTTCCTTTTTTTTATCCTCTGAGACACAGTGAATAACCTGCATTGGGTGGGTGTTGTAATAGAACAAGTAGAATTTATAAACTCCAGATTGCCAGAAACAGATTAGTGCAATTTTCTGCTCTGTGAAATGCTTGCCATCGCTCTGTGATAAATATTAATTTGCTGATCTCAGATCAGAAGCTGACAGACAGAATGTGTGCATATATTTAAATTATTACTTGTGTACCAGTTTAGGTTGAGCCCAGGGATGTAATTACAGTTCAAGGGACCCCATGACAACATTTTTATAAGGTCCCCCATAAACCACCCTGCTGTCATTAATCATAACAGGTACAGGTAGTAGGATGGCCGTCAGTGTAGTCTGTACATTACTAGGACCAAGTGCTTGTGGACAGAGGTTGTCAAGGGAGAAGAGAGGAAGCAGTGCAGGGAATTGACTTTTCACATTAATTTCCAGATAACCACTCTGACCTCGGTATCCTACTAGTCTTTTTTCTGAATCTCAGATAACAGGCCCTCCTACCCTTTTTACTGCAACACCACAGCAAGCAAATGCCGAAAGAGGTTGTCTAGTATTCAGTAAAAAGAAAAAAGTTGTGGTAGCAAGAATTTTGATTAACTAAAAAGTTGTCAGTTGTTAATTGAGGAGACCCTCCGGGACTGCATTAGCAATATAGGGTTAATTTCAGTGCTGGCCAGAATGACAGCAAACTATTAAACTATTGCTTGAACCTCTGTGTTACCTTGTTAGAACTATGCTACCTATTTCTCGGTCAACCTGTGATTCCCTTCACATGCAATAAAATCTCTTTAAATCAGGGTTCTCAACTCCTGTCCTCAGGACCCACTAACAGGCCAGATTTTGAAAATTACCTTGGGGAGATGCAGACTAGAATACTACAATCACTGAGCAGCTAATGATATAATCTGTGATGTATTTCAGTTATCTTGCAAACCTGGCCTGTTAGTGGTTCCTGAGGACAGGGGTTGAGAACCACTGCTTTAAAATAAACCACTTTCACCCTTTAGGCATTGTGGGAAAATTCATTTTTAAAATTTGCAACAGAGGCAAAGAACTATGATTTTTTTTCTATTCTTGCCAGCCTGCCAGTTTTTTATTGCAAACAATCAGCAGGTGTTTATTTACTAAAGCTGGGGAGTGCAAAATCAGGCTAACTTCTGTATAGAAACCAATCGGCTTCCAGGTTTTATTGCCAAAGCTTGATTGAACAAGCTGAGGTTAAAAGCTGATTGGTTTCTATGCAGAAGTGAGCCTGATTTTGCACTCTCCAGCTTTAGTAACTAAACTCCTGTGTGAATATTATATAAAATAATATATCTAAAAACACAATAAAAAAACAAGAGCTATGCTTACACCATTGTTTTCTGATAGATACCATATTTTACTTTAAAAAAGCAGTATTTTATTATAATTATTCATAATCAATGATATATCTTAAAATCTAGGGTAAGTTACTAAACTTCTCTCCATCTATGTTCACGTAAATATGTAACAATATTTGGAGCAAGAAATGACTAATATTTGTGATGAGTCTGTATCTTATATAAAGTGTGATAGTTCCATTGTTTATTTGTCTTATACTGTATTAACTTCTTTAGTAAATCACCCACTTTGTTTTGGATCTTTGATTTTTTTTTGAAAAGATAACTATACAGGACATGCAGCTAGAGAGGTGGGTAAGGACTTGTTTTAAAGCTGTTTTACTGTTTGTCAAGATGTAAGCCAGAGCTCAGCTAGGTGATGCTGTTGCAGAGCGGAAGTGCAGGAGTGTCAGATACTGTGACAGCGTGGTGTGAGAGGGAGTTAGGGAGTGTAAAAAGAGCGGACCCCGCCCCCCGTGACCGAGAGCGGCAGCGGGTGACCCCGGGACTGAGAGCAGTGGCAGAAGCATGACATTGTGGTGATGGAGCAGGAGAAACTGAGGACAGTATCACCCCACAGATGTGGACAGAGGAGGCGGGAGTAAATCCAGTGGGACTGGGGGGTGAAAGGCTGACTGGGAGAGGTGGCAGGTAAGTGCAACTGCAGACCGGAGGGAGAATGCGAGGGGGAGTGTGACAGATGGACTAGAGAAGCCGCAGGACTGAAGGTTACTGACTGAATGCTGCAAGTGTCAGATTACAAGGGGCGGCTGTGCAGAGCGACACAGAGAGACATAAATAATAAAAAAACTGACTGACATCCTGGATCATGACCCAAGAGCAGAGAGATGCAAAGCTACTGGACACGGTCCAATGCTTTGAAAAATTATGGGAACCATGGGCCATTCATATCAAGATACCGCTTTACCCGGGTTACCTACACACATAAAGGAATCTCCAGAGGGACCACATACCCCTTCCCCCTCCTTTATCTCTTTTCTACTCCTCCTAATCTTCCCCACTTTCTTTCTTACCTCTTACCTCTTTTCTCATGGTACATATCACCAGACTTGTTATTGGCATTTTGAAGGCTTCACACTCAGCTCTTTGTAAGGAAACTTACCACTCATACTTGAATAACATGCGTAGAAGTTAGACGACTATGCTTTGGAATTATCTAGAATTGGCCCAAAGTGAACAACTCCCTTCTTCCTGTCCCGGGGACTGTTGAGACCTGGGGTCCTGCCGAAGTAGACACCCCCTGGGAAGGGAGTAGAGAAAGGAACGCGGGTCGTCATCAGGCTGGGACCACAAGCTCTGTTACTCCACAGTGTGAACCCATAGGGGTGGAGTGATTACCCTAGAGGACCCGGCACAGTACGACCCTGACCAAATCTATCACACTGGGATCACTCTCCTCGGAGGGCCTGATCAACCAGCTCAGTTCAGAACATAGTGGTTATTCAGGATTGGCTGAATAAATTGTACTTGGATGGTTGATAGTCCTAAGGACAGTTCAACCAATTATATTGTCTTCATCATATACATGTTACATGCCAAATGTTAGTGGGAGCTGCTGGCCCCCCTTTGGACCTCTACATTTTATGACACATGTAATTACTGTTATTCCTCTTGTATGTTTCTTATAAAAATATTCAGAAAAAACTGACTGACAGTGTATGTGAGTACCTGTGCATTGTGAGTACATGTGTATGTGAGTACCTGTGATTGTACATACATTTGTATGTGATTACCTGTGTATGTGACTACCTGTGTTTGTGAGTACCTGTGTATGTGAGTAGCTAAGTGCTGTGAGTACTCATGTGCTGTGAGTACCCAAGTGCTTTAAGTACCCAAGTGCTGTAAGTATCCGAGTGATGTGAGTACCCGAGTGCTGTGAGTACCCGTGTGCTGTGAGTACCCGGGGGCTGGGAGTATCTGTGTATGTGAGTACCCAAGTTCTGCTGAGTACCAGTGTGCTGTGAGTACACGTGTGCTACGAGTACCAGAGTGCTGTGAGCACCCATGTGCTGTGAGTACCCGTGTGCTGTGAGTACCCGAGTGTTGTGAGTACCCCGAGGGAGTACCAGTGTGCTGTTGAGTATTAGTGTTAGGATGTAGGGATGGGTGAACATTTTGGCCCAAGCATAAGTTTCGGGCCAAAATTTGGTTTTTCGGACGTTCGACGAACAACTAACATTAGGCGGTGTTCGCGGCAAATTCAAAAGACGAAGTACCCCGTTAAAGTTTATGGGACACTAACATGAAAAACTGAAGGTGCTCATTTTAAAGGCTTATATGCAAGTTATTGTCATAAAAAGTATTTGGGGACCCGGGTCCTGCCCCAGGGGACTTTTTTTGCATTGATACATGTCCCCTGGGGCAGGATCCGGGTCCCCAAACACTTTTTATGACAATAACTTGCATATAAGCCTTTAAAATGAGCACTTTTGATTTTTCATGTTCGTGTCCCATAGACTTTAACAGTGTTTGTGCGTTCAACCAAATTTTTTGCCTGTTCGCAAGTTCTGGTGCGAACCGAACCAGGGGGTGTTCAGCTCATCATTATTAGGAAGCTAGCTGTTAGTTAATTGGACAAAGCATAATTCCCAATCCCCATTAAATTAGTGGGTACGATGACTAGCGGGTATGGAGATACGACTCAATGTACATCTTGGGGTATGTATGTGTTCCTTGATGATCCGATCGAGGGCAAATACTGCTGCGCAAAATGTAAGCACATTGTTTCCCTGGAAGCCCCGGTCCTGAATCTAGGGAAGCAACTGTCAACACTGAGAAGACTATCCATACTTAAGGAGAGTTGGGATCCTACCTGGCAGGTGTCAGCAGGGGCCAGCACAGAGGTAAGTGGAGACAAAGAAGTGCAAGCACCAGAGCAGTAGATGGGTGACAGTCAGGAAGGGTAGGGGGAACGGAGTCAGGGAAGCTGATCCTGGGCTGTTACATCCTAATATATACGCCCTTTTGCGTGATATTGCAGAAACCAGTCAGGGACCAGCATAGTTGGAGCAGAGTGACACACCTAACTGCCAGGGGAAAAACTCCTCCAGTGAGGGTGGGGGTAAAGCAAAGGGAAAGATAAGACAGATGCTGGTGGTAGGGGACTCAATTCTCAGAAGGACAAAAAGGGCAATCTGTCACAAAGACCTGAAGTGCAGAACTGTATGTTGTCTACCAGACGCTCGGGTTTGGCACATCACAGATCTGGTGGACATATTACTGGGAGGGGGTGGGAAAGACCTGGCTGTCATGGTGCACGTTGACACCAATGACAAAGTCAGAGGAAGATGGTGTCCTAAAAAAAGATTTTAGAGACTTGGGTGCTAAATTGAGGATTAGGACCTCCAAGGTAGTATTCTCAGAAATACTACCAGTACCTCAAGCCACACCAGAGAGGCAGTGGGAGAGTAGGGAAGTAAACAATTGGCCGAGGAGCTGGTGTAGAAAGGAGGGGTTCGGGTTCCTGGAGAACTGGGCCAACTTGGGGCATTAGTGGTAGGTTGACTAAAGCACCTAAACCCCATGTAAGTATAGTAACAAGTCCTATTTGCAACCTCAGAACACCCAATAAGTAGATTGTATGCGTTCGGACAAAACTATGTGGCTTGTTCACTAATGCCAGGAATCTGGCGGACAAGATAGGAGAACTAGAGCTGCTGTTGTATGAGGAGGATTTTGATTCTGTGGGAATTTCAGAGACTTGGTTCAACAGCTCTCAGGATTGGCTGGCAACCATTCAAGAGTATCCCCTGTATCGCAGAGATAGGAAAGGTAAAAAAGGGGGAGGGGTATGTCTGCATATCAAAAATGATGTACAAGTGAACTTGAGGGACGACATCACTAATGGAGCAAGGAAGGAGGTAGAATCCTTATGGGTAGAGCTACAAATGGAGGAAACCAAGGCGAAAGTAATACTGGGAGTAGGGATGAGCTTCGAGTTCGAGTCAAACTCATGTTCGACTCGAACATTGGCTGTTCGCAAGTTCGCCGAACAGCGAACAATTTGGGGTGTTCGCGGCAAATTCGAATGCCGCGGAACACCCTTAAAAAGTCTATGGGAGAAATCAAAAGTGCTAATTTTAAAGGCTTATATGCAAGTTATTGTCATAAAAAGTGTTTGGGGACCTGGGTCCTGCCCCAGGGGACATGGATCAATGCAAAAAAAAGTTTTAAAAACGGCCGTTTTTTTAGGAGCAGTGATTTTAATAATGCTTAAAGTCAAACAATAAAAGTGTAATATCCCTTTAAATTTCATAGCTGGGGGGTGTCTATAGTATGCCTGTAAAGGGGCGCATGTTTCCCGTGTTTAGAACAGTCTGACAGCAAAATGACATTTCGAAGGAAAAAAACCCATTTAAAACTACTCGCGGCTATTGCATTGCCGACAATACTCATAGAAGTTCATTGATAAAAACGGCATGGGAATTCCCCACAGGGGAACCCCGAACCAAAATTTAAAAAAAAAATGACGTGGGAATCCCCCTAAATTCCATACCAGGCCCTTCAGGTCTGGTATGGATATTAAGGTGAACCCCGGCCAAAATTTAAAAAAAAATGACGTGGGGTTCCCCCTAAATTCCATACCAGACCCTTCAGGTCTGGTATGGATTTTAAGGGGAACCCCGCGCCAAAAAAAAAAAACGGCGTGGGGTCCCCCCAAAAATCCATACCAGACCCTTATCCGAGCACGCAACCTGGCAGGCCGCAGGAAAAGAGGGGGGACGAGAGTGCGGCCCCCCCCTCCTGAACCGTACCAGGCCACATGCCCTTAACATTGGGAGGGAGCTTTGGGGTAGCCCCCCAAAACACCTTGTCCCCATGTTGATGAGGACAAGGGCCTCATCCCCACAACCCTGGCCGGTGGTTGTTGGGGTCTGCGGGCGGGGGACTTATCGGAACTGTCAAAAATGTTAAAAATGACAAGAGACAGTTTTTGACAATTCCTTTATTTAAATGCTTCTTCTTTCTTCTATCTTCCTTCATCTTCTTCTTCTGGTTCTTCCTCCGGCGTTCTCGTCCAGCATCTCCTCCGCGGCATCTTCTATCTTCTTCTCCTCGGGCCGCTCCGCACCCATGGCATGGGGGGAGGCTCCCGCTCTTCTCTTCATCTTCTTCTTCATCTTCTTCTCTTCTTCCTTCTTCTCTTCTTCTCTTCTTCTCTTCTTCTCTTCTTCATTTTCTTCTCCGGGCCGCTCCGCATCCATGCTGGCATGGAGGGAGGCTCCCGCTGTGTGACAGCGTCTCCTCGTCTGACGGTTCTTAAATAATGGGGGCGGGGCCACCCGGTGACCCCGCCCCCCTCTGACACACGGTGACTTGAAGGGACTTCCCTGTGACGTCACGGGGAATGCCACAGGGAAGTCCCGTCATGTCCCGTGCTTCAGAGGGGGGAGGGGTCACCGGGTGGTTATTTAAGAACCATCAGACGAGGAGACGCCGTCACACAGCGGGAGCCTCCCTCCATGCCAGCATGGATGCGGAGCGGCCCGGAGAAGAAAATGAAGAAGAGAAGAAGAGAAGAAGGAAGAAGAGAAGAAGATGAAGAAGAAGATGAAGAGAAGAGCGGGAGCCTCCCCCATGCCATGGGTGTGGAGCGGCCCGAGGAGAAGAAGATAGAAGACGCCGCGGAGGAGATGCTGGACGAGAACGCCGGAGGAAGAACCAGAAGAAGAAGATGAAGGAAGATAGAAGAAAGAAGAAGCATTTAAATAAAGTAATTGTCGCACCCGGATCAATCGGGATTTATACCGAACAGATCCACAGCACACAATCTTCGCAGACTATAATTAAACATGCAAATCCCAACAGATAATACAGGTCAAAGAGCTATCCTGTCCCTAGACGCCGCTAAGGCATTCGATAGCGTAGAATGGAATTATCTTTGGAGGGTGCTAGAGAAGTTCAACTTGGGAGAGACATTCATATCCTGGATCAAACTACTATACAGAAAACCAAAAGCATGTATTAGAATTAACAACACACTCTCCTCCTTCTTTGATTTGCACAGGGGAACAAGACAAGGCTGCCCATTATCCCCATTGCTCTTTGCTCTGGCCATAGAGCCTCTGGCTGCTGCTATCAGAGAGAACCTGGCTATATGCGGTTTTAAAAGGGGAAATTTGGAAGATAAAATAGCCTTGTATGCTGACGATGCGCTCATCTTTTTGGGCGACACGTCTGCCTCCTTAACAAGTCTCATGGAGTTAATTGGTAAATTTGGATCCTATTCAGGGTTCAAGATAAACTGGGACAAATCCACATTGTTACCATTGGACCCCCTTGTGTCGCCACTTCCCTCAGCAGCAGACCAGATAAAGCTAGTAGATACTTTCCGATACTTAGGCATAGTCATCCACCCCAATTTAGAACTATATGTTAACCAGTTACCAACCGGCCCATAGCCGAATGACGGCTGCAGGGCGGTTGGATAACCCTGGGTGGACGTACTATGACGTCCTCCCAGAATTCCCCTCTCGCGCGCCCCCTGGGGCGCGCACCCGAACACATCCGTGACCGCCGGGTCCAGGGGACCCGGCGCATCACGGATCCCGGTAAATGGCCGCTGATCGCGGCCGTTTACCATGTGATCAAGCCGTCAAATGACGGCGCGATCACATGTAAACAGACCGGCGTCATCTGATGACACCGGTTCCTCTCCTCCCCTCCTGTGTACCGATCGGTACACAGTGAGCGGGGAGGGGGATGGATGGATGTCTGCAGCGCTGTGGGCTGTATGTGTAGTGCCCACAGCGCTGCACAGAGACATCCAACCATCCATCCATCCATGCTCAGCCATCCCTCACTACTCTGCAATGCTGTGCAATACTCTGCAATACCCCCCACAATACTCTGCAATACCCCCACAATACTCTGCAATGCTGTGCAATACTCTGCAATACCCCCACAATACTCTGCAATACCCCCACAATACTCTGCAATGCTGTGCAATACTCTGCAATACCCCCACAATACTCTGCAATGCCCCCACAATACTCTGCAATGCTGTGCAATACTCTGCAATACCCCCACAATACTCTGCAATGCTGTGCAATACTCTGCAATACCCCCACAATACTCTGCAATGCTGTGCAATACTCTTCAATGCCCCCACAATACTCTGCAATGCTGTGCAATACTCTGCAATGCCCCCACAATACTCTGCAATGCTGTGCAATACTCTGCAATGCCCCCACAATACTCTGCAATGCTGTGCAATACTCTGCAATGCCCCCACAATACTCTGCAATGCTGTGCAATACTCTGCAATGCCCCCACAATACTCTGCAATGCCCCCGCCATACTCTGCCATGCCCCCGCCATACCCCGCCATACTCCGCAATACCCCGCCATACTCCGCCATACCCCGCCATACTCCGCCATACCCTGCAATACCCCGCCATACCCCGCAATACCCCGCCATACTCCGTAATACCCTGCCATACACTGCCATACTCCGCAATACCCCGCCATACTCCGCCATACTCCGCAATACCCCGCCATACTCCGCAATACCCTGCCATACCCCGCCATACTCCGCAATACCCCGCCATACTCCGCAATACCCCACCATACCCTGCCATGCTGAGCCATGCTCAGCTGTACTCGCCCTCTGTATGTGGCCAGGCTGTGGAAGTCTCACACATGGGGTATCGCCGTACTCAAGAGGAGCAGGAGAATCTATTTTGGGGTGTCATTTTTGGCATGTACATGTTATGTGGTAGAAATATTGTATAAATGGACAACTTTGTGTTAAAAAAAAAAAAAGCGTTTTAACCACTTCCCGCCCGCCGGCCATCATACAACGTCCTTGACTTTGTGCGGAGATATCTGAATGATGGTTGCAGCTACAGGCATCATTCAGATATCAGCTTTTTCAGCCGGCGATTCCCTACACCATGAGAATGATCATAGCAGCTGTTCCACTGCTTGATCGTTCTTACGGGAGGCGAGAGGGGACATCCCCCCTTCCCGCCGCCTTGCGGTGCTTCTACCGACTCACCGCTACGATCGAAGCCAGGATCTTTTTTTTTTTTTTTTTTTAAATTTCAGGCTTCCCAGCCTAGAGGTGGGATGTGGGGTCTTATTGACCCCATATCTCACTGTAAAGAGGACCTGTCATGCCATATTCCTATTACAAGGATGTTTATATTCCTTGTAATAGGAATAAAAGTGGTCAAAATTTTTTTTTTTGGAAAAAAGCATCAAACTAAAATAAATAAAGTAAAATGAACAATAAAAAAAAAAAAAATTTTTAAAGCGCCCCTGTCCCTGTGTGCTCGCATGCAGAAGTGAACGCATACCTAAGTCCCGCCCACATATGAAAACGGTGTTCAAACCACACATGTGAGGTATCGCTGCGATCGGTAGAGCGAGAGCAATAATTTTGGCCCTAGACCTCCTCTGTAACTCAAAACATGTAACCAGTAAAAAATTTTAAAGCGTCGCCTATGGGGATTTTTGAGTAGCAAAGTTTGGCGCCATTCCACAAGCGCGTGCAATTTTAAAGGGTGACATGTTGGGTATCTATTTACTCGGCGTTACTTCATCTTTCACATTATGCAAAAACATTGGGCTAACTTTACTGTTTTGGTTTTTGTAAAGCACAAAACAGTTTTTTTTCCAAAAAAAAGCGTTAAAAAAATTGCTGCGCAAATACTGTGCGAGATAAAAAGTTGCAAAGACCGCCATTGTATTCTCTAGGGTCTTTGCTAAAAAAACATATATAATGTTTTGGGGTTCTAAGTAATTTTCTAGCTAATAAATGATGATTTTTACATGTAGGAGAGAAATGTCAGAATTGGCCTGGGTGCTCCAGAACGCCTGAAGGTGCTCCCCTGCATGTTGGGCCTCTGTATGTGGCCACGCTGTGTAAAAGTCTCACACATGTGGTATCGCCATACTCGGGAGTAATAGCAGAATGTGTTTTGTGGTGTAATTTGTGGTATGCATATGCGGTCTGTGAGAAATACCCTGCTAATATGACAATTTTGTGGAAAAAAAAAAAGTAAAAAAAAAACCTTGATTTTGCAAAGAATTGTGGGAAAAAATGACAACTTCAAAAAACTCACCATGCATCTTTCTAAATACCTTGGAATGTCTTCTTTCCAAAAAGGGGTCATTTGGGGGGTATTTGTACTTTTCTGGCATGTTAGGGTCTCAAGAAATGAGATAGGCCGTCAGTACTTCAGGTGTGATCAATTTTCAGATATTCGCACCATAGCTTTTGGACTCTATAACTTTCAAAAAGACCAAATAATATCCACCGATTTGGGTTATTTTTACCAAAGATATGTAGCGGTATAAATTTTGGCCAAAATATATGAAGAAAAATTACTAATTTGCAAAATATTATAACAGAAATGAAGAAAAATTTATTTTTTTACAGATTTGTCGGTCTTTTTTCTTTTACGGCGCAAAAAATAAAGAACCCAGCAGTGATTAAATACCACCAAAAGAAAGCTCTATTTGTGTGAAAAAAGGACAAAAATTTCATAAAGATACAGTGTTGCATGACTGAGTAATTGTCATTCAAAATGTGAGAGCACCAAAAGCTGAAAATTGGTCTGGTTAGGAAGGGGGTTTAAGTGCCCAGTTGTCAAGTGGTTAAACTTAATATAAATCCCTTGATTAAAAAATTCCAGGAAGAATTTCTATACACCATTCCTAAAGGGGGATACACCATTATCCCAATTATCCATTTTTGAATCAATCTGTACAAAAGATCCATTTGCTAAAGGTACAATTTCATCACTTTATAATCAATTATATGGAGTAGCAAATCTTAATAGACCCTCTTACGTTCAGAGGTGGGAGGAGGACCTGGGACGAACTTTAGAAGACACGGACTGGTCTAACATATGGCTCACATCTAAGTCATCTTCACCCAACATCTTAGCACTGGAGACAAATTATAAAGTCCTAACTCGCTGGTACCTTGTACCCGCTAGAGTGGCAAAATATTCACCTAATACCTCAGCTCTTTGTTTTCGAGGATGCCCAGAAATAGGCACATATTTACACATATGGTGGACATGCCCAGTAATCCAAACCTTCTGGAAGGAAGTCTTCGTGATTGCATCTAAAATATTTAAAAAAATAATACAACCAGATCCATATTTAACTTTACTTAATCTAAAACCGGAATGGTTAACACTCTCTCAATTCAAACTTATGATCCAACTAATAACGGCTGCAAAACAAACAGTGGCCAAGGCATGGAAATCTCCTACATTGGTACTAGCAGAAACAATTCACAGAATGAATAATACAATGTCCCATGCTAAGATGGTAGCCATCGATCAAAATCAAATTCCAAAATTTGAAAAACTTTGGCATCCTTGGATAAAACAACAGTTCCTGTCAAACTTCAATGACTCTGTCCTGTTGCCATGGTAACAGATTAAATGACTTACAGAGACACCCATTCTAAGGCTTCAAAGAGAACTAAAAAGAATAATAAACTAACGAGCGGGACAACCTTGTGGACCATACCTCTACCTTTCAACCCTTTTTCTTCTTTCTCTTTCCTTTTCTCCACCTTACGATTAAAGCTCATTATCAGAATTTATTTGACCTATATACACTCTACTTGTAAACAATATGTATAGTAGGTATAAATCATTTAAATACCTACAAAAGTAACTAAGGAAATGATATATATCTTTAATTTAGGTTTACGTGAACCCAATGTTTAATATTTGAAATTTCATGATATTTACCTATATAAACCCTACTGTAAAACAATGAGCTTACTTTATAGATCCTTGTAAACTTACTTTATGTATCTTTATAACATTGTATACTCAATAAACTTCTTTTGACAAGGAAAAAATTCCAGGAAAAAACAGCCAGTTGGATAAAACTGCCCCTTTCGGTAGTTGGCCGATGTAACCTGATAAAAATGGTCTGGGGTCCACAACTTTTGTATGCGCTCCACAACACCCCTATATGGATCCCTATACACGTTTTCAAAAAATGTAACACCATATTTCGCTCTTTGATCTGGAGGAAACAGGTGCCGCGTATTAAATTGGAAACACTACAGGAGGCAAAGGACTCGGGCGGGCTGGCAGTCCCAAACCCATATTATTATTTTATAGCGGCCCAATTGCAACACCTGACGGGTTGGCAGGACTCTGAGTTATCTGACCCTGCGAGCAATATTATATGTACATTACTCTCGAATGGGGGCCTTGTGGTGTGCTTGGAAGCAGGAGAATTCCGTAGGGTACCTGAATACAAAACTTTGGTGCTTATAGATAAGATATGGAACAAGGCCAAGCAACATTTTCATTATGAAGGGTACTCTGAATGGTCTTGTATATGGAACAATAGCAATTTTCCTGAACTGTGTAAATTAAAGGGCTTCTCTGCATGGTCTAGGAGTGGGGTGGTGTATATTAAGCAGTTATACCAAGGAGGACTTTTACGGGACTTTCAATCCCTAAGAGAAGAATATGGCATACCAAATGTTGTGTTCTTTCAATATTTACAACTTAGGCACGCCATCTCAGCACAAACTACACTTTCTAAGTGGCAATTAACTAGACCAACGGTGCTCACACAGCTGGTAAACTCAATGTCTAGGAAAGGGCAGATATCATCTATATATGAATCACTAATAATGCAGATATCCAAGACTATGTCATTAAAATGCAGGACAAGTTGGGGGGAGGATATAGGTCACATTACAGATGAGGAATGGTCTGCTATAATGGAGACTGTGCCTAAAGTGTCTCTTTCCTCTTCCCAAAAACTCACGCAACTATTCATTATACACCGAACCTACCGTACCCCCTATAAATTATATAAATGGAACAGAAGAGATGAACCATTTTGCCCCCGTTGTAAGGTAGATAATGGCACCCTTATACACATGCTCTGGAAGTGCCCAAAATTACAAAGATACTGGTCTGAAATAATCAGCTCTATAAATAAAATATGGAATCTTACATTTGTGGTTGACCCCAAGCTGTGTCTGTTGGGATGGTTGGACGAAGAACTATATACACCACATACGTACATAGCAATCACCAGAATGTTGTTTATTGCTAGAAAACTTATAGCTAAGAAATGGCTTTCGGTGACACCACCGACACACGCAGAAAGGGTGAATACCATAAATGAAACTCTATTGAGGGAAAAGCTGACATACCAACACAGGGGTAGCCCAGCAAAATTTGAACGTATATGGGATCCTTGGTTGGAGGTACCTGGTTTAGCCCCCTTCCAATTGGTCCAAAATAAAATACTAGGTGGCAGAACGCAGACGCCTACCCCCCTTGTTTGAGGAGGGAGGCTGTCTACATTGAATGGATACAGGATGCTATGATGTCATAGGGACTCAGAATATAGATCAAACTGTCAATAATTTTGATGAGAAGTTGTCTTACTCTGCGGTGACGAGTTATAAGGTTTTAATTAAATATTAGTTAAAAGAAGAAAGCAGACACTATCCCCCCCCATTGTTTAGGGGGGAGAGGTACCTCTACACCGACCGATTGTCCGTTGAAGGACCGGGAGCGGAGTAGGGGTACAAAGTACTAAAAGGACACACTTACTAATTATAGAAAATACGAGGTAAAGCTGAAATTGGTATAGATATGTAAAGATTTGTTTTCATAGATTGATTGTAAGCCTATATATACCATAATATTGCAGGAAACATAAGCTGATTGACTGTATATTTGGATAATAATATGTCCTTGGCAACGTAATTTGATGTATGTTTTTGTTTTTGTTTTAAGGAAGAGTTTTTTCTCTTCTTATGTTTTAAAAATCAATAAAAAGAATCTGATTTAAAAACAAAATAAAGGAATTGTCAAAAACTGTCTCTTGTCATTTTTAACATTTTTGACAGTTTTTTAGTGAAATGGTAGGGGTTAGTACCCCCTTACCATTTCACACAGGGGGAGCCGGGATCTGGGGGTCCCCTTGTTAAAGAGGGCTTCCAGATTCCGATAAGCCCCCTGCCCACAGACCCCCACAACCACCGGCCAGAGTTGTGGGGATGAGGCCCTTGTCCTCATCAACATGGGGACAAGGTGTTTTGGGGGGCTACCCCAAAGCACCCTCCCAATGTTGAGGGCATGTGGCCTGGTACGGTTCAGGAGGGGGGGCGCACTCTCATCCCCCCCTCTTTTCCTGCGGCCTGCCAGGTTGCGTGCTCGGATAAGGGTCTGGTATGGATTTTTGGGGGGACCCCACGCCGTTTTTTTTTTTTTTTTTGGCGCGGGGTTCCCCTTAAAATCCATACCAGACCTGAAGGGTCTGATATGGAATTTAGGGGGAACCCCACATCATTTTTTAAAAAATTTTGGCCGGGGTTCTCCTTAATATCCATACCAGACCTGAAGGGCCTGGTATGGAATTTAGGGGGACTCCCACGTCATTTTTTTTTTTTAATTTTGGTTCGGGGTTCCCCTGTGGGGAATTCCCATGCCGTTTTTATCAATGAACTTCTATGTGTATTGTCGGCAATGCAATAGCCGCGAGTAGTTTTAAATGGGTTTTTTCCTTCGAAATGTCATTTTGTTGTCAGACTGTTCTAAACACGGGAAACATGCGCCCCTTTACAGGCATACTATAGACACCCCCCCAGCTACGAAATTTAAAGGGATATTACACTTTTATTGTTTGACTTTAAGCATTATTAAAATCACTGCTCCTGAAAAAACGGCCGTTTTTAAAACTTTTTTTTGCATTGATCCATGTCCCCTGGGGCAGGACCCAGGTCCCCAAACACTTTTTATGACAATAACTTGCATATTAGCCTTTAAAATTATCACTTTTGATTATTCATGTTCGTGTCCCATAGACTTTAACGGTGTTCGCGTGTTCGAACAAACTTTTTTCCTGTTCGCATGTTCTGGTGCGAACCGAACAGGGGGGTGTTCGGCTCATCCCTAACTGGGAGTATGCTATAGGCCCCCTAACCAGAGGGAGGAGGGGGAGGCGGATCTGCTATCACAGTTTGGAATGGAAGCAAGGATGGGAAGTGTCATTATAATGGGGGATTTTAACTATTCAGACAAAGACTGGATGGAAGGAACCGCGCATTCATCTAAGGCTCGCCATTTCCTAAATGTCTTGCAGGACAATTATGGGGCAGATGGTAAATGCACCAACAAGAAGCAAAGCGTTTCTAGACCTACTGATTACTAACAATACAGACCTGATCACAGATGTGGAAATACGGGGCAATTTGGGAAACAGTGATCACAGGTCAATTAGTTTCAGTATAAATCACACACACAGGAAACATAAGGGGAATACAAAGACGCTGAATTTCAAAAGAGCCAACTTCCATAAACTATGATCCTTGCTAGAAGATAATAAATGGGATAAAATCCTAGGAACAATGAACACAGAGAAAAATGGGTGTGCTTTAAGAGCATATTAAATAAGGGTATTAGCCAGTGCATCCCAATGGGAAATAAATTTAAAAGAGCTAATAAAAGGAATAAGGGAATATAGTTACAAAGGATGGGGAGATGGCGGTTTTGAATTTATTCTTCTCAGCCTTCACAAGGGAGACGGGGGGCTTCAGTAACCAAAATTGCAAGGTTTATCCTCATGACACATCACAGGAAGCACCCTCATGGTTAACAGAGGATAGACTTAGGAATAGACTTGAAAAACTTAACATTATTAAGTCACTGGGTCCAGACGGCTTGCACCCGAGGGTCTTTAAGGAACTCAATCAATTAATTGTAGTTTTTATGTACAGTCTACTGACTGGCATGGTACCAGCTGATTGGAGAAAGGCCAATGTAGCACCAATATTTTAAAAAGATATAAAGATATATCCCTGGGAACTACAGACCAGTTTGCCTAACGTTAATAGTATACAAGCTCTTGGAGGGGATGATAAGGGATTATATACAAGATTTTAGTAATGAAAACAGATTCATTAGCAGTAACCAGCCTGGATTCATGAAGAATCGTTCTTGCCAAACCAATCTATATCTATAACCTTCTATGAGGAGGTGAGCTGCCAAAAGGAAGGAAGGCCCATAGATGTGGTGTATCTGGATTTTGCAAAGGCATTCAGTACAGTTCCCCATAAACGTTTACTGTACAAACTAAGTTCTGTCACCATGGACCAAAGGGTGCATGGATTGAAAACTGGGTACAGGGGCAAGTTCAGAGGGTGGTGATAAATGGGGAGTACTCAGAATGGTCTGGTGTAGAAAGTGGGGTCCCCCAGGGTTCTGTCCTGGGACCAATCCTATTAAATTTATTCATAAACAATCTGGAGGATGGGATAAATAGCTCAATTTCAGTATTTGCAAACAATACTAAGCTAAGCAGGGCAATCATTTCTCCGCAGGATGTGGAAACCTTGCAAGAAGATCTGAATAAATGTATGGGGTGGGCAACTACATGGCAAATGAGGTTTAATGTAGAAAAATTTAAAACAATGCATTTGGGTGCCAAAAATATGATTGCAATCTACTCACTAGGGGCAGAACCTCTGGGGGAATCTAGGATGGAAAAAGGACCTGGGGGTTTTAGTAGATGACAGGCTCAGCAATGGCATGCAATGCCAAGCTGCTGCAAGCAAAGCCAACAGAATATTGGCATGCATAAAAAAGGGGTTAACTCCAGAGATAAAATGTTAATTCTCTCACTCTACAAGACTCTGGTCCGGCCGCACCGGAGTATGCCGTCCAGTTCTGGGCTCCAGTCCTCAGGATGGATGTGATGGAACTGGAGAGGGTCCAGAGAAGGGCAACAAAGCTAATTAAGGGACTGGAGGACCTTAGTTATGAGGAAAGATTACAAGCACTAAACTTATTCTCTCTGGAGAAGAGACGATTGAAAGGGGATATGATTTCAATGTACAAATACTCTACTGGTGACCCCATAGTAGGGATAACATTTTTCCACGCAAGGGAACCTAAAAAGACACGTGGCCATTCACTAAAAAAGAGAAGCGGTTTAACCTTAAACTGTGTAGAGGGTTCTTTACTGTAAGAGATGTGGAATTCTCTTCCACAAGCAGTGATTTCAGCAGGGAGCATTGATAATTTCAAAAGATGATTAGATAGGCACCTATATGACCACAACATACAGGAATATACAATATAATTTTGACATAAAAGTACACACACAGGTTGGACTCGATGGACGTGTGTCTTTTTTCAACCTCACCAACTCTGTAACTAAAGTCTGGGCACACACGTACTTTAACCACCATTTATGTACATTTGTGTACAAACAAAAAAAAACAGTGGTGAATAAATACCACCAAAAGAGAGGTATATCTGTCTAAAAAAATGATAAACATTTCATCTGGGTACTGTGTTGCATGACTAAGTAATTGTCATTTAAAGTGTGAGAGCGCTGAAAACTGAAAAATTGCCTGGGCAGGAAAGGGGTAAAAATTGTCTGGTCTTGAAGTGATTAAAGATCTCCACCTACATATGCCTAGTGGCTTGGAAGCTGCATAGCCTACCTCCTCTTGATTTCTATTGTACATCCAGCATTTACTAGTTATTTCACTGTGAATGCACTCATTTTAACCATATATTATTTTCATACTTAGTAGATGACTGAGAGCATAGAGTTATGCCTCGTACACACGATCTGACTTTCTGCCAACAAAGCCATGGAATTTTGTCCGAAGGGTGTTGGCTCAAACTTGTCTTGCATACACACGGACACACAAATGTTGGTAGTGATGTAGTGAATGTAGTGATGTACTAGACGTACTACGTGGTTTTTCAGCTCTTTAGCACCACCCTTTGGGCTTCTTCTGTTTTCGTGTTTGGTGAGTGTTGATTTGCGCTTTTCTTTTTGTGTTTTTCATTTCGTGCTTTTCAGTTCATTTCTGGATGGCCGTTCACCAACCAGACATGTTGCGGAATCGGAGGAGATAACATGTTTATTATTGGCCTTGGAGTTATTGCTTTGACATTTTTTTTTTGGTTGACTAATGATTTGATTTGGTATGTTTTCTATATTTTTGGATGCATAGAATGCACTTTTTGCTTAAGTTCTATTGGCAGATAGCATGTCTAATTTTTTTTTTTTTTTAGTGCACAATAAAAAAATTGTGAAGAATAATGCTTGGCTATGTGTTTTACCTCAAATAATAGTTTGGGAGTAGGCAGTTACATTTTAAAAAATACAATGCAAAATTGACAAGGGACACCAACATAGTTGTATCTTTGATCTTATAAACTAGGGGATAATGGTGTTGTGGTAACTTTCACAAATTAAAAAAAAAAAAATAACATTATAAAATTATTCTTAATATCATTAGAAAAAAAAAGCCTTTGAAAATTTGTTTGCAATAACTCCATCAGTATCACCAGCAAAGCAGCTTCATTATTATCCCATTAAAGAAGAAGAGAATTGTGCGCTTCATAATTTGCCACGTCACAAATGTTAATGCTCCATTACGAGTGATAGTTCACAAGACTGACCGCTTCTGCTTCCGAGCATGCGTGTTTGTACTTTGGACTTTTGTCTGACTGACTTGTGTACACACGATCGGAAAATCTGACAACACACATTTGTTGGCGGAAAATTTGAAGACATGCTAGCCAACATTTGTTGGCGGAAAGTCAGACAACAATTGTCCGATGGAGCATACACACGGTCGGATTTTCCGCCAACAGCCTGACATCCAACATTTCTCGTCAGAAAATCCGATCATGTGTACGGGGCTTAAGTTCCCCTTTAACTTACTGTCTCGAAGTTGCCACAGGAAGTGAGAGGAAATCTCTCTAAAGTAAGGGGAATTACACTTTTAGCAACAAATGTACCTATTGGTTAGGTTAACCCTTACCACATGTTCTGGGTAAAACATGTAAAATTGGTATTTCCCATCACTTACTGGTTAGGTAAACGCTTGCCACATGGTTCTGGGTAAAACATGTAAAATTTGTATTTCCTATCACTTTCAGTTTCATTAACATTGATCACCAAGATAAAGAGGAGGTAAGACTCTCCAGAGGGAACACAGAAAGCAAAAGACAGAGGCTCAAGGACCTTGCTACCCTACCCAGAAGTAAACAATATGTAAACTTTAAGTAGCACATTTAGGACCACCAAAAATTAATTCTGATTGAAGGCTATGGACTAACATCAATTGCATATTGCTCTGTGACTTAATAACATAGCTCTTACATGTTTATTCATTAGGATTGAAACGCTTAGTGCTTTGCTTCCCATAGATCAAAATGACGTTTTTATTGCCTTTGATCTGTTAAGTACAGTTGAAGATATGTAAGGTTTTTGTTTTATGGGATGCCTGTGACTGTTTTAGCTCTTAGAAATACAGTGAAAGGTTAAGACACTGCTATCTTCTACAATCCATCAATACATCTTTAGCAGAAAAAAGGGACACGCTGATTGTTGAATGAAATACATAAGGGATAATACTGCGCATAACTCTTTTGACTAATATTCACCTTCTGTACTGCATTGTCATCATCATACTTATTAACAATGATTAAAGCAGTGTGCTTGTTATGGAAAATGATGTATAGCCTAAGAAACAAATAACAAGCCAAAGCAGTTTACATTAATTGCAATGAAAAGCAATAATGATGCCTAAGAGATGCAGCTAAAATGTTTCTGCCAGGATAAAACTATGGCAATAACAGTTTTGGAACGTTGCTTTTTTAACATGTAATTTTAGAAGGTCCATCAGAAGAAAGTTAGGCATAAATGCACAAATGCATGCAGAAAGCTAAGTAGTTGGTCAGAAAACAAATGAACTGGATTATTCCCAAGTGAATAGAAACAGTGATACATTTTAATGGAAGAATAGAGTGCTTAAATGTGAAGCATGTTCTGTGAATGATCCCAGACCATTTTTAAAGATTGTTGTTGTAATCCCATTCCAACTAACCGCTATTACTTTTAATGCAACTACCTCTTTTCAGGCTGCAATGATGTACATCTAATTTAAAATAGAAAGTAAAGCATGGCTGACCTAAAGCAAAGATGTATCAAAATTGGTGCAGAAAATCTTTAGACACAAAAAGTTCCGTGTATGATATATATTAATAAAAATATAAAATGGTGAAGAAATAGTCCATATGAGAAAACACCCACAAAGTGATTTGACAATCCTAGATTATCCAATTGTATGGAATCCTAGGTGTATGGGTCCACCACCATAGATAAAGAGCCTGGCCGCTTACCAGAACCCCATGACCCCCCGTTACAGAGGGTTTAAATGGGCTGTGAAATCCTGCTATTCCGGAACTCCCAGGAGTCAGGATGGAGGCTGGAATGGGACGTCAGGAACTATGGTGGAGATGAATGGATCCACAGGGAAAAGGACTTGGCCCTTATGCAGTTTAAGATTAAACCACTTCTCCTCCAATTTCAATGAGTGTCCACATGTCTTCTTAAGCTTCCTTATACTGAATACTGCCTTGTCGAGGATGCAGCTGGAGACAGAGTGGTGGGGTTAGGAGACTTACAGCGAGTAAAAAGAATACACTTACTCGCTGTAAGGTGAGTTAGGCTAATTCTTTTAAAACACATACTAAAAATGCTTGTTTATCACTCTGGACTGAACAAAAAAATAAAACTTCAGATAGACTTTAATTATGTCTGATCTCCTTATGCATGGCACCATTAGAACAGGCATGTGAAGCTGATGTTTTCTGGGTTATATACTTTATGGTCCATGGCCAGTTTAAGTATTTGAACTGTGACCAAAATCAAACATGACATGCATTCTTTCAATATCATAAACACATAATTGTTTTCAAATTCCTTGTAATAATTTTATTACCTGTTGATGTTGTCGGTAGATCTGTTATTTTTCCACTTTCTTTAACAGGGTGATATTACTATTTGCTCTTCAGTTCACACAGCAGCATTGTCAACTTGTGGACATGGTAGTTTAGAGGGCCATATAGTTTTAAATGGACTATAGGTATGAGACATTAAATAAAAGCCCACCTCAAGCTAAAACTTTTGAGCCGCTACAGTGGCAGTTATTTTTTCCTCCTGGAAAAAAGGGTAAAGTACAGTGCCTTGCAAAAGTATTCACAAAAATGCCTTGCAAAAGTATTCACCCCCCTTGGCTTTTTATCTATTTTGTTACATTACAGCCTTTAGTTTAATGTTTTTTTTTTAAAACTGAATTATATGTGATGGATTAGAACACATTAGTCTAAGTTGGCGAAGTAAAATTAGAAAAATGTATACATAAAACTATTTTTCAGAAATAAAAAATTGATAATTGGCATGTGCGTAATTAGTGAAACTATGTCACTACACCAAGTTACTACCCCATTGGGTATTGTGCCTATGTCTACATTAAAACACAGCTCTACAATTACACTCATTGATCAATTGAGATACAGACAATTAGCAGATTTTGTGCACTCTCTCTCGAAACCCCTAGGGTCCTTGACGGATCTGACTCCTATGGAGGCCGCCTTCTCTGAAGACCAGCCCATGGAGAAGCCTATCTCTCACTTCTACCAGACTTTGCAAACGTTAGCCTCCACAGGAGTCCCCACTTTTATACGCAACTGAGAGCAAGATTTTCAAAAAGAATTGTCAGCAGCCCAAAGATCCACCATCCTCACAATGGCTCATACCTCCTCTGGGGCTTCTAAAATGGCGGAGGTAAATTATAAATTGCTGACAAGATGGCACTATACCCCTGTGGTCCTTCACAAGACCTTCTCACAAGCTTCACCTTTATGCTGAAGAGGGTGCGGTGAAAGAGCAACACATGCTCATATTTGGTGGTTTTGTCCATTTATACGCCCATACTGGCTGACTATTTTACACTGGGCTAAAGAGATTCAAGGGTACGAGATTCCCAATGACCCGTGGTTTGTTTTGCTACATTGTACAGGTAAACTAGTAGGACCCTATAAGAAGTCCATAACCCCACACCTCCTTAATGCTGCAAAGGCACTCATTCCCCAATATTGGAAAAAAATGACCATACGAACGTTACGCCAATGGCTAGTGAAAGTAGACAATATTTAGTACATGGAAGATTTAACTCTCTCCCTAAGAAAAAAATCTGACCTAGCCAAGAAAATATGGTCCACAAATATATACCTCAACGTGGGATTTTTAAGGCAATGTAGTAAAGAAAATTGTATTTAGATAAAAGAATAATTTATTGATACATAGAAAATATATAACGTACAAAAATACTTTTAGTGATCATACAGTTTAAAAAGAATCATCAAATAGCATGAAAATGTGGAAAGCAGGGAGTTGATGATACTCCTAGATCATGATACATCCTACTACAAGATACAATCACCACCTATAGCGATGCTGTGGCGTCAAGTAGCAGTATTCCGGAATACTGCTACTTGACACCACCGCATTGCTATAGGTGGTGATTGTATCTTGTAGTAGGATGTATCACGATCTAGGAGTATCATCAACTCCCTGCTTTCCACATTTTCATGCTATTTGATGATTCTTTTTAAACTGTATGATCACTAAAGTATTTTTGTACGTTATATATTTTCTATGTATCAATAAATTATTTTTTTATCTAAATACAATTTTCTTTACTACATTGCCTTAAAAATCCCATGTTGAGTTATATATTTGTTTTCCAAGTCTTCCAAGGGATGATGGCAATGACACATCCAAGCCTCTGAGTCACCCATTTCTAGAAAATATGGTCCTGCTGGGTTGCCTTCAAATACTCTGCCGCACACGCGGAAATCATGTCTCAAACGGGGTAACGTGATGATAGACTGAGGTACTGCATAAGTGAGATTGGACGGAGGCTGATACTACCTCCCCACCTCACCCGTCTCTGTTCTTACTCTTTACTCTTCATCTTTTCTTTTCTGTCTCTTACATTATATCTTTTCAAAGATGCTTGCTTCTGAAAAGAGCCTTTACAGGGGAGATAATAATGTTTGCACTTTATGTTTAATGAGTTTATCGTTAATTTTTGACAAGTCGATCCAAGCTGAGCATACTGAACCTTATAATTTGTTATAGATGGCACTGGAATATGTTCACGTGGTATGTAAGGTCATTACAAGGTACTCTTGTCAACTTGTTTTCATCTACTCTGTAATGTATACTGCATATTATGTACTGCATCATACATTTTTCTTCAATAAAAACTAATTAAACAAAAAATAATTAGTGAAACTATGTCCACCTGTGTGCAATCTAAGCATCACATGATCTGTCATTACATATACACATTTTTGAAAGGCCCCAGTGGCTGCAACACCTAAGCAAGAGGCACCACTAACCAAACACTGCCATGAAGTCCAAGGAACTCTCCAAACAAGTAAGGGACAATGTTGTTGAGAAGTACTAAGTCAGGGTTAGGTTTTAAAAAAAATATACAAATCTTTGATGACTCCTAGGAGCACCATCAAATCTATCATAACCAAATAGAAAGAACATGGCACGACAGTTTTGGTGTGCTGCCAAGAGACGGCCGCACACCAAAACAGACCGGGCAAGGAGGGTATTAATCAGAGAGGCAGCACAGAGACCTAAGGTAACCTTGGAGGAGCTGCTGAGTTCCACAGCAGAGACTGGAGTATCTGTACGTAGGACAATAATAAGCCGTATGCTCCATGGAGTTGGGCTTTATGGCAGAGTGGCCAGAAGAAAGCCTATACTTTCAGCAAAAAACAAAACGGCACACTTTGAGTTTGAGAAAAGGCATGTGGGAGACTCCCAAAATGTACGGAGGAAGGTGCTCTGGTCTGATGAGACTAAAACTTTTTGCCCATCAAAGAAAACGCTATGTCTGGCACAAACCCAACACATCACATCACCCAAAGAAACATGGTGGTGGCAGCATCATGCTGTAGGGATGTTTTTCAGCAGCTGGGACTGGGAAATTAGTCAGAGTTGAGGGAAAGATGGATGGTGCTAAATAAAGGGATATTCTTGAGCAAAACCTGTACCACTCTGTGTGTGATTTGAGGCTAGGACAGAGGTTCACCTTCTAGCAGGACAATGACCCCAAACACACTGCTAAAGCAACACTTGGAATGGCCTAGTCAAAGCCCAGACCTCAATCCAATTGAAAATCTGTGGTCAGACTTAAAGATTGCTGTTCACAAGAGCAAACCATCCAACTTGAAGAAGCTGGGGCAGTTCTGCAAGGAGGAATGGGCAAAAATCCCAGTAGTAAAATGTGGCACACTCATAGAGACTTATCCAAAGCAACTTGGAGCTGTAATAGCCGCAAAAGGTGGTTTTACAAAGTTTAGGGAGGTGAATAGTTATGCACATTAACTTTTTCAGTTATTTTGTCCTATTTGTTGTTTGCTTCACAATAAAAAAAAAAAATCTTCTGAGTTGTGGACATTTTCTGTAAATTAACCAGTTCCGGACCAGCCGCCACAGTTATACTGCGGCAGGTTGGCCCGGCTGGGCGAATCGTCATAGCTATACATCGCGCGTGTGGCCTGCCTGGTGGGCGCGAGTGCGTGCACTTAGGCAGCCGCGCCAATTGGATTTGCTTCAGAACCGATCAATCTCCAGGCCCATTCGACCTGGACCTAGTTATCGGTCCTCGCAAATGAAATCCTTCCCCTGCATGTGTAAGTGTAAACACAGCAGGGGAAGTGATGTCATCTCTCCTTGTGGAAGTCTTTTCATTCCAGAGAGAGGAGAGAAGACATCTCAGAATAAGTGCACCAACACTACACTGACATCAGTTCACGTAGGTACACTTGTCACCCTCCGATCACACGCCGATCATCCCCCCAGTTAACCCTTTCACACCCTGTCACTGTGTCAACCAGTGCAATGTTCATATTTTTTTTATCACTGTACTGGTGTTATTAGTGACAAAAATCAGTGTTAAGTTACTTAGTGTAGACCCAGATAGGTCTAGGGACCCTCCCTAACACTCCCAATAAAGGTTTAACCCCTTGATCACCCCCTGTCACCAGTGATCACTGTATTAGTGTCATCAGTGATGCTGGTTAGCTAGTTTTTTTTATAGTGTCAGGGCAACCGCCGTATATTACCTAAATAAAGTTTTAACCCCCTGATCACCCGGCGGGTGATATCAGTTAGGTTTTAGAGTCAGATAGGGTCTGCGTTGCCCCAGGCAGTGTCAGATTAGTGCCAGTAGTGCTAACACCCACGTACGCACCATACACCTCCCTTAGTAGTATAGTATCTGAACAGATCAATATCTGAATTGATCAGATCTATACTAGCGTCCCCAGCAGTTTAGGGTTCCCAAAAATGCAGTGTTAGTGGGATCAGCCCAGATACCTGCTAGCACCTGCATTTAGCCCCTCCGCCCAGTCCAGCCCAGCCCACCCAAGTGCAGTATCAATCGATCACTGTCACTTACAAAATACATAACTGCAGCATTCGCAGAGTCAG
Organism: Aquarana catesbeiana; assembly: GCF_042186555.1. Lineage (NCBI taxonomy): Eukaryota > Metazoa > Chordata > Amphibia > Anura > Ranidae > Aquarana > Aquarana catesbeiana. The sequence continues at coordinate 403,681,172 of NC_133326.1, read as the reverse complement.
GGCTGATCCCTGCGAACACTAACAGGTTTTTTTGTAGCATTTGAAGCAGTCGCTGACAGTCAGCAGCTCTTTTTCCTGTGAGTCTCACTACTGTACCAGTAAATTTAGAGACCAAAATGTCAAATCAAAGGTACAGTAATGAAGAGGCCTACACATTTCTGAACATAACAGATAGTAAAGAGGAAGTCACAGCGTGCCAGATATGGGGTTAAGATGAATAAGCTCTGTGACAGGGCAACAGGCTATACATATAGTTTTATGGTTTACGAAGGAAAAGATAGTCACGTAGAGCCGGAGAACTGTCCAGACTACATAGGGATGGTAAGATTGTGTGGGACTTGGTGTCACCCTTATTCAGAAAGGGGTACCACTTGTATGTGGACAATTTTTACACGAGCGTGCCACTTTTTAGTCACCTTTTCGATTATGAAATTGGTGCATGTGGCACCATGTGATCTAATCGCCGGGGCTTCCCCCAACGGCTTGTAGAATCCTGACTTAGATGGGGGAGAGAGTCTGCTTGAAGTGTAATAATTTGTTAGCAGTGAAGTAGAGGGATTCACGGAATGTTTTCGTTCTGTCCTCCCTTCACGCAGATATGACAGTCCAAATTCCTACGGCGACTGGTGTTGTGGAGAAACCCCTCTGTGTCCACGAATACAACCTTAATATGGGAGGGGTGGACCTCAACGACTAGTTGTTGGTGCCAGTGGTGGCCCGTCCATAGGGGGTGCCTGGGCGCCGCCCCCCCTCCAGGCAGCAAAGAAAAGTAAAAAAACCCCAAAAAACTATTTTTTAAGTGCACTGTGTTCGGACGCTGGACACAGTGCGATGCAGGACACAGTGCACTTATGGGAAGCGCCACGTCTATGCAATCACGAGATTGCAGATGTGGCGCTGCATTTGCGGGCATTTAGCCCGCCTTGCGGCGTTTTCTGAAGCGCCGAGTAGCTTCCGTCCGGCCATAGTAGTAGATACTATAGGCGCCGGGTGGAAGCTACTCGGCACTTCAGATTTGATTGACATCTGACCTGAGTTAGATGTCACTTCCTGTTTCTATCTCTCATTGCGCCCGAGAGAGGAAACAGGAAGAATGCTGTTGCCATTGTGAAGGAGACACCGCACGAGACCCAAGGTAAGTACCACTATGCGGAAAAGGGGGGGTTTGAAGTGACAGAGGCTACATTTGGGGGGATAGAGGCTGTATTTGGGGGGACAGAGGCTGCATTTTGGGGGGATAGAGGCTGTATTTGGGGGGACAGAGGCTGCATTTGGGGGGACAGAGGCTGCATTTGGGGGGCGACAGAGGCTGCATTTGGGGGGGACAGAGGCTGCATTTGGGGGGACAAAGGCTGTATTTGGGGGGACAGAGGCTGCATTTGGGGGGACAGAGGCTGTATTTGGGGGGGACAGAGGCTGCATGGGGGGGCAAAGGTTGCATTTGGGGGTGCAGAGGCTGCATTTGGGGGGGACAGAGGCTGCATTTTGGGGGGACAGGCTGCATTTTGGGGGGGCAGAGAATGTATTTGGGGGAACAGAGGCTGAATTTGGGGGGACAGAGGCTGCATTTGGGGGGGACAGGCTGCATTTTGGGGGGCAGAGAATGTATTTGGGGGAACAGAGGCTGAATTTGGGGGGACAGAGGCTGCATTTGGGGGGGACAGAGGCTGTATTTGGGGGGGACAGAGGCTGCATTTTGGGGGGGACAGTGACTGTATTGGGGGGGACAGAGTCTGTATTGGGGGCACAGAGGCTGCATTTTGGGGGGATAGAGGCTGTATTTGGGGGGACAGAGGCTGCATTTGGGGGGCAGAAGCTGCATTGGGGGGACAGAGGCTGCATTTGGGGGGCAGAGGCTGCATTTGGGGGGGCAGGGGCTGTATTTTGGGGGGACAGAGGCTGCATTTGGGGGGGACAGAGGCTTCATTTGGGGGGGACACAGGCATGCTGCATTTAATGGGACACAGGCATGCTGCATTTAATGGGACACAGGCATGCTGCATTTGGGGGGGACAGAGGCTGCATTTGGGGGGCAGAGGCTGCATTTGGGGGGGACAGAGGCTGCATTGGGGGACAGAGGCTGCATTTAATGGGGGACAGAGACTGCATTTGGGGTGCAGAGGCTGCATTTGGGGGGCAGAGGCTGCATTTGGAGGAACAGAGGCTGCATTTAATGGGACACAGGCATGCTGCATTTAATGGGGGACAGAGGCTGCATTTGGCGGGACAGAGGCTGCATTTGGGGGGGACAGAGGCTGCATTTGGGAGAACAGAGGCTGCATTTAATGGGACACAGGCATGCTGCATTTAATAGGACACAGGCATGCTGCATTTAATGGGACACAGGCATGCTGCATTTGGGGGAACAGAGGCTGCATTTAATGGGACACATGCATGCTGCATTTAATGGGACACAGGCATGCTGCATTTGGGGGGGGGCAGAGGCTGCATTTGAGGGGGACATAGGCTGCATTTGGGGGGACAGAGGCTGCATTGGGGGGGACAGAGGTTGCATTTGGGGAGACAGAGGCTGCATTTGGGGACACAGGCTGCATTTTATGTGACAGAGGCTGCATTTGATGTGACACAGGCTGCATGAAAGGACGGACTTCGCTGGGGGTACCTGATATAAGGACAGACTGCTGGGGATGCCTGATGGCATCTGGTTGCAGGCAACGTGGCTAGTGACACACTCGGGGCTCCCACTTATTCTGCATTATGGTGAGTTGAATGATTTAATTTTATATTACAATGTAATAATAGAAAAAATGCGCTTCAATCATCCTGACACCATAACAACCATGGTGCCGGGATGATTGAAGTGCTAACACCAGGTGTTTGGAGTATCTTTATCTGCTGATTGTTAAACTTTCTAGAATACACATATTTCTATTGTGTAGGATCTGGGCCTGCTGTCCCTCTCTCCCTCTCCCTCCATCCCTTGTTCATCTCAGATGCTAACCACACCACCTTAGAGCCACGCCCACCATTTCGCTGAAACCACGCCCATTTTCACCAGGTGGGAGGGGTCAAAAAGGAAGGGCGGGGTCTGGTGCCCCCCATCCTAAAACTTCACCAGTCGCCACTGGTTGGTGCCATACCTAATTGCCCGTAAGGCCAGACGCTGGTACGAAAAAGTGTACAAAAAGTGTCTGTATACTTATTTAAATTGGCTCTGCTGAATGCTTTTGTGCTTTGCAAAGCTTCAGGACGAATTGGATACTTCCTAAAATTCCAGGAAGAGATTGTCACAGCCCCTCTGTTTCCAGACTGTGCTATGGCCCACCTTACCATTGCAAATGCAGTGAGCCGGCTGCATGAGAGGCATTTTCCATATGTCCTCCCTGGTACCCCTACCCAAAGAACACCCCAAAGAAGATGTTGAGTCTGCAGAAAATGCGGATTTAGGCATGACGCCCGCTTTGATTGTCCCTCCTGTCCTGACCAACCTGGTCTCTGCATTGGTGACTGTTTTAAACACTACCACTCACTAGTGGAGTATTAGCATAGGGTACAGTGCTACACAGTCCTAGGGCACAATAACACAGGGTCTCGAAAGAAGAGATGGGCATCACATTTTGAGAGACCCTAATCTGGAATATTCACAGTTTTTATAAAGTGAAAAAAACACACACAAAAACACAAAAAAATATAAAATAAAAAAGCCAAAAATAGTTGGGTGGTAGGTGGTTTTATTTTTCTTCTCTCTCTCTATTCTCTCTCTTATGTTCGCTCTCTACTGTCCGCTCTATTGTTCACTCACTATTGTTCTATATCTATTGTTTTCTCTCTTTTGTTACAGTATTTTAGAACTGTAATCTTTATTTTTACTATGTTTTATTGTATTTACTTTGCAGATATGGTATGTCTTATGCCCCGTACACACGGTCGGATTTTCCGATGGACAATGTCCGATCGGAGCGTGTTGTCGGAAATTCCGACCGTGTGTGGGCGCCATCGGACATTTTCCATCGGATTTTCCGACACACAAAGTTGGACAGCAGGAGATAAAATTTTCCGACAACAAAATCCGATCGCGTCAATTCCGACCTTGTGTGGCCTGTTCCGACGCACAAAGTGCCACGCATGCTCAGAAGAAATTCCGAAACGGGACAGCTCGTTCTGGTAAACTTAGCGTTCGTAATGGATAAAGCACTTTCGTCACGCTGCAATGTTCAAAATTGTTTAATACAGCGCACTCTCTTCTTCTTTATAATGTGACAAGAATTAAGTCGTTTTGATACTCATATTCACACACACTTCTCACAAACTTTTTTCGTTGCTATTTATCGGGATTCCCTCAATATATTTTGATTTCTCACATCTGACAACATATTTTTTTTTTTTTTTTTTTTACTTTAATGTAGAATCTTTTTTTGTGTTTCTCTTTTTATTTTTTATTTTTTTGGTGATTTTGATTTGTACTCCCGAAAATGTTTGTGTGTTTTTTGTGACAAGTTCCCACAACACCATTGATATGTTGTTCTATTTAATCTGTAGGAGGAGATTGTTTGGTGTTGTTGTCCCTTGTTAATTTCACATTGTACTTTAGAAATGTACCTGAATACTCACCAACAAACTGTCCTTTTTGGATGAAAACACACACAGGAGAGTAGAATTTACCTAAAAATATTTTATTAAGGGGTCACAACTATAAACAAAGAGGGAGGCAACGCTGGAGAAACTGCAGAAGTGGGCGAAGCCTTGGACCCCCGGGGCAGACATCAATTATTTAAAAGCAAAATTGGTGGCCTGAGGAGTCCATATCTAAGGGAGGGCAGTGTGGTCCAGAAGTCCCAGAGATCCGGAAAGCAGCAGATGACATCTGTGTCCCCAGGCTGTGGTCATACGAGAGACTGCATCTTCTGTCAGACCAGACTGAACCCAGGGCAATCACTCTTTGGTCTTCCTTCCACGCTTCCTTCCAGCCTTTGGCTGTGGTGGTGGAGTTGTGGCAGCAGGAGGAGGAGGAGGAGGAGGATGGTCCATCTCAATGACATCCGTCTTGGGTGTCAGTTCCCCACTCTCCCCCTTACGAAGGACTTTATAAATCAGGTCCTCAGAAATCTTGCGTTGGCCCTCCTGCATGCCCTGCAATTTGGTGGCAGCCATGCAGGCAAAGGCCTCTTCAGGACTGGGGAAGGCTCTGAGGGACGCCGAAGCCTCCTGGATCAGCCTGTACGCTGAATCCTGCACAGGACTGGGAGTGGCCTTCCTGGCCCTTTTATATGGCAGGCGGAGGGGAGGGACCTGAGACTCAGTCAGGCTGCGACTTGTCCCTGGCTTCTCTTGGCTGCCACTTAGCCCTGCCTCCTCCTGGCTGCCACTAATCCCCGCCTCCTCCTGACTGCCACATTCCACAGCCTCCTCCTGGCTGAGGTCTTCCTGTGTATGAAAAAGGGACATAGTTTTAGTATTGTTTTCATCAATCACACACAATTTTCACCTCCTGACTGCTGCAAATTCAATGTTAACAAATATAACAGACTATCCTTCTGAGCCCAGCATTTTGCATTCTTGTCCCAATTTTGGGTGCCCACTACTGTGTATTGATATGTAAAACACTTTCAAGCAGCAATTAGTGATCAATAATAACATCTAGTAAACATCATTTATTTATTGCCCAGAAATCTGTAGAAGAATGCTATACCTGACTCCAGCTGGGCTCCTCCACTTCTTCCTGGCTGGAAGGCCTAGGTTGGACATCAGAAGCCTCAGCTGGTGTGGAAGGAAGCGTGGAAGGAAGAGTAGAGAGGGATTCCCTGACTTCAGTGTGGTCTGACAGAAATCGCAGTCTCTCCTAGTACCACAGCCTGGGGACATAAACATCATCTGCTGCAGCTCCGGACCTCTGGGAATCTGTGACCTTCTTGCACTCCCTAAGATAAGTGCTCCTCAGGCCACCAATTTTAGCTTTTAAATAAGGGATGGTTGCTGTGGGGACCACCGGCTTCACCAACTCCAGTAGTTTCTCCAGCGCTGCCTGCCTCTTCTGTTTGTGGTTATAGTGGGGGTGTCTGACCTGCCACAGACAGGGCAGCTCTCTGTACTTGTCAATAAACAGGGGCAGGAAATTGTGGTCGTTGAACCCATCCATTTTCTCTGCAAGACACAACACAAGACAAACCCTAATGTCAGGCCAAACTCCCCTAATCTTGTTACAATATAGGCTTCAATTTCGAAGCAGTATAGGCCCAATTTTAGATCCTACCTTCGTTAGCACGATCGGCGTCTCCGATGCTCCTTCCTCCGCTCACAGATCGTACGTAAGACGCGCGCGTTACGATTTATACACACTGAGCATGCGTATAACTCCGCCCGCCCCTGACGTTCTTTCTATTCTATTCCCCGCCCCTTTTTGTTTGGCGCAGTGGAGGAAGAGCACATGGCGGATAGACAGCAGGATCGTGCTAATTACAGCAACGAGGAGGAGGAGGAGGAGGAAAGGCCGGAGCCTGAAACGTCCCGATCCAGAAGGAGATTAAAGGACTCAAATATGTCCTTTGGGGAGATGTTGGAAATGGTGGACATCCTGAAGAAGGCCGACTATGATGGAAAGTATGGGCCTTACCCCAACCACAATGTCCGAAAGGCCAAGATCATGGCGAAAGTGATCAGGAGTCTGCACCGGAAATTTGGGGTACGACGATCGAAAGATCAGCTCAGGAAGCGGTGGTCGGACCTGAAATTACGAGAACATGAGCAGTACAGAAAGATCCGGAGAGTGCTGCAAAAAAGTAAGTAGTTGTGCTGTGTTCCTATTGTTCTTGTGTTTATTACGTTCGTGCTGCTCCATGTGCTTTTAGGAACTGTTGTACAGTTTAAAATGGCAACTTTCATGTTCATGGGCACATTATTCGTTCGGATCACACATTTTTTTTTCGGACTATGAAATACCATTGTTTAGCCCATATGCATTTGGCCACCATTTTGAGGCCCTATACTTGTCTTCAAAGAATTGGGTTGTGTAGATGGCTTTGTTACTAGAATGAAATGCAAACTAGATTGTGTGTAAGGAGAGGACACTGAGCAGCTGTTTTCACATCTGGACACTGGAGCACTAGTGTGGGACACAAGAACACCATTTTTATTAGGGGGGCCACACAGGTGCTCCAGTGTATACTATAGGGGGGTCTCCATCGGTGAAGCTTGTACAAAACAGGTAAAGTATTGCAGCTTGACAAAGGACACTAAAAAAGCTACATCTTGGAACTCTGCTAAAATAGACAATTGTACCCCACTTCCAAGCAATGTTTCATCTTTAGAGTTCTGCCATCAAATATCTGTGTGCTAATTATACCATTTTTGTTTTACATAGGGGAGAAAAGACTCGGAGAACACCCCTCATCCGAGGAGACCAGAGCCCCCCCCCCTCTGGAAGAAGGGGAAATCCCCCCAACACAAGATGAGCAGGAGGATGAAGACGTGGTGGAACTAGTCACCACAACAGGTGAGTGTCTGCAACCACAGGCTCAGATAAGAGATGGATGGCGGCATTTTTTTTAGACCTAATTTATTTTGGGTTTCCTTTTTTTTTAGGTGATCGTGAGGTTGTGGATGAAGATCCTTTCACATCCGAAAGTGCCCAGATCCTGATCAGGGAGATCATGGGGTGTAATTTACAATTGGAAAACATCAAGCAAAACATCAATGATGTTATTCCAAAATATAAAAACATCATTGATGTTTTGGGGCGAGTTTAAAGCCCTTCCAAATCACTTTCTTCTTTTGTGTGCTACAATGTCCGAAATGTTTTTGTGATTTTTCCCAAAGCCAAATTTGGAGGATGCACACAGTGTGCCAACATGTGCTATCTGCCATCACGGGAGATCAATGGACGCGTTTTGGGGGTGCAACCCCTTCCTCAATAATAAAGTAACGGTGAGGAAGGGCTTTCTCCCCCAAAACACGTCCCTTGATCCCCCGTGATGGCAGATAGCACATGTTGACATTGGGAAATTTGTGTGCATCTTCCAAATTTGGCTTTTCCAGGGGTGATTTCCCCCCATCTGAACGCAATATCAAACACAGTTCCTAAATACTCATGTCTGATATTGCCTTCCAGTTCTACCAAATGTGAACTTTGTAAGATCAAGATTTGTGTCTTTCTTGTGGGTTTTACACAGGCCTGTTTTCTATAAAATGCACATTTTGATTTTGGATAATGACACCACAAAAATTGTTATACAACAAACATGTCGGTTTGTCAGAAAAACCTTTGGTAAATGCACATGTGATTGTGCAGGTATTAAAAAGATTGCTCATCAAGAATGTGTGGATTATTGTCTCAACGCTACAACACTTTTGGGGTGATGTAATTGTTGTTTGATGAGAAAATGGGGGTAATTTCCTAAGGGCAAATCCACTTTGCACTACAAGTGCTGTTTCAGTGCAGTTGCAAGTGCACTTGTAGTGAAAAGTGTCTTTGCATTTAGTAAATAACAGCCAACAGTGCTTTGTATAAGGTTACACAATCACGACATTTTCTGGACTCCACACATTTCTGTCAGGGTCAGCTAAAACAAACACAAGCAGTAAATGTCCACAAAGAAGAGCCTGGGGGGAGATGCCTGTCGAGAACTTGAGGTCCTGCAGGCTTCTCCCTGTCGCCAAATACCGCAAGGTAGCGACCAACCTCTGCTCCGGAGTGATGGCTTGCCTCATGCAGGTATCCTGCCTGCTGATATAGGGGGTCAGCGAAGCCAACAAACGGTGAAAAACGGGGTCAGTCATCCTGAGAAAATTCCTGAAATCACCAGGATTATTCTCACGGATCTCACGGAGCAAAGGCATATGACAGAACTGGTCACGCTGAAGCAACCAATTCTTGGTCCATGAACTCCTCCTCGCCCTGTTCATGGACTGGACTTGTGTCAAGGTCAGGACCCCAACACCAAGCCCCCGCACAGCACGAACTGTACGAGGAGTACGCATATGAAACATGGCTAGAAAACGATCGGCTGCTCAGAACGAAGTAACAGAACGCACTGAAGAACAGCAAGGCCTGTGAAGAGCGACCTGAAAAACAGCAACGAGCAGACAAGATCGCACAGAAAACTCCGATACGAACTGACTGCACGCACTGAAGAGCAAATACAAACCCACAAGCACAAACTGAACGGCAGAAAACGATCTGAAAGCCACGAGTCTGAAAAAGCGCGAATCGTCTCTCACCAAACTTTTACTAACACGAGATTAGCAAAAGGAGCCCAAAGGGTGCCGCGCTTGGTTCTGAACCGGCCTTTTCTAGTCTCGTCGTACGTGGTGTACGTGACCGCGTGGTTGTCGATCGGAAATTCCGACAACTTTGTGCGACCGTGTGTAGGCAAAACAAGTTTGAGCCAACATCCGTCGGAAAAAATCCTAGGATTTTGTTGTCGGAATGTCCGAACAAAGTCCGACCGTGTGTACGGGGCATTACTGTTATACTGTAATGTTACTTTGTTTTCTTGTTAACCATCATTTGCTTAGCAGGTACACCATTCAGCGGCAATATGGCTTTATTTATTCTGACAGCAACAGCGTTTTCTCCCACGATACATAAAGCCATAAGGCCATCGCTGTCGGAGGTGATTTCACCACCACAGTTAAAAAAAAGAACATATATGCTGAAGCATTGGGGCAGGGGTGGAGGAGCAATTTGCTCCTAACATTAGAGGCGGATTGCTCCCATGCTTCGGCATATATTTTTTAGACACAAATTGTGTAAAAAAATGTTTTATTTTTACTATGTTTTATTGTATTTGCTTTGCAAGTATGGTAGTCTTATTGTTATACTGTAATGTTACTTTGTTTTATTGTTAACCATCATTTGCTTAGCAGGTATGCCATTCAGCTGCAGCACTGGTTTATTTATTTTGATAGCAACTCAAAATAAATAAACGTAAATCAGCAACTACAGCGCTGTAGGAGGTGATTTCACCACCACAGTTAAAAAAAAATGGTGCATGTATGCCCATCATTAGAAGTGGGTGGATGAAGGCCTAATGGTGGGCATACCCACCGATCAATCTCTTTTTTTTGTTCAGCCCACAGGCTGCATGAAAAAAAGAACATTACAATGTATTCCCAACAAGGACCAGCGACATATTGGTATGTTGCTGGACTTTGAGTGGTTATACCAGAATTATGCCTACAGGTTTAGGTCTCATCTTGGTATCATTCTTTTCAGCCAGCGGTCGGCTTTCATTTAAAAGCAATCCTAGTGGCTAATTAGCCTTTAGACTGCTTTTACAAGCAGTGGGAGGGAATGTCCCCCCCCCTCCCACCATCTTCCATGGTTTTCTTGGGCTCTCCTGTCCCAACAGGGAACCCGAGAATGCAGCTGGTGGTTCTGCCAGTTGACCATAGAGCTGATCAGAGACCAGAATGGCTCCAATCATCTCTATGGCCTAAGAAACCGGAAGCTACGAGCATTTAATGACTTAGGTTTCGCCGGACATAAACAGCGTCATTGGGATATTGGGAAAGCATTTTATCACACTGATCTTGGTGTGGTCAGATGCTTTGAGGGCAGAGGAAAGATCTAGGGTTTATTAGACCCCGCTTTTTTTAAAAAAAGAGTACCTGTCAATAACTATTGCTATCATAGGGGATATTTACATTCCCTGAGATAACAATAAAAATGATTAAAAAAATGAAAGGAACAGTTTAAAAGTAAAATAAAAAAAAAACAAAATAAATAATACGCAAATGCAAGCATCGGTGCAGTGTCATATGTAAACAGCAATTGCACCATGCATGTGAGGTATCACCGCGAAGGTCAGATCGAATGCAGTAATTTTAGCAGTAGACCTAAAATACTCACAATGCCTCTTAGAAAATACCTTGGGGGTGTCTACTTTCCAAAATGGGGTCATTTGGGGGGGGGGGGGGGGGTTTGTACTATCTGGACATTTCAGGGCCTCCGAGATTGTGATAGGTAGTGAGGAGTAAAATCACCATTTTACGCCCTTAGAAAGCCTGAAGGCAGTGTTGGTTTTTGGGATCCTGTACACGGCTAGGCTCCCAAAAAGTCTCACACATGTGGTATCCTTGTACTCAGGAGAAGCAGCAGAATGTGTTTTCGGGTGTAATTCCACATAATATGCCCATGGCATGTTTGAGCAATATATCATTTAGTGGCAACTTTGTGCAAAAAAAATAAAAAATTTAAATTGTAATTTTGCTGCAACTTGTGGCAAAATATAAAATATTCCAAGGGCTCAACATGTCCCTCTGCAAATAGCTTGGGGTTTCTATTTTCCAAAATGGGGTAATTTGGGGGGTGTTTTGTGCTATCTTGACATTTTATGGCCTTCAAAACTGTGATAGGTAGTGAGGAGTGGTAATCAAACATTTACACCCTTAGAAAGCATGAAGCCTGAAGCCTGAAGCCTGAAGCGGTGATTAGATTTTGGGGTCCTGTACATAGCTAGGCTCCCAAAAAGTCTCACACATGTGGTATCCCCGTACTCAGGAGAAGCAGCAGAATGTATTTCGGGGTATAATTCCACATATGCCCATAGCATGTTTGAGCAATATATCATTTAGTGACAACTTTGTGTAATTCATTTTTTTTGTCATTTTTCAATCACTTGTGACAAAAAAAATATTCAATGGGCTCAAAGTGAAGTACTTCACTTTCAATAATGACATCTATCTCCAGTGTATGGGTACTGCTATGGGAAGCAAAATGGCACCCCAATATGCAAACTTATTTATGGCTGACTTAGAGGACAATTTCCTGAACAGCATACAACAAAAGCCATACAGATATTATCACTATATTGATGATATCTTCATGATATGGACTGAAGGTGAAGAAAATCTAAACCAATTCTTCTCATTGATCAACAATTTTCACAAATCTATCAAACTAAAATGGATTATTTGAACACACATCTCATCTTCCTAGACACTACAGTATACATCAGGGGGGACAAGCTGCACACATCGATATACAGAAAACCGACTGACCGATGCAGCTATCTTCACAGTTCCAGTTTTCACCCCCAACACACTAAACAGGCCATCATACATAGCCAGGCCATGTTCAGACCCAGAAGACAGAGATAAACATCTCAGAACACTGGCAGACTCCTTCCATAAGAAAGGTTACAAAGTCAAAACCATCAACAACAGCATAAACACAGCCTTGGAAACCCAAAGAGAAAATCTCCTCCAATACACAGAGAAAAAAACAAATACCCGAGTACCTCTAGTCACCACATACAACCCAGCACTTGAAGGGATCAAAAAGATAATCAAATATTTACAACCCATTATATCAGAGGATGAAACTCTGAAAGGAATATTCCAACAACCCCCATTATTGGCTTTCAGACAACCACCCAACCTCAGACACAAACTAATCAGCAGGAAACTTCACTCTAATTATGAAGTCTCAAATAATGGAAGCAAACCCTGCAATAAAAAAAACGCTGCAAACTATGCAACCAGATCAAGCTATCCAAAAGTGTCACACACACACAAATGGGACCTTCAATATCATGGGATCTTACAACTGTACCTCCAGTAATGTTGTGTACCTCATCCAATGCAAAAGGTGCAGCAAAGGATCTTATGTTGGTGAAACAGGACAGAAGTTGCAAGCGAGGATGAATTTGCGCAGACATACCATCAAGGAACATAAAGAAGACAGTTTATGCACACCTGTGGGACATCACTTCTCACATCTGGACCACACTATAGAAGACCTCAATGTTTTAGTTCTTAAAGGGAATTTCAGAACTATCCAGGAAAGGATAACATTTGAACTAAGAATGATAATTATTTTTGACACAAAAAATAATGGCCTGAATTTAGATATTGGTTTCCTTACCCATTATACTAAAGTTTTACGACCCCCTCTGTGACTACTCCCCCCCCGCCTCCATTCTATAGCTCTCCCTCTGTCTTATCCCACTAACTCTGCTGCTATCTTTGAAGAAGGGGACATACCCTGAAAGCTTATTGTATGTTAGTGCAAATAAAAAAAATATCACAGACAGTACTCAATTTTCTCTGACTTTGGAGCAAAAAGTGAGGGAAATTTAACCAATGCGGACATTAACATTTAGTAATTGGGTTTATATTTAATAGAAAGAAGCTGTAGGCTGTTCTGTAGCTCACAACTGCTGTTCCTACCTATATAATTCTGCTTACTAAAGAGTAATGCCCCGTACACACGGTCGGATTTTCCGATGGAAAATGTCCGATCGGAGCGTGTTGTCGGAAATTCCGACCGTGTGTGGGCTCCATCGGACATTTTCCATCGGATTTTCCGACACACAAAGTTTGAGAGCAGGCTATAAAATTTTCCGACAACAAAATTAGATCGCGTCAATTCCGACCGTGTGTGGCCTGTTCCGACGCACAAAGTGCCACGTATGCTCAGAAGAAATTCCGACACGGAACAGCTCAGTCTGGTAAACTTAGCGTTCGCAATGGATACAGCACTTTTGTCACGGTGCAATGTTAAAAATGGTTTAATACAGCGCACTCTCTTCTTCTTTATAATGTGAGAAGAATGAAGTAGTTTTGCTGCGCATATTCACACACACTTCTCACAAACTTCTTTCTTTATTATTTAGTGGGATTCCCTTAATATATTTTGATTTGTCACATCTGACAACATTATTTTGGTTTTGTTTTTTTTTTTGTTTTTTTTTGTTTTCAGGCAGATTAGTTATTTTTGGTTTGTATTTTTTTCAAGGCTGATCTTTGTTTTATTGGACTCCAGTATATTTTTGTGTGTGTTTTGTGTGTCAAGTTACCACAACACCATTGATATCTTATATTATTTAATCTGTCGGAGATTGTTTGGTGTTGTTGTCTCTTGTTAATTTCACATTGTACTTTAGAAATGTACCTGAATCCTCACCAACAAACTGTACTTTTTGAATGAAAACACACATAGGAGAGTATAATTTTCCTTAAAAAAATCATTTAGTAAGGGCTCACAACTAAACAAAGAGGGAGGCAATGCTGGAGAAACAGCAGAAATGGGTGAAGCCTTGGACCCCCAGGGCACACATCAACTATTTTGAAGCAAAATTGGTGGCCTGAGGAGTCCTTATCTAAGGGAGTGCAGTCCGGTCCAGAAGTCTCAAAGATCCGGAAAGCAGCAGATGACATCTGTGTCCCCAGGCTGTGGTCATACAAGAGACTGCATCTTTTGTCAGACCAGACTGAACCCAGGGCCATCACTCTCTGGTCTTCTTTCCACGCCTCCTTCCACGCTGTGGCTCTGGTGGTGGAGTTGTGGCAGCAGGAGGAGGAGGAGGATGGTCCAACTCAATCATGTCGGTCTTGGGTGTTAGTTCCCCACTCACCCCCTTACTTAGGACTTTATAAAGCAGGTCCTCACATAGCTTGCGTTGACCCTCCTGCATGCCCTGCAGTTTTTTGGCAGCCATGCAGGCAAAGGCCTCTTCAGGAGTGGGTAAGGCTCGGAGGGACACAGAAGCCTCCTGAATGAGCCTGAGCGCAGAATCCTGCATGTGAGTCGCCATCCTCGCCCTTTTATATGGAAGGCGGAGGGGAGGAACCTGCGATTCAGTCAGGCTGCGACTTGTCCCAGGCTTCTCTTGGCTGACACTTAGCCCCGCCTCCTCCTGGCTGCCACTAATCCCCGCCTCCTCCTGGCTGCCACATTCCACAGCCTCCTCCTGGCTGAGGTCTTCCTGTGTATGAAAAAGGGACATAGTTTTAGTATTTTAACTCATCAATCACACACAATTTTCACATCCTGACTGTTGCAAATTGAATGTTAACAAATATAACAGACCATCCTTCTGAGCTCAGCATTTTTCATTCTTGTCCCAATTTTGGGTGCCCACTACTGTCTATTGATATGTAAAACACTTTTTTCAATCATCAATTAGTGATCAATAATAACATCTAGTAAACATCATTCATTTATTGACCAGAAATCTGCAGAACAATGCTATACCTGACTCAAGCTGGGCTCCTCCATTTATTCCTGGCTGGAAGGCCCAGGTTGGACATCGGAAGCCTCAGCTGGGGTGGAAGGAAGAGTGGAAGGAAGAGTGGAGAGGGTTTCCCTGACTTCAGTCTGGTCTGACAGAAATCGCAGTCTCTCATAGTACCACAGCCTGGGGACATAAACGTCATCTGCTGCAGCTCTGGACCTCTGGGAATCCGTGACCTTCTTGCGCTCCCTAAGATAAGTGCTCCTCAGGCCATCAATTTTGGTTTTTAAATAGGGGATGGTTGCTGTGGGGACCACCGGCTTCACCAACTCCAGCAGTTTCTCTAGCGCTGCCTGCCTCTTTTGTTTATTGTTATAATGGGGATGTCTCACCTGCCACAGACAGGGCAGCTCCCTGTACTTGTCTATGAACAGGGGGAGGAAGTTGTGGTCATTGAAGCCATCCATTTTCTCTGCAAGACACAACACGAGACAAACCCTAAGGTCAGGGCAAACTCTCCTAATCTTGTTACAATATAGGCTTCAATTTCGAAGCAGTACAGGCCCAAGTTTAGATCTTACCTTCGTTATCACGATTGGAGCCTCCGATGCTCCTTCCTCCGCTCACAGATCGTACGTAATACGCACGCATGTTACGCTTTATACACACTGCGCATGCGTCTAACTCCGCCCGCCCCTGACGTTCTTTCTAGTCTATTCCCCGCCCCTTTTTGTTCGGCGCAGTGGGGGAGAGCACATGGCGGATACACAGCAGGTGCGTGCTAATTACAGCAATGAGGAGGAGGGGGAGGAAATGCCGGAGCCTGAAATGTCTGGATCCAGAAGGAGACGATTTAAGGCCTCAAATATGTCCTTTGGGGAGATGTTGGAGATGGTTGACATCCTGAAGAAGGCTAAATATGACGGGAAGTATGGACCTTACCCCAACCCCAATGTCAGAAAGGCCAAGATCATGGCGAAAGTGGTCAAGAGTCTGCACCGGAATTTCGGGGTATGTCGATCGAAAGATCAGCTCAGGAAACGGTGGTCGGACCTGAAATGACTAGAACACGAGCAGTACAGAAAGATCCAGAGAGTGCTGCAAAAAAGTAAGTAGTTGTCCTGTGTTCCTATTCTTTATGTTTATTACATTCGTGCTGCTCCATGTGCTTTTCTTAAAAGTGTACATTTTAAAATGACAGCTTTCATGTTCATGGGCACATTATTCGTTCGTATCAAACATTTTTCTTTCGGACTATAAAACACCATTGTTTGGACCATATGCATTTGGCCACATTTTTTACGCCCTACTTGTAGTATGAAACTAATTTGGTGGTGTAGATGGCTTTGTTACTAGAATGAAATGCAAACTAGATTCTGTGTAAGGAGAGGACACTCAGCAGCTGTTTTCACATCTGGACACTGGAGCACTAGTGTGGGACACAAGAACCCCATTTTTCTTAGGGGACCCACGCAGGTGCTCCAGTGTATACTATAGGGGGGTCTCCATCTGTGAAGCTTGTACAAAACAGGTAAAGTATTGCAGCTTGACAAAGGACACTGAAAATGCTACATCTTGGAACTCTGCTAAAATTGACAATTGTACCCCACTTCCAAGCAATGTTTAATCTTTATAGTTCTGCCATCAAATATCTGTGTGCTAAGTATAAAATTTTTGTTTTACATAGGGGAGAAAAGACTCGGAGGACACCCCTCATCCGAGGAGACCACAGACCCCCCACCTCTGGAAGAAGGGGAAATACCCCCAACCCAAGAAGAGCAGGAGGAGGAAGACGTGGTGGAAATTGTCACCACAACAGGTGAGTGTCTGCAACCACAGGCTCAGGTAAGAGATGGATGCCGGCATATTTTTCATACCTGTTTTGTTTTGCTCTCTTTTTAGGTGATCGTGATATTGTGGATCCTGATCCTTTCACATCAGAAAGTGCACAGATCGGGGAGATCATGGGGTGTAATTTAGAATTGGAAAACCTCAAGAAAAACATCAATGATGTTATCCAAAAAAATAAGAACATCATTGATGTTTTGGGGTGAGTTTAAAACCTCTCAAAATCACTTTCTTCTTTTGTGTTCGACAAATTTTACAATGTTTGAGCGATTTTTCTAAAAGCTAAATTTGGAGGATGCAAACAGTGTGCCAACATGTGCTATCTGCCATCACAGGAGATCAATGTAGGCGTTTTGGGGGTGCAACCCCTTTCTCAATAATAAAGTAGCTGAGAGAAAAGGGTTTCTCCCCCAAAACACGTCCCCCGTGATAGCAGCTAGCACATGTTGACATTGGGAAATTTGTGTGCATCTTCCAAATGTGGCTTTTCCTTGGGTGACTTCACCCCATCTGAACGCAATATCAAACACAGTTCCTAAATACTCATGTCTGATATTGCCTTCAAGTTCTACCAAATGTGAACTTTGTAAGTTCAAAGATTTGTGTCTTTCTTGTTGGTTTTACACATGCCAATTTTATCTTAAATGGACATTTCTATTTGTGATAATGCCACCCCAAAAATTGTTAAACAACAAACATGTTGGTTTGTTTTAAAAACCTTTTCTAAATGCACCTGTGATTGTGCAGATATTAAAATGATTGTTAATGAAGAATGTGTGGATTATTGTGTCAATGCTACAACACTTTGGTGGTGATGTAATTGGTGTTTTCTGTGAAAATGGGGGTTATTTCCTAAGGGAAAATCCTCTTTGCACTACAAGTGCAGTTTCAGTGCAGTTGCAAGTGCACTTGTGATGCAAAGTGTCTTTGCCTTTGGTAAATAACACCCAACAGTGCTTTGTCTAAGGTTACACAATCACGCCATTTTCAGGACTCCCCACATTTCTGTCAGGGTCAGGTAAAACAAACAAAAGCAGGAAATGTCACCAAAGATTTGTTTTTTTAAAATTTTATTTGATAAAGGCTTCACAAATTGTCTGGCATATTGATGGCCCCCCCTACCCGCAAAGAACTCAAGGTATCTTAACCGGACATCACGGGCACTCAGGGAGGGCAAGCCAGGACGGCCACTTTCAAGCACCGTCAGGGTTGGTTCATTGATCATTCCGGCCTCAGGCCCAATTGAGCCAGCATAGTTGGCAGAATGTTTGCCTAAAAAGTTATGGAGAATACAGCACGCCAGGATTAGATGATTAAGTTTATACTCCGCCATATGGATGGGTGTCAGAAATAGGCGGAACCGGCTGGCCATGATTCCAAATGTGTTCTCCACCACTCTTCTGGCTCTGGCCAGCCGGTAATTAAAAACCCTCTGTTCCGGGGTGAGGGTCCTCATCGGGAATGGCCACATAAGATGGTCCCTCAGCGCAAAGGCTTCATCCGCAACAAAGACGAATGGGAGTCCTTCCACATTGTCTTCTGGAGGTGGCAAGTCCAAGCTGCCATTCTGGAGATGCCTGTAAAACTCCGTCTGGGCAATGACTCCACCATCGGACATCCGGCCATTCTTCCCCAAGTCCACATACAGGAACTCATAAGTAGCCGACACCACCGCCAACATCACAATACTATTGAACCCCTTGTAGTTGTAATAGTACGACCCCGAGTTGGGTGGTGGGACGATGTGGACGTGTTTCCCATCAATTGCCCCTCCACCGTTAGGAAAGTCCCACCGCTGGGCAAAGTGGGAGGCCACAGTCTGCCATTCCTGTGGCGTGGAAGGAAACTGTTGAGGAAAAAAAAAACATTATTATTTTTGCACATAACCATGGAAAGCAAATTATAGACACAAAACATTCTTGCCCAACATTCAGATCACATCACACCAAAGTATAAGGTACACCTATCATATTCCCCCTCCCACCCCCTCTCATGGGCCATTTCTAACATTATAGGGGGGGGGGATCTTGGACAGGTAACCCTCTTCACTTCATTGAGAGATGAATGCCTAAGTACAGGGTATTACTTGGAACAGCCCCTCCTTAGTTACACTATTGGCAGCCCACTGGACAGGTAAAAGAAGTGTCATAATACAAAGATATAAATACACATTGTACACATTAGAGCACATTTTGACATTCTGCTATTACCTATCAAGATAATAATAGGATACAAAACTTTAAACAGTACCATTTGAAAGTATACAGGCAGGCCCTACTACATGCTTTGGGGAATTCAGCCATAAATCTGACCAGTAAAGAGATGGGTATAGTGTGTATGGGTTTGGCAAAGTCAGCAGATAGATGATTGAGGATAGATAGAGAATTGGTATCAGCTGACTTAGCAGTTGGGGGGGAGGGAGGGTTCCATAAAAATGATTTGGGGACACTAAAAAACAAAGCCTCTGCCACTCTGCCAGAATTTAAAGCACAAATCACATTTGTAAAAATTGTAGGGGGTGTTTGGGGTAAAGCACTACTATGGAGCTGATAAAATACATTGTTAAGTGACTACATGAGGTGAATATAGGGCATGTAGACCATGCTGGGGAGGTTAGTGAAGGCAAATATGTATGAAGGACAAAAAAAAAGATTACATAAAAATCCAGCATGCATGAGGAGAAAGGGGACATTCACAGCATATTCCAATCATGGTAATTATTAGGGAATGAGGAAAGAAATACAATATATTAGAAAACATTACATACAATAAAATGTGAGATTAAAGGATAAAAATCTTACCTTAATATACTCCTTCTGCAGGACCTGAATGATGGCAGAACAGGTCTCTGGGATAATGATACCCAGAGCCTGGGGGGAGATGCCTGTCGAGAACTTCAAGTCCTGCAGGCTTCTCCCCGTCGCCAAGTACCGCAGGGTAGCGACAAGCCTCTGCTCCGGAGTGATGGCTTGCCTCATGCAGGTATCCTGCCTGCTGATATAGGGGGTCAGCGAAGCCAACAAATGGTGAAATACAGGGTCCGTCATCCTGAGAAAGTTCCTGAAATCATCAGGATTATTCTCACGGATCTCACGGAGCAAAGGCATATGAGATAACTGGTCACGCTGAAGCAACCAATTCTTGGTCCATGAACTCCTCCCCACCCTGTTCATGGACTGGACTTGTGTCAAGGTCAGGACCCCAACACCAAGCCCCCGCACAGCACGAACTCTACGAGGAGTACGTATACGAAACATGGCTAGAAAATGGTCGGCTGCTCAGAATGAAGTAACAGAACGCACTGAAGAACAGCAAGGCCTGTGAAGAGCGACCTGAAAAACAGTAACAAACGAACAAGAACACAATGACTAATTAAAGTCACGCGGAACTTGCTTGCACGCACTGAAGAGCAGATACAAACCCACAAGCACAAACTGAACCGTAGAAAATGATCTGAAAGCCACAAGTCTGAAAAAGCGCAAATCGTCTCTCACCAAACTTTTACTAACACGAGATTAGCAAAAGGAGCCCAAAGGGTGCCACGCTTGGTTCTGAACTGGCCTTTTCTAGTCTCGTCGTACGTGCTTGACGTCACCGCGTTGTTGGCGATCGGAAATTCCGACAACTTTGTGCGACCGTGTGTATGGAAAAAATCCTAGGATTTTGTTGTCGGAATGTCTGAACAAAGTCCGACCGTGTGTAAGGGGCATTAGAATTGTTATATTGCTATATTTATAGTGACATATAGAGGCATCCCTGGTATTCCTATTTGACATCTTTTAAACCAAAGACTTCCAGTGCAGTATAATTTAAAAGTGCTATATATATATATATATATATATATATATATATATATATATATATATATATATATATATATATATATATACATACAGAATATAGTACACTCACTACTTTACATTGTAACAAAGTGTCATTTCTTCAATGTTGTCACATGAAAAGATATAATAAAATATTTACACACATTTTTCAGAGAATATGAATGATAACACAAGCACATTGCTTTCACTGGTGGTTAGTGTTTGGCTGAAGCCACTTATTATCAATCAACTGTGTTTACTCTTTTTAAATCATAATGGCAACAGAAACTACCCAAATTACTCTGATCAAAAGTTTACATAACCTTGTGATTTTGGCTTGACAACATGCACACAAGTTGACACAAAGAGGTTTGAATGGGTAGGGATGAGCTTCGTGATGACATCGTCTGTTCGCCCGTTCGCCGAATTGCGAACGATATGGGCCATTTGCACATAATTCGTGTGGCGCGTCATGGCCCATAATTCACTGCGGCATCGCAGTGCATTGCCGGCTGATGATTGGCCAAGCATGCACTATGACCCGCATGCTTGGCCAATCACAGCGCCGTCTGAACAGAGAGCCGTAATTGGCAAAAGCCAAGGAGGCTTTGGCCAATTATGGCTCAGAGGATTTAGTACACACTCCACACTATATAAGGCCGCTTGCACGGCAGCCCTGTGTAGTGTGTGTTCCGGCGTTGAAAGAGATAGACAGAGAGACAGTGTCATTTGATTTAAGTTAGATAGATTAGGCAGGACAGTCAGTGAGTTAGCTGCACTTACAGTGTATTGTGTATATATGCATCCCAGGTGTTGTATATATATATATATATATATATATATATATATATATATATATATATATATATATATATATATATATACACTGTATTCAGTTTAGCTAGATCCGTTCCTGTTATCTTCCTACTGACAGGCAGGCTTGTCTTGTTACAGTATTTACAGCTACCTGAAGAAAATTGCTGGTGTTCTTTTGATCCTATTAGTACCACAGTCAGGCAGCTAGACTATTTACAGTTAGTGTAGTGCGTCCTCTGAACAGTGTTCAGTTAAAGCTACAAGTTAGTTTAGTGTGACCTCTGCACATTGTTCAGCTAAAACTACAAGTTAGTGTAGTGCGTCTTCCTCACAGTGTTCAGCTAAAACTACAAGTTAGTTTAGTGTGATTTCTGCACAGTGTTCAGCCAAAGCTACAAGTTTTTGTAGTGCGTCCTCCTCACAGTGTTCAGCTAAAGCTACAAGTTAGCGTAGTGCGTCCTCCTCACAGTGTTCAGCTAAAACTACAAGTTAGTGTAGTGCGACCTCTGCACAGTGTTCAGCTAAAGCTACAAGTTAGTGTAGTGCGTCCTCCTCACAGTGTTCAGCTAAAACTACAAGTTAGTGTAGTGCGAGCTCTGCACAGTGTTCAGCTAAAGCTACCTGTAGAAGGTTGGTGGTGTTTTCCTGATCCTATCACTACCGCAGTCAGCTAAATAAGCTACAAGTTAGTTTTTTGCGAGCTCTGCACAGTGTTCACCTAAAGCTACCTGTAGAAGGTTGGTGGTGTTTTCCTGATCCTATCACTACCGCAGGCAGCTAAATAAGCTACAAGTTATTTTTTGGCGAGCTCTGCACAGTGTTCACCTAAAGCTACCTGTAAAAGGTTGGTGGTGTTTTCCTGATCCTATCACTACCACAGGCAGCTAAATAAGCTACAACATAGTTTTTTGCGAGCTCTGCACAGTGTTCACCTAAAGCTACCTGTAGAAGGTTGGTGGTGTTTTTCTGATCCTATCACTACCGCAGGCAGCTAAATAAGCTACAAGTTAGGGTAGTGCGTCCTCCTCACAGTGTTCAGCTAAAGCTACAAGTTAGTGTAGCACATTCTCCTCACAGTGTTCAGCTAAAACTACAAGTTAGCGTAGTGCGACCTCTGCACAGTGTTCAGCTAAAGATACAAGTTAGTGTAGTGCGTCCTCCGAACAGTGTTCAGCTAAAACTACAAGTTAGTGTAGTGCGACCTCTGCACAGTGTTCAGCTAAAGCTACAAGTTAGTGTAGTGCATCCTCTGAACAGTGTTCAGCTAAAACTACAAGTTAGTGTAGTGCGACCTCTGCACAGTGTTCAGCTAAAGCTACAAGTTAGTGTAGTGCGTCCTCCTCACAGTGTTCAGCTAAAACTACAAGTTAGTGTAGTGCGAGCTCTGCACAGTCTTCAGCTAAAGCTACCTGTAGAAGGTTGGTGGTGTTTTCCTGATCCTATCACTACCGCAGACAGCTAAATAAGCTACAAGTTAGTTTTTTGCGAGCTCTGTACAGTGTTCAGCTAAAGCTACCTGTAGAAGGTTGGTGGTGTTTTCCTGATCCTATCACTACAGCAGGCAGCTAAATAAGCTACAAGTTAGTTTTTTGCGAGCTCTGCACAGTGTTCACCTAAAGCTACCTGTAGAAGGTTGGTGGTGTTCTCATACTACAGGCAGGCAGTTGATTTTGCTAGCTGCAGTATCAGTATATATATATATATATATATCCCAGCTTAGTGCAGCTACAGGCCATTAGTATGTCTGGAAGGCCAACAAGGAGAGGCAAACAGTCACAAGCCAATAAAAGAGGGCAAGCAGGCTCTGTGTCTAGAGGCAACGGTGCTGGTCGTGGAGACGGTGAATCCTCATCAGCACGTGGCCGTAGGGCATGCTTGGCCTTTTTTTCGTCAGCTGGCCGTGTTGAGCCGCAACATGCAGAAGACTTGGCCGAGTGGATGAGCAAGCTGTCCTCATCCTCCTCATCCTCTCTCACCCATGCTCAGGGTACTTTGTCTGGTAAAGCAGCTGCCAATGCGGCTTCTTCCCTCGGCTCAATGGCATCAGTGACTCCTTCCCTAGCCCCACCATGTCCTTCTGAGGAGTCCCTCGAACTGTTTGACCACAGTGTTGGGTACATGCTCCAGGAGGATGCCCAGTGTTTAGAATGAATGATGATGATACTGAGCTAGATAAAGGCAGTAACATGAGCACGGATAGAGGGGGTGCCCAAGAAGGACAGCAATCTGGCAGTCATGCTCCTCTTGCTGCAGCATACTGCCAGGTTTGCTCCAGTGATGAGGAGGGAGGGGATGATGAGGTCACTGATTCAATGTGGGTGCCTGATAGGAGAGAAGAGGAGGCACATCACCAACAAGGCAGGATGCCCTCCAGGGGCCAGTCTAAGGGTAGCACACTGACTGCATCACACCCCAAAGCTCCGCATGTGCAGGGTGCTGCTGTCTCTGCGCATTATTCCAAAAGTTCTTTGGTGTGGGCCTTTTTTGAGACGAGTGCATCAGATTGCACCGCTGCTATTTGCAACATACGTCTCAAGCGTATCTCGCATGGCCAAAACATCTCCCGCTTGGGCACCACATGCTTGACCAGACATATGTTGACCTGCCATGCAGTTCATTGGCAAGCGTATCTAAAAGACCCACACCAAAGAACAAAGAGGACCTCTCCTTGCTCCTCATCAGCTGAGATCTCCAACCCCACGATACCTTCAGTCCTCTCTGAGACCTGCACTGAGAGGAATGAAGGTGTAGAATTAGGTGTGTCACAGCCAAGTACTTGTGGGCAATCTGCTTTCCGTATACCGACGTCAGATTGTACCAGGTGCATTTCCCTGCCCCAGCTGCTGCACCGCCGAAAGAAGTTCGCTCCCAGCCATCCACATGCCCAGCGGTTGAATGCTAGCTTGGCAAAATTGCTAGCACTTCAACTGCTGCCTTTTCAGTTGGTAGATTCTGCCCCCTTCCGTGAGTTTGTGGAATGTGCGGTTCCTCAGTGGCAGGTACCCAAACGCCACTTTTTCTCACGGAAGGCGATTCCGGCTCTCTACCGGCATGTGGAAGGCAATGTCCATGCCTCGCTGAACAGGGCGGTCAGCGGTAAGGTGCATATTACCGCTGACTCATGGTCCAGCAGGCATGGACAGGGACATTACCTAAGTTTCACCACGCATTGGGTGACTCTGCTGGCAGCTGGGAAGGATGCAGGACAAGGTGCAGTAGTGTTGGAGGTTGTTCCGCCACCACGCCTCCAAAATGCCACTACTAATGATTGTGACACACCTCTCTCCTCCACCCCCTCCTCTTCTTCTTCCTCCATGGCCTCTTCCTGTGCTTTGTTCTCGGAACCAGCTGTGCTCCGTAGGCATTCAAGGGGCTACGCAAGTATGCAGGCCAAAAGATGCCATGCGGTGCTTGAGCTGGTGTGCTTGGGGGACAGGAGCCACACTGGGGCAGAGGTTCTGTCAGCTCTGCAGGGGCAGGTTGAGAGGTTGTTGACGCCATGCCAACTTAAGGCAGGAATGGTGGTTTGCGACAATGGCACCAACCTCCTCTCTGCCCTCCGACAGGGACAAATGACCCATGTGCCCTGTTTGGCTCACGTCCTTAACTTGGTGGAGCAAGCGGTTCTTGGGCAGGTACCCGGGCTTACAGGATGTCCTGAGGCAGGCCAGGAAAGTCATATAATGCCAGTGCTCAGCTGGCCGACCTCCAAAAGAAGTTTAACCTGCCCAAGAACCGCCTAATCTGTGACATGCCCACCAGGTGGAACTCAACGTTGGCCATGCTGCAGTGGCTGCATACGCAGCAGAGGGCCATCAATGAGTACCTGTGCGACTATGGCACCAGGACGGGGTCAGGGGAGCTTGTTTTTTTTCCCCACGCCAGTGGGCCATGATCAGGGATGCATGCACTGTCCTGTCACCATTTGAGGAGGCCACAAGGAAGTTGAGCAGTGACAGTGCATGCATCAGTGACACTGTCCCCCTTGTCCACCTGTTGGAGCACACGTTGCATGGAATAATGGACAGGGCACTTGAGGCAGAACAGAGGCAGGAAGAGGAGGACTTCCTTAGCTCTCAAGGCCCCCTTTATCCAGACAGTGTTCCTGCATGCCCGCCGATCACACAGGAAGAGGAGGAGGAAGAGGAGGATTGTGTCAGTATGGAGGTGGAGCCTGGCACTCAGCATCAGCAGCAGTCTTTAAGAGATCAGTCCCAAGAAACACATGGACTTGTATGTGGCTGGGAGGAGGTGGCTGCAGTGACCTTAGTGACCCAGAGGACTCCGGACCGAATGCCTCAGCAAACCTACACTGCATGGCCTCCCTGATCCTGCAAAGCCTGCGGAAGGATCCTCGTATTCATGGTATCAAGGAGAAGGACCAATACTGGCATGGTAACCCTCCTTGATCCACGTTACAAGGGTAAGGTTGCGGACCTTATCTTGCCGTCGCAGAGGGAGCAGAGGATGAAACATCTTCGGGAGGCCTTGCAGAAAGGTCTGTGTAATGCGTTCCCAGAGACTAGGAGGTTACAAACTCCTGTTTCTGGACAACGTGTTGCTGAGGCTTCAGTCAGTCAAAGAAGGAGCGGTGGAGAAGGTGGCCGTCTGACCGATGCATTCAGACAATTTTTTAGTCCGCAGCCCCAAGGTATGATCGGTTCCAGCAACCATCACCAGCGTCTGTTTTACATGGTGCAGGAATACCTAGGGGCAAGATCTGACTTGGACACCTATCCCATCGAAAATCCTCTGGATTACTGGGTCTTGAGGATGTATCGCTGGCCAGAGCTTGCACAGTATGCAGTTGAGCTACTGGCCTGTCCTGCATCCAGCATTCTTTCGGAATGCACATTCAGTGCTGCTGGAGGCTTTGTAACCGATCACAAGGTGCATCTGTCCACCAACTCGGTCGATCGACTGACCTTCATAAAAATGAATCAGTCTTGGATCACCACCAGCTACCAAGCACCTGATGCTGATGTAACCGAATAATTTTTTATGAAATCTCAGATCCCTTCAAAGACTGCCTATGCTGATGCTGAGTGACTATCCTGAGTAATTATCCTCTTCCTCCTCAATGATCACGCTGATAGCTTGTAAGAACATTTTTGGTTCTGGGCGCCGCCACCAGTGCCTAAGGCCCAATTTTTC
The DNA here is from genome assembly GCF_042186555.1 of Aquarana catesbeiana. NCBI lineage: Eukaryota > Metazoa > Chordata > Amphibia > Anura > Ranidae > Aquarana > Aquarana catesbeiana. The sequence goes on along the minus strand of NC_133326.1, from coordinate 403,654,618 downwards.
AGCCCCTGTTTAACAGGGGCGTGTAATTACAATTTCTGATGCAATACTTTGCAGCAGGGCTCCTTCCTGCATTCCAACTAGAGTATCTGTGAGGGGTTGCAGTGTTGTGGCACCAGCACCAGTGCCTAAGGCCTAATTTTTCAGCCCTTGTTTAACAGGGGAGTGTAATTACAATTTTTGATGCAATACTTTGCAGCAGGGCTCATTTCTGCATTCCAACTAGAGTATCTGTGAGGGGTTGCAGTGTTGTGGCACCAGCACCAGTGCCTAAGACCCAATTTTTCAGCCCATATTTAACAGGGGTGTGTAATTAAAAATTTTGAAGCAATACTTTGCAGCAGGGCTCATTCCTGCGCTCCAACTAGAGTATCTGTGAGGGGTTGCAGTGTTGTGGCACCAGCACCAGTGCCTAAGGCCTAATTTTTCAGCCCTTGTTTAACAGGGGCGTGTAATTACAATTTTTGATGCAAAACTTTTCAGCAGGGATCGTTTCTGCGTTCCAACTAGAGTATCTGTGAGGGGTTGCAGTGTTGTGGCACCAGCACAGTGCCTAAGGCCCAATTTTTCAGCCCCTGTCTAACAGGGGCGTGTAATTACAATTTTTGATGCAATACTTTGCAGCAGGGCTTGTTCCTGCGTTCCAACTAGAGTATCTGTGAGGGGTTGCAGTGTTGTGGCACCAGCACCAGTGCCTAAGGCCCAAATTTTCAGCCCCTGTTAAGCAGGGGCATGTAATTACAATTCTTGATCTAATATTTCACAGCAGGGCCCGTTTCTGCGCCCACCTAGAGCGAGTGAGGACTTACAGTGTTGTGGCACCAGCACCACCACCACCACCAAAGGCCCAATTTTCCTGCCCCTGTTCAACAGGGGCATGCAATTACAATTCTTGATCTAATATTTCACAGCAGGGCCCTGTGAGGGCTTACAGTGTTGTGGCCACAACAACACCTAAGGCCCAAATTTCTGCTGAGTATATAGGGCAGGCCAGTACTTTCAAACATCCAACTTACAGACGACTCCTACTTGCAAACGGAAGGAGACAACAGGAAGTGAGATGAAATCTACCCCTAGGAAGGGTAATTTTCTCCTGTAAGAGTTAATATGGGAAAAACATTTCTCCTTTCCACTGATGCTTTATCACCAATCCTTGTTTCACAAAAACCCCCAAATTTTCAAAAAACATTTGTCATTGGGACAAAAAGTGAGGTGAAATCTTCTGAAAAGGAGCACAGACAGCAAAACAAATGTCACAGGGGTGATAACCCTTCCCTATGTTTTCCATAAAGCTTAAAATAGATTTTTTGGCTGGAGCTAAACACATTAAAAATGTACCTGTTCAAAATTACAAACAGATTCTACTTAACAACAAACCTACAGTCCCTGTCTTGTTTGCACCGACTGTATACTGCTGTTCAGAGTACAGAGCCTGTATACTGCTGATTCCATTTTTAATTTGGATGCAGGGTTCCCCTTAATATCCATACAAGACCCAAAGGGCCTGGTAATGGACTGGGGGTTACCCATGCCGTTTGTCTCACTGATTTTCATCCATATTGCCAGGACCAGACATTACATTAAAGCCGCAAGCAGTTTTAAGTGACTTTTTTCCTTTAAAAATGACATTTTGTGCAGGGACTGTTCTAAGCACAGGAAATACGCGCCACTTTACAGGCATACTATTGATACCCCCCAGGTACGATATTTAAAGGAATATTTCACTTTTTTTTAACTTTAAGCATCATTAAAATCACTGCTCCTGAAAAAACTGCAGTTTTTAAAAGTTTTTTTTGCATTGATACATGTCCCCTGGGGCAGGACCTGGGTCCCCAAACCCTTTTTAGGACAATACCATGCAAATTAGCCTTTAAAATGAGCACTTTTGATTTAGAACGTTCAAGTCCCATAGACGTCAATGGGATTCTAACGTTAGTGCGAATTTTCGGTCCGTTCGCAGGTTCTGGTGCAAACCGAACCAGGGGGTGTTCGGCTCATCCCTAGTCATGGGGAAAGCAAAAGAATTGTGAAAGGATCTGCGGGAAAAGGTAGTTGAACTGTATAAAACAGGAAAGGGATATAAATGGATATCCAAGAAAATTAGAATTCCAATCAACAGTGTTCAAACTCTAATCAAGAAGTTGAAAATGAGGGGTTCTGTTGAAACCAAACCATGATCAGGTAGACCAACTAAAATTTCAGCCACAACTGCCAGGAACGTGAATGAAAAATGGGGTGAATGGAGCTCCTATTTAAGTGAAATCAATGTGTAAGCAAGGTGCAAAACATCCACTGTGATGCACGGTAAGTGATACCTCTAACACATAAAAATACTACAACATAACATATAAAATGTAGTCATACCACTCAATTGTAGTATTAAACATAAAAACATTGGTGTGCCAATCTGTGCCACATGTGTAACATATCAAAACCAGTATGATAAACAAAACATTAATCAAAGTCCAGAAGATAATCCAAAAAATGATCCAAAAAATATTAGAGAAAAAATATATATTAAACGCTGGAAAATTAAAAACAAGAGTTTTTCAGAAAAAATGTGATTGCAAGTAGCTTTGTGTGCAAAAAGGTTTTGCTATATGCAGTTCAAACTGGTGGTGACTCTTGTGCTCAGATCAACCGGTGACTTCTGTGCTCCCCTATGGTTCCCCACTCACCAGCTTCCCATACCCCTATGGGGGTAACAGGTATTAAGGAACATCAAAAGTGGTCTTAATGAATGGTCTCCTGTTGTCCCTCTGTGAATGGTCCAATTACCACTGCAACCGGACATCCGGAGCGATCAGTCATGCAGCCCAGCCTTTAACACCATAAGGAGGAAGAAATTTTCTCCAGGAATAAATCCTCCTTTAGCTGTATACAGCAAGTTTCTGTGTCTGTCTGTCAACTGCCAGGAAAATTGTTCGGGATGCAAAGAAAAACCCCAAAATAACTTCAGGTGAAATATAGGACTCTCTGAAAACATGTGATGTGGCTGTTTCAAGATGCACAGTAAGGAGGCATTTGAAGAAAGATGGGCTGCATTGTCGAGTCCCCAGAAGAAAGACATTACTACGCAAATGCCACAAATTATCCCACTTATAATACGCCAAACAGCACAGAGATAAGCCTCAAACCTTCTGGCACAAAGTCATTTGGAGTGATGAGACCAAAATTGAGCTTTTTGGCCACAACCATAAACGCTTCATTTGGAGAGGAGTCAACAATGCCTATGATGAAAGGTACACCATTCCTACTGTGAAACACGGAGGTGGATCACTGATGTTTTGGGGTTGTGTGAGCTACAAAGGCACAGTAAATTTGGTCGAAATTGATGACAAGATGAATGCAGTATGGTATCAAAAAATACTGGAGGAACATTTGCATTCATCAGCCAGGAAGCTGCGCATGGGACGTACTTGGACATTCTAACATGACAGTAATCCATTGATGACAATGATGACAAGGCCAAGTCGACCTGTCATTGGCTACAGCAGAATAAAGTGAAGGTTCTGTAATGGCCATCTCAGTCTCCTGACCTCAATATCATTGAGCCACCTAGGAGAGATCTCATACATGCAGTTCATGCAAGGCAGCCCAAGAATTTACAGGAACTGGAGGCTTTTTGCCAAGAGGAATGGGCAGCTTTACCATCTGAGAAGATAAAGAGCCTCATCCACAAATACCAAATACCAAATAGGACTTTGAACTGTCATTGATGTTAAAGGGGCAATACACAGTATTAAGAACTTTTAAAACTGTAAACTTTTGATCAGGGTCATTTGGGTAGTTTCTGTTGCCAGTATGATTAAAAAAAAGTAAACACAGTTAATTGATAATGAATGGCTTCAGCCAAACACTAATCATCACTGAAAGAAAAGTTTTTGTCTTATTATTCATATTCTCTGAAAAATGGCCAAAAAATCATAAATTCTGCCAATGTATGAGCACAACTATATATATATATATATATATATATATATATATATATATATATATATATATATATATTATTAACTAGAATATATATATTCAGCTGTCATATTTACCTACATTCTAGAACTGTCATCAATGGTATTTTTTGTTATTTTACACTTCTATATGTTCTCAATATTCCAGTTTGAATGAAGGACAACCTTTCCTGTAAGGCCAAGCTGTGATGGACCCACCCAAGCCTTTGATTGGGCAGCAAAGGAGAAGAAAAAAATGAGAAGATCATCTTCCTGTCACTTGGATACCCTGATTTCTCCACTGTCAACATGCTCCTTGTCAGAACATTTACTACTTGGGTCCTTCTGCTGCTTCTTCATCTCCTATGCCAAACATATGTTTTACAAGAAGCTGTGCAGGCATTATACTGAGGCAACATACAAATTGCAAGAGCAGGGGATTAGAAATCCCAAAAATCCAATCAGCAGACTGAATACTGTCTCTACAATTACAGTACAAGAAAATGTATTTTTTTTTGTTTTTTTTTCATAGATTTCAATAAATTATTGCAGGCTGCAGATTCAGGTGAAAAGATAATTTTTTTAATAACACTAAATTACAAAATGGGACCTGTAGCAATTATGTACGTTTTATAATTTGTCAATGAACCTTTTTTTTTAAAGAAAACATTTTTACAGTTGCAGGTTACCAATAAATTCTACTAATTCTATTAATCCTTCGAGAAAATATGTGAGAATGTTCAGAAGCTTTTAGTTTCCAAGACAAACACACCTAATTATAAAGCATGCCTACAAACAGAAAGCTTTAGGAGGCTACTCATGTGGATGAGGGTGAATTAAACAATAGCATAAAGATCAGTTTTCCTTCCTGTTTGATTACGAGTGATTTGAAAAGTTGATAAAAAAAATATAAATGTTTATAACCAAAACATTTTTTGGCAATTTAGGATGCGAAAGATAGCTGTATGATACATTTAGAAAATACCACTAGCAAATTACTTTAAAGAGGTTCTAAAGGCTCACAGTTATGTTACCTTCATGCATTCTATACATCAAGGTAAACAACATCCTCTGTGCAGCAGCCCCCCCCCCCCCCCCCCCCAAACCTACCTAAGCCCCATCTCTATCCAGCGATGTGCACAAAAGCTTTTGCTCTCCAGGGATTCTCCCTCCTCATTGGCTGAAACAGCAGTGGGAACCATTGGCTTCAGCTGCTGCCAATAACAGCCACTGAGCCAATGAGGGGAGAGAGGTGTGGGTCTGAGCTGCTGCTCTGTGTGTGAATGGACACTCAGAGTCGGGGCTCAGGAATGAGCCTGCTTGGGTGCCCTCATTGCAAGCTGCATGCTCTGGGGCACTCGAAAGAAGGAAGGGGCCAAGAGCGCTGACAAGGGTCCCAAGAAGAGGATAATCGGGCTGATAATCTCAACCATAAACCTACCAAAACTATGTAAAATAAGAGCCTATATCAACTATCCAATCAATGTGTATCCAATTAGGTAGGCCCTTGCATTACGTATTTCTTGGTAAACCTAAAGGAGATTATACAATCAGATTGTAATGTTAGTGGTGAGCTTAATTTGTAATAGGGAAAATCAAAAAAAAAAAAAAACAGAAATAAAAAAACTAAATTAACTATTAAGAATTACCTATCTATTTTAATAGGCAGCCATCTGGTTTTATAAAAATTGCTATAAAAGTAAAATGCTGCCTCTTCGAAACTATTGCAACCATAAACACAAAGTAAAACTCTATATTATGCCATTATATTAGACCATTATAGCAGGCAGACCCTCTCAATTACCATAAAGTAACGAGGAAGCGATTGTAATTCATGTTTCAGTTTTAACAGAACAGCAGCAGGTAAAACATTATATTTAATTTCTATAATCATTACAAAGAATCTGTAGTGATGCAGGCAGGGCTGGTGCAAGGATTTTTGATGCCCTAGGCGAAACCTAATCTTACCGCCCCCTTTGGCTCCACCCCTGACTCCACCCCCTTCACCCTCCCCACATATACCCCACCTTTTTATAGACTGCTACCCTTTTGGGGGGTGGAGTCAGTCACTGAACCTGGAGGTGGTGGGGGGCATCGGTGCGGCACCCCTGACTGATGTGTGCTCTAGGCTGGAGCCTACCTTGTCTACAGGCAGCGCCGGCCCTGTACAGGGGATATGTACACAGATAATCAAGGCACTGATGATCAGTGCTGTCTATCAGTGCCACCTATCAGTGCCCATGGGCACTGAGCACCACCTGTAAGCCTCCATGCAGCCTATCAGTGCCACCTCATCAGTGCCCATCAGTACAGCCTCATCAGTGGGCACAGAAGATGTACAGACCTGGGAACTCTGCAAAGGGATGGTGGCAACCCCTCATAAAGGGCACAGCAGGTGCACAGACCCAGGAAATCAGCACAGGGATGGTGAGAACCCCTCATAATGGGCACAACAGTTGTACAGACCTTTGGACAGGAGGGGGCAGCATTTAATAGAACTGATTGGCTGCCTGTATTTTCTTCCTGCAGCCGCTGACTGTTGCTGGAAGGGAGAGGAGGAAAAGACAGTTTTCAGATGCTGCAAGTGGAGGAAAATACAGTCCAGTTCTAGTAAATGTTGCACCACCCAGGGTGCACTAGTATCAGCAGTATCTAGGAGAATCCATAGGGACTAGTGAGCAGTAGCCTGATCTGTAGGCAGTGTTTTCTATGGGTGGTCACCAGCAAAAAAAAGAAACATAAAAAGAGCTGACACACTGACCACCCTGCACAGCACTGATATCAGTAATAGCATTGTGTAGCTGGACACTGATCATTCATCCACATCCTCTGCTTCCAACATGCCACACTGTGATCTGCGCAATGTGACCGGGGAAGGGGTGGAACTTTCCAGGGAGCTCGGGGTTATCAGGAGGAAGAGCTGAACTGAATGCTGGTATCATATCATCCTGTCCTCAAATTTTCTGAAAGCCAAAGGAACTGTTTACTGTGCCATGTAATGGGCAGGCTGAGTGTACAGAGCGCGCAGTGTGCAGAGTAATCAGTGGGTAGATTTGCTGAAATGTATAGGCTCGGGGTCAGTGCTCAGTGGTGTGCATAGGGCGGCATTTACAAGCACAAGTCTCTGTATTTTCCTCCACTGATGCCTCCCTATACAATGGATCTGTGTCTCCCTGTCATCCCCCAGCTAGGACTTTATTTGTGTGTATCAGTGCCTAGGACGAGTGTCGGGAGCTGGGCGGCTGCCTAGTCCACCTAGTGGTAGCACTGGCCCTGGATGCAGGTTCCTGAAAGATGGAAACACAGCGAGAACCAGGTGTGTGTTGGATGCTATTGGGTTTTAAGTTGCTCCATAAGAAGTCAAAGATAGGACCTTTTTTTTTTGCAGCAAACAAGTTCTAATCTAAAGTGGGCCCTTAGCATGTAAAGCTAAACTCTTAACACAAGTGTGGAAAAATGCATTTAATCCAGTTATACGTTAAGAAAAAAACTTTAATTGCATGTGTAATGCTATTAATATAATTACCTAAATGTGTCTTGCTATGAGCATCTTGTAATCTTCAAAAGAAGAAAGAAAGGGTCACTTCCCAAAGCTAGTCAGGCTCTGCTACATGCACATGAGCTGACAGGGAACATGTTAACAGAAGGAGAGAGGAAAGGGAGGAGAGAGAGATGGCTTTGCTAGTCTGCTGCTGCTTCTTCACTATCGATTCACAAGGTTGGGACCAAGAAGGTCGGATGCTGTGGAGCTGTGGTTGAAGCCTATTAAGGTGTCTTCCATAGATGACACTCATTGAGGCATGGGAAGGGGGTGAAGGGGTGGCACTATGGGAGGAATGTCCATACAGCACATTCTGTCCTCAGTCCAGCGCAGTAAGATTAAGCCTGGTAAAACCTGCATTAATAAGCTTCCTGCCCAGTTGTGCTGGGGTAAAAAAGGTCTCTTTGGGAGCACCCACCCCATTAAAGGTTTTTAAGCTGTATTTTTTAACTGCAGTAGAACAAAGTAAAATCGCCAACCTGACTATGCTGACAGACGGACAGGGTTTTGCACTAGCAGTACTTGTGGGACAAAAATGTAATTTCTTTGACAGAAAGGAATGAGATTTAATCTCAATTCCTGTCTGATAAAACCATTGTAACCATGACAGTAAGGGAAAATCTCTCTAACAGAGACCCAGACAGCAGTAAAAATCCAGTAGGGGTTCTAATCCTTTCCCACTAAAGGGAGATATTACCCAGCTAAAAGGAAAAGATTTGGCTAGACATACACTTTGGCTTAATACAGAAAATATAAAAAGATGACACTTTTTGACATTATGAGGAAATATTGGTTTAATTGTTTGAGTTTATGTACAGTTTAAGTAAACCTGGTAAAGCCAGTACTAGTTTATTTTGAAGTAGTTGAAGCTGCAACAAAGAAATAGGCCGTTGACTCTCTGTGTCAAGAACTCAGAAAATAGTTGTAAGTCAACAGCATTCAGTCACATGTTTTTATCCTCTACAAAATACAGTAAACATACATATAATTTAGCCTGACTATTTGCACACAATGTTCTGCAAATGACCCCTATATTTGCATGTATTTATCTAAGGTCTAAAATAATTTCTACTTTTATTTATTCCACTATACCAGCAAAAATGTTTTTTATCAGCTATACAAGCAGCCAAGATTTCTCCTGACAGGTAAGTAGACCATAGGAAGAAGACCCATATTATTTTCATATCTTATTATGTTCTGGCTCAAATAAAAGAAGTTGATCTGTGATTTAGCAAAGCAAACTGCCAGCACATGCTTGAGGCACTTCTTTTTTTTTTACAGAGGTATAATGGGTACAATATGCTATAGCAATAAACTCACTACATTTGTACTAACACTTTCTGGTTATTTTGCAGGAGGATGCACCAGCTGTGCGTTTTGAGCACCTGAACAAGGATACTCTGAGTTTTAAGGGCCCGTTCATATGAGATGTGGGAGGGGTAGGTGCTGATACCTTCTCTTTCTATCACTTTCAGGGCAAGTTCAGGGGCCCTTTTTGGACTAGGTTCACCATTCTTAGTCTTTGTTGTAAAGTACATTTGTTTTTGCTAAATAGTGGCTAAAGAACTGCCTGGATTTTATACTCACAAAGCAGGCAATGCTTTCAACAACTTGCTTGATTTGCTTATAAAGGAGTTCCAGACTCTTATTTTTTTTTTTTTACAAATAATGTAGCTGCTGACTTTTAATATAAGGACACTTACCTGTCCATGGATCCCACAATGTCGGCCCCCCCAAGCCATTTCGTCCATCAGCTCAGGTGCAGGCGCCGGCATTGCAACTAAGAGAAACCGACAGTGAAGCCTTCAGGATTCACAGCCATTTTTCTACTGTGCATGTGCAAGTCATGCTGCACTTTCTGAATGGCCCCATCATCTTCTGAAACACACACAGATCCCAGAAGGCAGCAGGGGGCAGGAGGAGGGGCTGATGCAAATCCGGAGATGACGTACCTTTGCTGTGATGGTGTAGGATGAAAGCCCTGCTGGGAAAACAAAAAAAGGTACACCCCCCCAAAAAAAAAAATACAAGGGGGGGGGTGGGGTTTGCTCGATTAGATTACACCTAGTTTGATTTTAGCCTGGAACTCCGCTTTAAACTTTGTTCATATATATTTTAGTATTGTTTCATCTGTTGCAAAAATCACAATAATGTGACAATGGATGAGTGAGACTAAACATTTCAGTTCCCCAAAGTACAAAATCAGGAGATTGTGGCAAAATTGCCCCATATTGATAAAATCTATTAGAGTCAATTGGGACAACTAAAATAAGGTGGATTTGGTGATTTTCAAGTGTTGTCATAGGATGTAAATAGCTTCTAATGGTTACAGAAGCTACTTTAAATCATGGGCCTGTTTTTGTGGAAAAAAATAAATCATTGTTAGTTTAATGATGTTATATTTTAACAATGAAAAAACAGTGAAAAAAAAGTTTAAAGCAACAGTACACAAATATATAGATAAATATAAAAAAAACACTAAATAAAATAAAGTAAGCTTCCCTAATACAACCCCACCCCAAAAAAAAACAACTCAAAATTGAAAATTTCCACTCTCATTGAACTCTCATTGATGATAGTTTCACAGTGAATTAAATTTCACCAAGATCACTCATACTGAAGTATAATTGCTTTTGATTCAAAACTTAATAACTGTTCAAGCCAAATTTAAAATTGTATATGGACAATTGAGGCCTTCTATAATAATAATCATTCCATATTTTCTCCCTGCAACTTTGCAAAAGGAAAATCTGATGCATGCCAGTGTATATGGGTGCACGCACATACCGCAGCAAAAAATAATAACTGTATGTGCCTTTTTTGAATTGAGGCATTTAGAATACACCAGTTGCTGACAAGCCTGCTCACTAGTGAATATCAATTCTCCTACACACATAGTTTAATGACTTGCTTCCTATCCAGTACCAGAAAATTGTGTTTGATAATGGACCTGTATAGGCACGTTTATAGAAATTACAATACGATTTAGCCAAAGCTCTTTACAGGAAAGGCACTCTAAGCGACTGTAACTTTACTTAGTTCAAGTTACAGTTTGGTCATGTGCTTTTCAATATGCAACTTTGGTTTAATCACTTTTTAATGAAATCAAGTTAATAGTTTTCTTTGCTTCAGTAGGTAAGCATTTATTTTCTTACATTCTTTGTACAAAATGAACATGCACAAACATTGCTCTTTCCTAGCGCATACAAGATGTATGCTTACTAAATACAGATCCTCCTTATGTTCCTTAATGGAAAAAACTGAATATGCTCCATATATTGGGTAAAATGCATTCTAAGAGTTATATTTCTGCATAAACAGATTTGCACAGAAGCATTAAAGGAAAATTCTATCTTACACAATGAAGGTTTCAAACAGAACAAATGTGACCAGATTCTTCCTTTGTATTATATATGTACTGTTAGCTAAGAAATATATGCTCCAGCAATGAGTTAGCAAGGAGAGTAAGGGGCAGAAACCCTGAGCAACAGATTTCCCCTCACTTTACTTAAAGTGGAGTTCCACCCTCTTTTTCATGTCCTCTGCATCCAATGCTTCTTTGTCCCCTTAATCACATTTGGCATTTTTTTTTTTTTTTAACTAACCGTTTTATTGTCAATCTTGTTCCCCACTTCCTGGTTGCGGCCGCGGCCGCCCCAAAACGCTATGCATCCTAGGAGATGTTTTTATCAATCCCAGGAGGCAACAGGCCGCTGGGCTGTAGTATCACGTTATTTCCAAATCAGAAATGACGTGATGTAAGGCGGCAGCGGCTGGCGCCATTTTAAATAAGGGCAACATGTATTTTTTTTGCCAGTGTTACTATAGCGACTATAGCGTCCATAGCAGCCATAGCAGCGACATCGTTTCTAGTGGAAGTTAGTGCAGCATGCAGCTACTTGAGAGCAAAAGGTGATGTGCTGGGTGAGATGTGCTCTGCTGGGGGAGATGTACTGGAGGTGATGTGCTGGGGGAGATGTGCTGGGGGAGATGTGCTCTGCTGGGGGAGATGTGCTCTGCTCGGGGTGATGTGCTGGGGGAGATGTGCTGGGGGAGATGTGCTCTGCTGGGGGAGATGTGCTGGGGGTGATGTGCTCTGCTGGGGGAGATGTGCTGGGGGTGATGTGCTGGGGGAGATGTGCTGGGGGAGATGTGCTCTGCTGGGGGAAATGTGCTGGGGGTGATGTGCTCTGCTGGGGGAGATGTGCTGGGGGTGATGTGCTGGGGGAGATGTGCTGGGGGAGATGTGCTCTGCTGGGGGAGATGTGCTGGGGGTTATGTGCTTGGGGAGATGTGCTCGGGGAGATGTGCTGGGGGAGATGTGCTGGGGGTGATGTGCTGGGGTTGATGTGCTGGGGGTGATGTGCTGAGGGAGATGTGATGTGCTGGGGGTGATGTGCTCTGCTGGGGGTGATGTGCTGGGGGAGATGTGCTGGGGGTGATGTGCTGGAGGTGATGTGCTGGGGGTGATGTGCTGGGGGAGATGTGCTGGGGGTGATGTGCTGGGGGTGATGTGCTGGGGGAGATGTGATGTGCTGGGGGTGATGTGCTCTGCTGGGGGCGATGTGCTGGGGGAGATGTGCTGGGGGTGATGTGCTGGAGGTGATGTGCTGGGGGTGATGTGCTGGGGGAGATGTGCTCTGCTGGGGGAGATGTGCTGGGGTGATGTGCTGGGGGTGATGTGCTCTGCTGGGGGAGATGTGCTGGGGATGATGTGCTGGGGGTGATGTGCTGGGGGTGATGTGCTCTGCTGGGGGAGATGTGCTGGGGATGATGTGCTGGGGGTGATGTGCTCTGCTGGGGGAGATGTGCTCTGCTGGGGGTAACTTCCTTTGACACTGTCGTTGCTATGGAAACCTGACCTGAAACCTATTACACTGCTTGTGCAGCACTGAGCATGTGCGAGATTTGCAAGGCTGAGATCCAGGAAGAAATACAGTCTGGCTTCAGATGCCCACACCTAAGATGGCCACAGTCTGCTGCTAGTTTATAAAGTTACAAAATGCTGTAATAACCTAACAAAACGGACCTTAGTTTACAGCTTCACTTTTGAACATACATATAGAAAATATAAAGACAATTTATAAGTACATTTAAACAAAAATGCTCTTTTACTTGCCATGTTTAACCCAGGACTAGGTTTTTGGAATTCTTTTAAAAAATAGTTTATCTATTGCAAAGAGAGTTGTGTTCACAGGTAAATATTTGAGGCCAGATTTGGCTACAGTGCATAAAAGGGAAAAATTAGAAATTGTTTAACTCTTTGAGGTTGATTTGCAAAAAAGAACTAGATCATGCTCATTTTGCACTTAAATGGGGCTTCCCTTGCTTGCTCCCAACATTGAAGGGAAAGGACAGCGATGAAAGAGTAAATATAGGGAGAGGACATTAAAGTAGAACTGTTGTTTGCCCCACATATACAGGTTTGATAAAAGATTTTTTAGCAACAGATAAGTATATGAAGGAACTGTGAATGTATTGTATTTAATCATTCTAAAATTGATTAACATCTATTCCAGGGCTCAAAATTTTAAGTCCTGAGCTACTAGTCAGGCCTCAAGGGTTACTCGCCACCAGTTGCCCCATCCAACCCCTACCTTGCCCTGTCCTTAAACACGCCTCATAAGTTATCTCATGAAACACTTAAATGTTTTATGCAGAATTAAGTTCTAAAAATAAATATTAACAACAACTTTATCCATGCCCATCAGTGCAGCCTATCTGTGCCCATCAATGCAGCCTCACCTGTGCTCCCAATGCAGCCTCACCTGTGTCAACCAATGCAGCCTGCCCATGTCCACCAATGCAGCTTGCCGTGTCCACCAATGCAGCCAGCCCATGTCCACCAATGCAGCCTGCCCGTGTCTACTAATGCAGCCTGCCCATATCCACCAATGCAGCCGGTCCATATCTACCAATGCAGCCTGCCCGTGTCCACCAATGCAGCCTGCCTATGTCCATCATGCAACCTGCCGTGTCCACCATGCAGCCTTCTCGTGTCTGCCATGCAGCCTGCCGTGTCCATCATGCAGCCTGCCTGTGTCCATCATGCTGCTTGCCTGTGTCCATCATGCTGCCTACCTGTGTCCATCATGCTGCCTACCTGTGTCCATCATGTGGCCTACCTGTGTCCATCATGCTGCCTATCTGTGTCCATCATGCTGCCTACCTGTGTCCATCATATAGGCGAACAGAGTAGAGGAAGAGGATTACCAGCTGGATGATGAGAATGCCGTGGAACATCACAGATTTCATTTCAATTGCCGTGTGTTCCTCGCGCTCTGCATCACATAGAGCCCCGCTCCCTGGCCGGGGAACTTTGATACATGTCACTCTTGGTTCATCAATTTGTTGAACACTGCAACCTGAATGACATGGGTTTGCCATTCACAGCGGTTTGTGATGCGGACACATTAGCCTTCCTCGATTTACTATTTTGTCATGATGACTGGACCATTCATGCTCAGAACTATAATAAACCCATGGCAGGCAACTACTACTTACATTACAGGAGTTGCCATCACCCTCATTGGGTGAGTGATATCCCTAAGAGTCAATGCTGTTGGTTAAAACATAACTGCACAAGAGAACAGGATTCTGTCACCCACAGTCAGCTTCCTAAAAATAATTTTTTAGATAAAGGCTACCCCCCACCCTTGTAGATGAGGCTTTTTCTTTTTATCAAAAGACTGACACTCTAGTTGATAGAGATACCATGGCTACCCAAACTATACAACCACTAAGATTTACCACCAAATTCCATACCAAATTCAGAAAAATGGACTGCATAGTCCAAAAACATTGGTCCATTTTACGAGAGGAGCCACACCTTAAATCCACCCTTTCTTACAGACATGTCAGAAAATCAAAACTCAAATTGCACCCAGTAAAATTAAATTAAATTAAATTATGCCCTACTGTCAATGCCACATTGACCTTCTTCGACATCAGAGGCATGTATCAATGCCATAATCCTTTATGTCTTGCATGCAAACACGTTAATCATGGACAAAAAAAATTCAGGTCTACAGGAAAATGCTACACCTTACCTGATTTGCATACATGTTTATTTGAGTTTGTCATCTACTGTATTTGCTGTCCTTACGGTCTACTATATGTAGGACGCACCATTCGCACACTTTGTTTAGGAACAAAGGCTGGTTTCTGATCAGCATAGCGTCCCCAAGCACTTTCTGGAACACAACGACCAGTCCTGTCAGGGGCTAAGGGTCTGGGTGATTGAAGCCATATCCAAGGACTTCCCCACAGCAGAACGTTTCAAACGTCTCTGTGCCCAAGAATCCTGTTGGATTTATCAACGCGACACCCTGGCCCCTGGAGAGTTAAACGAAGATTTAGAGATCGGTTCTTTTCTCTAATTTTCCATATCTTACCTATCTCACATAACATACTGTATCAACCAATTATTCACTTACCTTTCATTCCAACTGCATATTTATTCAGTGTTCTCAAATATGCACATATTATTAAGGTATATATCGGCTGAATCCCCATCTAAACATATTTCTTCCCTGGATTTATGAGTATATTGTTTTCAATGCACAAATACTATGGGGGTTATTTACTAAAGGAAAATCCACTTTGCACTGCAAGTGCACTTGAAAGTGCACTGAAAGTGCACTTGGAAGGAAAGTCGCTGTAGATCCGAGGGGGGCATGCATGGAAAATAAAAAACAGCATTTTAGCTTGCACATGATTGGATGATAAAATCAGCAGAACTTCCACTCATTTCAGATCTACCCCTTAGATTTAGAGCGACTGCACTTCTAAGTGCACTTTCAAGTGCACTTGCAGTGCAAAGTGGATTTGCCTTTCGTAAATAACCCCCTATGTTTAGTATAATTATATAATACTTGCTTCACACTGTCCAGCAATGGTAAGGAGTTCTTTTCCTTTAGTATATATTTTATATATCAATAGTTTTCTCCTCAGAGATCTATATGTATCATACATTATAGAGTCTTTATACATATTGTATTTATTGTTTATTTAATTTATTGATTCAGGTCAAGGACCCTTAAGGTCTCTATACACATTGATTTTCAGCAATAGTAAGTACATGTTTTTAATTCTTGCCCAATGATCTTAATTTGAAAACATGTTTTTTTTTTTTTTAAACATATTTTATTGATTTTTCAGAAATAAATTGACAGGTACATAAGGAGGTATATGATTACACACAAAGATGCGAGAGTGCGGGCGCAGCCGCCAAGGTTGTTTGGTAAAGCAATACAGTACAGTCACAAAAGCTTTCATAAGGCAAGGTGCATGTGATAAGTATTGCAGTTACCGTACATTGCGTGAAACAAGTAATATGTCGTGGAAGACATAGTTATTCAAGTTGTTTTGTCTGGCGAGGATAAACGGAGGTCTTTATAGGTGTTTGTGGAGGTGTAGCTCCGTGGTTACAAGGTAAAATGTATCTCGTTTGTTGGCGGGTGAGCAGGTGTGTAGAATGGAGAATGGAGTTCAATCATGGAAGGTGAAGGTAAAAAATGAAAAAGGAAAAAATGAAAAAAGAAAAGAAAAAAAGAAAAAAAGAAAAAAAAAAAAAAAAAAAAATAGAAGTATGAGAGATAAACTATGGGGGATGAGGGGGGGTAGGACGCGTGAGCGGGAAGGGGAGGATGGTAAGCCTGTGGTGTGACACTGTGTCAGTACACGATTATGAGCGAGCCGCAATCTAGTGCAGCCAGATGAGGTCGGTAGGGTGCTTGTGGTGTGGTGATGACATTTAGGACATAAACATTTTATATTCGTTTGTAGTGGTGAAATGTATCCAGCATGTCCAAATTTTTGTGAATTTAGTCTGTGTATCTTTGGATTGGTGGATGAGGTCTTCCATGACCTTTGTTTGTTGAATGCGGTGAAACCAATCTCTTATGGTAGGTGGTTCCGTGGAACGCCATTTACGAGGAATACACATTTTTGCAGCATTCACTAAGTGCATAGTTAGAGAGTGATTGTATGCTGGTGGTCGTGTCTTAGAGTGGTGCAGGAGGAACAGTTGGGGTTCAAAGTCTAGGGAATAGGTAGTTATTCTTGTGATCAGTTCGTGGACTTTCATCCAGAAAGGTTGGAGTTTGGTGCAAGACCACCAGATGTGTAACATAGAACCCGTGTCAGTTTTACACCTCCAGCAGGTAGAGGGTATTGATCGGTCGAATTGGTGTAGAAGATGTGGTGTGCGGTACCATCTGGAGAACAATTTGTATGCGTTTTCTTGGACTTGCACGTTCATCGAACCTTTGTGGATCAGTGTGTAAATGGTAGCCCATTCTTGATCGTTTAACTGAATGGAGAGATCTTGTTCCCATTGGTGGTTGGTCCAGTGTTTCGTAATGGTGTGATCAGTAAACAGGAGGCTATAGGTTTGTGAAATCAGGTGGGTGAGTGTTCCTTCGGTTAAACAGAGGTTTTCGAACGGGGTCGTGGACCGGGACCACTCCGGTGCGGGGGAAGGTTTCTTGAAGAAGTTCCTTAATTGCACATATGTCCAGAATGGGAACTCGGCTATGTGTAGCTTAGAAGCTAATTTAGTTTGGGATAGGAGGCTGTCCCCTTCAAAGAATTGATTCGCTCTGATAGTTTGATGGGGCCAGATGTCTGTTAAAAAGGAGGTATTCATGCCCGGTTGGAATTCAGGGTTGTGGCGGATAGGGGTCATCGGGCCTTTGACTGAGGAAATATTGTGTTTAGTACATGCAGTGCGGAACGCTAGTAATGTAGGGTTGACTAGAGGGTGTTGAGAGTATGCCTGGGGTAAGAGTGTGGAAATGATCCATGGTGTGTGATGGATGGGTATATGTGAAAATGATTGTTCTATTTGAATCCAGGCTTTCTGTTTGGTGTGGGCGTTCCAGTCGACGATCCTAGTCAGGTGACAAGCTAATTGGTATTTGTGTATATCAGGGAGCCCTATTCCCCCTAAAAGTTTGGGGGCTGTCAGTCTCTTGAAGCTGAGACGTGGGCGGGTTTTCCCCCAGATGAAGTTTGTGCACGCTTTTTGGTACGTGGAGAAGAATGTGGGAGGTAGTTTAATTGGGATCGTTTGCAGGGTGTATAAAATTCTAGGTAGGATATTCAGTTTGATAATTGCTGCCCTACCGAACCAGGAGAATTGTCCCGTTGACCATTTAGTGAGGTCCCGTTGTATTTTTAGTAGGAGAGGGGAATGATTTTGAGCGTATAAGTTCGATAGGGTGGAAGGTATTTGAATGCCTAAATATGGAATTGAGTGTTCGTTCCACGTGAACGGAAAAGTACGTTTACATTGTTGACATATGTCTGAGGGTAGGGAGATATTGAGAGCGGTAGATTTTGAGAAATTGATTTGAAGATTGGAGAGGGTGTGGAAGGTTTTGAAGTCTTTTAGCAGATTTGGGATTGTTGTAAGCGGGTCAGTTAGAAATAGGAGAATGTCGTCCGCAAATGCCGCTAATTTGTACATGCGGTCTTTGATTTGAATCCCCTTAATGTCGGGGTTTGCGTTGATACATCTGAGAAAAGGTTCTAGGGTAAGGATGAAGATTAAAGGGGACAGCGGGCATCCTTGTCTTGTGCCATTCGACACGGAGAAGGCATCCGACAGGTGACCGTTAATTTGGACTTTAGCTGTAGGGTTAGAGTAGAGTGCTGCAATGTAGTTTAGCATCGTTTGGGGAAGACCTGTGGCTTTGAGGGTCTCCCTCATGTAGTCCCATGCCACTCTGTCGAATGCCTTCTCCGCGTCGAGCGAGAGCATGAAGCCTTTATTTTTGGTGGATGTGAGCCAATGGTGTATGTTGATCGCTTTGAGCGTGTTGTCCCTTGCTTCCCTACCGGGGACAAAGCCCACTTGGTCAAGATCAATAAGTTGGGGGATCAGTGGTAGGAGTCTGTTGGCTAAGGTTTTTGCATACCATTTAAGGTCAACGTTAAGCAGTGATATAGGTCTATAGTTGGTGACTAGGGAATGATCTTTGTCTGGTTTGGGGATTACTGCAATATGAGCTGTGAGGAGGTCACGTGGAGGGTGGATTGGTTGGGCAAAGGAGTTAAAGGCCTGCAAGAAATGGGGTGTAAGTAATTCCGCATAGGTTTTGTAATAGCTGGCAGTAAGGCCGTCAGGTCCCGGGCTTTTACCTGCTTTCATTTGTTTTAGCGCTTCCATGACTTCTGTGTGAGTGAGAGGATTGTTTAAATCTTGTGCTATGGAGTCTGGAATGGGGTTTGGGCTGTATTGTTTTAGAAACTCAGTTATCATTTGGAGACGTGTAGTATTATCAGTGGTGGGGCCGGGGGGGGCTAGGTTATATAGTTTGTTGTAGTATTGTACGAATTGACGAGCTATTTCAGGGGACTTGGAGATTTTGCGTCCCGAGGGATCAATGATATAGTGTATAGTCTTGTTGGAACGGGATACTTGCAGGGCTCTTGCTAACATTTTACTAGCCTTGTTGCCAAATTCGTAGAATTTTTTTTTTGAGAGTATATATTTACGCTGTATCTGCGCGTCTAGAAGGTCTAGCAGTTTTTTTCTAGCCTGTATTAGGTCATTGAGGGCGGTGAGTGCTTGTGAGCGCTTATGCAGACCTTCTAGTTTGCGGATTCTGTCTATGAGGTCTGAATGTTGTTTCCGTCTTTCCCTGTTGCGTTTTGCTGCTGCTGCAAGGAAGGTACCTCTGATCACACTTTTGTGTGCCTCCCAGTTGGTGAGGTGAGAGGTGTCCTCCGGGTTATTGTCTTGAAAGAAGTGTTGTATCGTGGAGTGTACTTCAGTTGTGACGGAGGGATCGGAAAGCAGTGAAGAGTCTAATCTCCATATTCTGGAGCGTGGCGTGGAGTCGGGGAATCTAAGTGTCATAGATATGGGATTATGGTCAGAAATAGTCATGGGTTCGATGGAAGTGTGATAGAGTAGGGGTAGGTCGTTTTGAGTTAGGAAAAAGTAGTCTATCCTAGAGTAGCGGTTGTGTGGTGTAGAGTAGAAGGTGTAGTCTTTTGTATCTGGGTTCAATGTGCGCCATGTATCGTGGAGCAATAGTTGTTGGAGTAGAGATTTAATTTCTTTGAGAGCTTTGTAAGGTAGGATTGACGATTGGTTGGATGTATCTTGGATGGGATTTAGGGGGACGTTAAAATCACCCCCTAATACGAGGGTACCATCTTGAAAGTTTGTGAGGGCGGTTGTGGTAGATCTAAAAAATGGGACTTGGTGTTTGTTCGGGGCGTAGATATTCGCCAGCGTTATGGTTTTATTGTGGATTGAACCTTTTATAAATAAGTATCTACCTTCCGGGTCTGCGAGGGAGTCTGTAACTTGTAGCGGGCAATTTTTAGCGAGAAGGATCGATACTCCTTTAGCTTTTTGGTGAGGGTTGGTTGCGTGTATAGCAGTCGGGTAGTGGGCATTGGAGAGTTTAGGGGTGCGGTCTGAGCGGAAGTGTGTTTCCTGTAAAAGCACTATGCTGGCTTGGAGTCTGTGCATGGTAAGGAGAAGCTGAGAACGTTTTTCTGGGGTGTTGAGTCCCTTCACGTTGAGGGAGACTATTTTAATACCGGGTATGGTAGCATTGTCCGTGTTCGACACCATATTGAGGTGTCTATAGAGTGTCACGTTAAGGAACGTAAGTCTGGGCAGGGGGGTGTGGGGGAGAAAAGGGCTCTGGAGGGGAGAGTTGAGGAGAGGGTGGTGGGGCAGCTAGGGGAGTGATAAGGGGTGGGGGTAAATGAGACTGGCAATATGTGGCTGTTAGAACACCAGAGTAAGTGTTCTACACCACTAGAATTATATTTGCCAGTAAAATTCAATGGGTGTACTGATTTTAGAGTGCAAAAGATGGATGGGATATGAACACCACTGTGTGGGGGTGACTTGTCCGTCGAGAGATTCGAGGGTGGAGAAGTAAGAGTGTGGTAGGGATCTGAGAGGTCTATCCCACCTTCAGCCTTGATATGTAGGGGAGGGGGATCAACAGTGTGGACTGGTGTTTAAAAGTAAATGGAGCAGTTAGTATCGATGGGTGAAGTGCATGCGGGAGGTAGGAGAGGCAGTGGAGTTAATGCCAGTATTTTGCAATGTTTATGATAAATATGAGATACTCCTCGAGATATATTTTTGAGGTTTTTTGTGAGAATTTCGGGGTTAGGGATGATAGTGAGATGTTTGTTGGGAATAAAGTATCACAACTGTGTATAAGGTGATTCCTGTCGTTATAGGTATGCCTTAATCCAGTAAAGGGAGGTATCTTATGCATCTTACATAACATTCAAGTATATAGGGTCCGTTGTTCGAGTATGTAGTTTGCTTACCATATTGCTTTTAACAGAAACATAAACATGTAACTTAAGACCATATAGTCAACATAAAACTGAGTAACGCTTCGTCAGTGGATTAGCAGTGAGTTTGCTGTCTGCAGAACCTATAAGGGGAAGGTTGGTGTGATATGGGGGAAGACCACTTGCGGGTTGCGCGTCTGAGTCATGATATATGTGTAAACCTTCTAGACGTAGGTGGGATACGGGGTGGGGGGTGGGTGGTTGTCTGCGGGTGCGGCCATGTTTAGGGAGAAGCGATATGTTTATAGTAAGGGCAAGATAGGATAGAGCAAGTCTATCGTGCTTAGTAGGTTCTATGGGCGAAGCCTCATGTTTATGCAGGGGGGAGGAAGGTATGCATGTTGGTGCGAAAACCCAAGTGTGGGAGTTTTACAGATGTGGTTATTGGAGGGAAAGGCAGGGATTGTGGTGGCAGCGGGTGATTGGATACCCAGGGGCATGGTGCGTTAAGCAGTATGGGGGTAGAATAGGGTACTAGGATCAGCACTCTCGTTCTCGTGGGGTAGGCAGTGTGGGAAAGGTACTGCAGGAGCAATGTCACTACTTCACCACTTCTTATAATATTCCCGAGCCGATCACCAAGCGTTATGCTGGGTGAGGGGTGTCGGTTTAGGCGCGTCAATAGGGTTCCAATGACTTCATCCCTTGGTGCCTGATTCTGGCATTAATGCAAACAAAAAAAAAAAAAATGGCGTTAAGCCATTTACTCTAATTAAACTATTGAAAAACTTTAAATGAAACGTCGTAGAAATAGTGAACCTGTAAGAGAGGCTTAAGGCCTGTCAGATTTCCCTTTCCAGGAGGTAGCATAACCCATATAGTGGTGTATATGATATATGTACAATAAACAGCATCTATACCTGACCGTAGTCAATTGTATTGTGGAAGGGAGTCAGTCCGAAGGTAGTCCAGGGGGTTATTCGTTCTGGAGGCGAGTCACATCGGGGACATGACTCTTGGCATTCCGATGCGGAGGAGTGGGTAGATGAGATGAAGCCGGAGCCTGGACGTCTTGCTGTGGGTTTGCAGGGAATCTGGGGAGCTTGCAGCTGAGGGTTGGGTGATCGGGGGCAGAGGTAGAGGCTGCCCACGCTTATCAAGGGGTAAGGAGAAAGAAAAGTCATTGTAGTCCGTGGGTGGAGAGGATTTGCTGCTGTTGTAGGGGTCTTTTATCGAGGGTTCCGGTGGTGGAGGCGAGTAATGCCATGTCTCTACAAGGAGCGTCGGTGGTTTTGCGGCAGTCAATTTGTAGGTCAGGTAGCGGTGGGGGAGTCACGGGGGAAAAGGAGCGGTGTCGTCTTACAGGTACCTTCTGCGTGGGTCATCAGTGATCTCTGCGGGCTCTGCGAGGGAGAGGCGCCGTCATAGGGCTGGTCGGTGGGTAGCGGGAGCCAGGCGAGGATCTGTGAGTGGAAGGAGAACGCCGTCTGCGGTAACTGGTGTTGTGGGCATCCATGGGTTCTTCTCCGTGTGAGGGTCTGTTTGGTTGTAGCGCGTTGAATTCGGCGTACCAATGCGGAACCGGAGTGTACGGGATGTCCAGTATGCGGCAGAAATCATCCAAGTCCTCCGGTACTCTGAGGAGAGCAGAGCGGCTGTGATGTATAGCCGATAAGCCGAAGGGAAACTTCCAGCGGTATCTTATTCCTTTCTCTTTCAGGACATCCAGTAGGGGGCGCAGATCTTTACGATGGCGCAGCGTTATGGCCGACAGGTCCTGGTAAATGTGGACGGGTCGTCCATTATATTCCAGTACCGCCTTTTCGCTGGCTTTTTGTAGGATTTCTTCTTTGGTGGGGAAGTCATTTATATAACAGATTATGTCCCTCGGGGGGTCTGAATCTCTTCCTTTAGGGCGGAGGGCTCTGTGGATGCGCTCCATATCAATCTGAGTGTGCTCAGGGCGGTCTAAAACATGGTTGAAGAGGCCTGTCACAACCGCCGAAATTCTGTCATGTTCCACTGCTTCGGGTATTCCTCTTACTCTGAGGTTGTGCCTGCGGCCTCTATTGTCGAGGTCTTCGACATGTCTTTGAAGATCCCTCAATTGCAGTGTGTGGCAGTCAACTTTACGGTGGATCGTTTGAACATGAGAGGTTTGCCTCACGGCTTCTTCTTCCACCTTTTGTATGCGGCCTGTGATGGCTTGTAGTTCACGGCGCAGATCTGTGATTGCTGAGAACAGGGTGTCCTTGATGTCGGCCGCCACTGTTTGTAAATCCTGCAGGCTGGGCTGACGTTGTGACGGTAGCGACTGGGGGTGTGAAGCCATGCCGACATCAGTGGGGGTGAGTGTTATCTCCGAGTGGGAGAGAGAGGAGTTCGAGGCGGGAGGTGCGGACGCCATTATTGTCCGTTGCGTCCGGAAGATCTCCGGTATCGTGTGGCCTGTGCTGCTGGCAGTTCCTCTCGGAGATCGGGATCTGCTCTGAGAGGGTCCACGGGAAGATGTTCCCATCGTTTAGGAATGTTTTGGGAATAATAGATCCCGGTTAAGGCGTAATGTAGGCTGAGGTGGGAGAGAGCAAATCGTTCAAGCAGCCATCTTCTCTCCAGGCAAGCCACGCCCCCTCTGAAAACATGTTTTTATCTTCGTGCAATATCTTTAATCTTGTGCAATAGTCCCATCTTTGTCTGTTTACCTGATTGTACATAACCTATTATATTGAATGTTCAGCGCTTTTGTTTTGTAAAGTGGAGAACCGTATTGTTTAGGTCGTTACCATGGTGCATGGGAGGAGACACTCCCATCAGCCTGTCCCCTTTCAGCCCTATATAAACCTACACAAAGATGGATCCATTATATGCCTGAAGAGGGAGCATGCATGCTCCGAACGCGTGCACTGCCCGCTCACCCCAGGACCCGGATGTGATGTCACCGGCTTCCTCTGAGTGTACCTGAGCCTATAGGAAGCACTGGGAGCCACCAGCACTGCCAGGACGGTTTGCTTTACACTCATCCACCGTGTGGCATCCTCCTCAGGAGCAGATGACATGTTTGCTATTATACAAGCGCTTTGATGCTCTTACGCTGTAAGTTGACATCTTTTATTTGAATAAAACATTGACACTGCTGCACTTAGATGGTGTTGCTCCTCTCTCTCCCCTTACCTCCTATCTCTCTCCTTCTCTGCTGCTGTCACCATTTCTGTAGGGACAGAATTTGTGCTGTGGGGGGGGGGGCTGTGCTGGTGGGGATTTGGGGTGTTATGCTAGGAGGATGATTTGGGGGGATTGTGCTTAGAAGGGAGGATGAGGAAGAGGGATTCAGAGGAGGGTTGTGATAGGAGGGGGATTTGGGAGGGTGTTGTGCTAGGGGTGGGAGGGGGATTTATGACACATGCAAAAACACGTTTTCCCATACCGCACAAAAATGTGCTGCCTTTTGCAGATGTGTGTGGATGCCAATAATTCTTAACCACTTGCTGAGTGGGCTATAGCCGAAAGATGGCTGCAGCGCGGTGGGCTAATTCTGGGAGGGCATCCATGGACCATACATCACAGATCATGGTAAATGGCTGCTGACATCGGCTGTTTACTAGGCGATCGCTCCATCAAATGATGGAGTGATCACTTGTAAACAAACCCGTGTCATGTCCGGTTCATCTCTCCCCGTACCGATTGGTACAGTGTGAGGGGAGAGATCCAGCAGTGCTGTGGGCTAGATGTGTAGTGCCCACAGCGCTGATCTGTAAATCCTGTAAATCCTGTAAAAACACACTTACAGGATAAAAACATATAAAAGGCTCATCTGTATAGGTATGTGGTCCTCGGTGTTCCCTCTGATCCTGTGGTGGTGACGCTGCAGGGATGCTGGGCTGCAGAAGGTGGATTACCAGCCGGGAGTTCCTTCTGTGGCCATCAGGAAGAGACTAGGGGCCGGTGTGGAGCACCTATTGAAGGTGCAGTGGCTCAGAGCGTGTAGCCTTTTCTAAACCTCCCTGCTAGCCCTCCTCCCTGGACGATCCCTCCCCTGGATACTGAACCCGGAAGCAGACGGACGACCTGTGACGTCATGCACGCTCCACGTGCGCTCCACGCCGGCCCCTAGTCTCTTCCTGATGGCCACAGAAGGAGTTCCCGGCTGGTAATCCACCTTCTGCAGCCCAGCATCCCTGCAGCGTCACCACCACAGGATCAGAGGGAACACCGAGGACCACATACCTATACAGATGAGCCTTTTATATGTTTTTATCCTGTAAGTGTGTTTTTACCTGGTGTCATTAAACATCATTTGTTAATACTACACTCAGGTGGCGCTTCCTTCTCTACCCCTCTCTCATCCATCACAGAGCCAGCTCTCTGAGGACAGCAGCCGCCTAGCCTACCAGCCTACTTTAACCATTACATTACCGGTTACCACTTAACCCTTGAACTTCCAGCCTGTCCCCTATGGACTTAGTTGCTCAGCCCTTTATATCTCCTGTTATATATGGACTTGTGTGTTTGCACTTACAGTTACCAATACTCTGTTTATCCCATCCACACTCAGGCATACTCAGCCATACCCAGCTATACTCAGCCATACCCAGCCATACTCAACCATACCCAGCCATACCCAGCCATCCCATCCACACTCATCCATACGCAGCCATCCCATCCACACTCAGCCATACCCAGCCATACCCACCCAGATATACCCAGTCATACCCAGCCATACTCAGCCATACCATCCATACTCAGCCATACTCTGCCATACTCAGCCATACCATCCATACTCTGCCATACTCTACCATACTCTGCCATACTCAGCCATACCATCCATACTCAGCCATACTCTGCCATACTCAGCCATCCCATCCACACTCAGCCATACTCAGCCTTACCTAGCCATACTCAGCTATACCCACCCAGCCATACTCAACCATACCCACCCAGCTATACTCAGCCATACCCAACCATCCCATCCATACCCAGCCATACCCACCCAGCCATACTCAGCCATACCATCCATACCCAGCCATACTAAGCCATACCCAGCCATATCCAGCCATCCACATTCATTCAACCATGCTCAGCCATCCCCATCCACCGCTCATCTATGCCACATCAGTTTGCCTCCATGCCACTACAGTGCCCATCAGTGCCACTACAGTGCCTCAAAGTGTAATAGGTAGTCAAATTAGATTTTAAATGTATGCCCCTAGAACGCCTGATGGTGCTCCCTGCATGTTGGACTTCTGTATGTGGCCAGGCTGTGTAAAAGTCTCACACATGTGGTATTGCCATACTCAGGAGTAGTAGCAGACAATGTTTTGGGGTGTAATTTTTGCTATGTACATGCTATGTGATAGAAATATTGTTTAAATGGACAACTTTGTGTAAAAATTTAATTTTCTTTCCACATTTTCAAAAAACTTGTAGAAAAAAATGACATGTTCACAAGACTGATTCTGCCTCATATATTATATATTGGAGTGTTTTCTTTACAAAATGGGGTCATTTTTGTGGCGTTTCCATTGTCCTGGTGCTCCAGGGCCTTCAAAAGTATAAGAGGTAGTCAATAAATTATATGTGTAATTTATGCTCCTAGAACGCCTGACGGTGCTCCCTGCATGTTGGGCCTTTGTATGTGGCCATGCTGTGTAAAAGTCTCACACATGTGGTATCACTATACTCAGGAGGAGTAGTAGAATGTATTTTGGGGTGTAATTTGTGGTATGCATATGCTGTGTATGAGAAATAACCTGATAATATGACAATTTTGTGAAAATGCCTCTTTCTAAATACCTTGGAATGTCTACTTTCCAAAAAGGGGTAATTTGGGGGGTATTTGTACTGTCCTGGCTTGTTAGGGTCTCAAGAAATGAGATAGGCCATCAGTACTTCAGGTGTGATCAATTGTCAGTGATTGGCACCATAGCTTGTGGACTCTATAACGTTCACACAGACCAAGTAATATACACCAATTTGGATTATTTTTACCGAAGATATGTAGCAGTATAACTTTTGACCAAAATGTATGAAGAAAAATTACTAATTTGCAAAATTTTATAACAGAAACAAAGAGAAATTATTTTTTTTTTTACAGAATTTTCAGTCTTTTTTAATTTATAGCGCAAAAAATTAAAAGCTCAGTGGTGATTAAATTCCACCAAAAGAAATCTCTATTTGTGTGAAAAAAAGGACAAAAATTTCATATGGGTACAGTGTTGCATGACTGAGTAATTGTCATTCAAAATGTGAAAGCACTCAAAGCTGAAAATTGGTCTGGTTAGGAAGGGGGTTAAAGTGCCCAGTGGGCAATGACACAATGACACTCCCACATATATAGCAATAGCGCATACGTTCATGCATGCTAAAACGCATGGTACCTTGTATTTGGGGGTGTGCAATTTTAAGATCATGCTGCACCTTTTCGCATGTTTCACACGCATAGAACAGCTCGTTAAAAATGCAATGTGTGGAGGCACTCAAAAAAAAGCTGGCGTGTACCTCCTGATGTGAATGAACCCTCAGATTGGTGTGCCCTGCATTTCTAAAATGTGCCTTGACTGAAGAAGTTGAAAAACATTGCATTAAATGATGCACATGATATATTGTAGTGACACAGTGTGGGTTATTTACTAAAGGCAAATCCACTTTGCACTACAAGTGCAAACTACAAGTGCAAAATGCACTTGAAATTGCACTGAAAGTGCAGTTGGAAGTGCAGTCGCTGTAGATCTGAGGGGGACATGCAAGGAAAATAAAAAACAGCATTTTAGCTTGCACATGATTGGATAATAAAATCAGCAGAGCTTCCCCTCATTTCAGATCTTCCCCTCAGATTTAAAGCGACTGCACTTCCAAGCGCACTTTAAGTGCAATTTCAAGTGCACTTTGCACTTGTAGTTTGCACTTGTAGTGCAAAGTGGATTTGCCTTTTGTAAATAACCCCCAGTGTATGTAAATGTATATATATATATATATATATATATATTGTATATATATAATGGTGATGTACAGAGTCTGAAGTCTGAAAATTATGTAGCTGGAAATTTTTTTTCAGCAATCCCAACTTCTGACGAAGTGTTACACATCTGCTGTGAACTCACTTGCTGGTAGAGATACCAGGGCAAAACATTCTAAGACACATACAAGATGTATAATTACGCACTATAGATGTGCATGTACAGCATTGCTGTGTGTTTGAATGCTTGTGAATAATTGCCTTTTTTTCTGTCCTGGAATTTGGGAAGTAGCAATATCTGGAAAAAACTCCTAACTAGATTTCATAGTTCATTTAAGATAAAACGATAAAAGGATTCATTCACTAAGTCAAATAGGATGCTCACTTTGCATTGGAAGTTGTACTTTGAAAGTGAATGTGCCCCATAGATTAGTGAATCAGGTGAAGACCTGCTGACTTTCATATTTCAACCATGTGTAATCAAAAATTTTGTTTAGTGTCTTAATTTACCTCGCAGATAATTGGGTATTCTTTGCAAAGTGAAACTTCACTCACTTCTCTGGGGCAAATACCCTTATTAAAGCGTACCTTCAGTCATTTTTCAACTTTCCATATATTAAATCTTCTGCCCTTGTTGTTTTAACTTTGGATAGTAAAACATGTTTTTTTCTGCCAGTAAATACCTTATACAGCCCACTTCCTGTTTCTTGTCTGGTAAAAAGCCTAGGCCTATGACATCATGCACAGCTTTCTCTCTCTCTCACTCTTGTGAGAGTTTGCCAGGAAGGGAGGGGGGTGAGTCATAAGGGGGCCAATGAGAGCTGCAAAACTGCAGAGCTGGAGGTGTGCCTCTGTGTGTCTGTGTAAATCCAGGAAGTTAACAGGCAGCAGCTTCAGCTGCCCACAGTTAAAATGGATGCAGCCAGACTCCGTGGAGGGAGATTTCTGCAGCATATTTGGCAAGTACAGAATCAAAGTATATATGAAATAATATGCAAAATGGTTGGAGGGAAGCTTCAGAATGGCAAAGATGTTTTATTACAAATTATGTGAGCAGACTGCAGTTCCTCTTTAAGATTAAGAAATTACGCTTAAGATTGGGGGGCCATTCAGACCTGTCCACTCTGGTGTATAAAGTACTGACACCTTTTTTCTGACACATGGTAGTGTGTTAACGTGTGTTGCAGTGTGCTCTAATGCAGGAGTGCTTGGAAAGTGCAGTGAGGTGCTATGTAAAATGAATGGCACTGCAAAGCCTCTAAATGCATAAGGTTCATTACTTAATGAATAAGGTTAAATTCTTCTTTTTTGTTTTTATACCTCTTGACTTTTCAACACTCCCAATATTAAGGTGGCCTAAGCTTCCCACCATTATCAGGGGCTGCACTGAAAAACACCTTGCAACTTTTCTCCCTGGCTCAGGTAATGTTGAGCTGTGGGAAGCAATGAGCATTGTCTCATTAGGCTTAAATTTGCTTTGTAGGCAGATTCTGGAGGACTATTAAAAGCAGTGTTAGAATCAGTTGTATCATATGGGCATGAGCACCTAAAGAGTACATTTACCGTGGAAGCTGTGTCCAAAAAAGACAAATGGAGGTAGGGGCATTTTTTGAATGCAGTGGGCCTGTGTGCAAAAGCTGGGCCCTCTTCCTCAAGTAGCAGTGCCTAGTAATTTTCAGCCAAGGCCAGCGGCCCTGAATGCAAACCTCATACCTTAGGTTTTGAAACTGCATACTATTACTTGGTTTTATTAGGTTTATCAAATATATTTTATTAATGACATTTTTTGGGGAGACCAGTGAGGGATGCCTGCTTACTTGATCAGCCTTTTGTCAGCACTGTATCATGAAATTACTGTTATTAAAAAAAACTATTCTGACACAAATTTTGTACAGTCTGCCTGTAAACAATGCTTACAATCAAGATTTTAATATTACTCTACAGAAACATACATGATTCATTTTGTGCGCATGTGATCAGCATATTGTCAGCACCCCACCACAGAAGCACTGTCCCTTTATTTTATGGAAAATATCAGCTGCATCCCGCATAAGCTTTCTGTGCTTCTCATGCCCTCTTTAGTTGAATTGTGTGGATACCCACCTGTTCAATGACTTGCTGAGGAGCAAAGTCTAGCTTACTCCTGTCAGAGGCGCCCTCCTGATTACTGGTCAGCTAATGACTGGTGGGATAATAATTAAGAAGAAACAGTAAAGCGGGAAACAGATCCATAGAATGAATGTCATAGAAGTATAGAGATTGTTGCACTGAAGATCCTCAGGCACAGATTCCTCTCCAGCACGCCCTCAGGTAAGCAGCACAATAGCAAAATCTCATGAGACTAGCCAGTGCCTTAGATGATCTAATACTACAGATTTACAGCTATTAAACTACAGAACAAGTGAACTGCCATTTTTCAAGAGGCAAGCATGGCAAATTTTTCACAGTATTGCTTGGCAAAGTTAACATTTCTAGATGAAGTATAGGCCCAATTTAATACAGGAATATAAGCAGTTATTAGCTATATCACAGACATATAGGGAACAGGAACTCACAAATCCAAACACCGTTTGCAGATTAACTAGAATAGTTTATACAAATATTATCAGGGATATATAATACAAACATGGAGAAATAACTGTTATAACTCTAAAGATTCTTAAGCTATTTTCCACACTTTACATTACAAGCTCTTATACAACCCTCACTGACTAACTGTTAATTACAGTAATTTAGTATGGTGCTAATGACACATCTCTGGGGGAATAGATGGACGATGGCAATATCCTTATTTACTTTGATGTTGATGTGAAGAGGCAGGAGTACAGAAATGATTTGTTAGGGATCACACAATTTCATGATGAGAGGTGGATGGAATCAAAACATTGCTTAATGTCAGCACATTCTGTAGGAATATCGAACAAGCCTACTAACAATGGCACACAAACTGCTTTACCTTATTATTGTCTTCTTCAAAAAATAGTGCCATTAATAATAGTTATCATAGAAGCCCAAATCATTTTAAACATACTATTTTTCTTATTGATTTTTGTGTTTTTTATTTGCAATGTATGATAGCATGTTTACAGTTGGTCTATCTATCTATCTATCTATCTATCTATCTATCTATCTATCTATCTATCTATCTATCTATCTATCTATCTATCTATCTATCTATCTGTCAATTCATCAATATATAATGGTTTAATATATATTAGACATGTGCATCCGCTTTCGCCTGAATGCATTTTCGTCCGAATTTCAGGTATTTTCGTTATCGTTTTAACAAACGATAACGAAAGTGCAGAATCCGAAAAACAAAAGATCCGACATAAACAAATGCTTTATTTTCGTTTTCGTTACTACAACAGTTTGATATAGATAGGAGATTCGACATGATGATGACAATAACAATCTGTGTCCATCAAACCTGTGGTCGAATGTGCCTAACCTTAGCTCTATTAGTCCAAGATTATTCTACATAGAGAGAAAAGATTTGACATAGAGAGAAAAGATTCAACATAGAGAGAAACGATTTGACGTAGGGTAGAAAAGATTTGACGTAGGGGAGAAAAGATCACTGCTGGAATTGGGTAGGGGAAGTAAAACAAAAATAATGATGATGATGAATGTTATTGGTTGATTGTAACCAAAGAGGAGGAGTAGTAAAATAGCTAGAACTAAGTACACACGTACTTTGGTTTATGGTGTCAGTTGAAAAATTCTAAGAAGATTCGAAGGAGCAGGTAAACTATATGGCGTCGTACAGTTTAGCTGCTCCGTCGAATCTTCTTTGAACATTCGACAGACACCATAAGCCTTCGATGACAGATTCAACCTTAATTTGGATTTTCGGACTAATGCAATTTTTAACGAAAAATGAAATAAATAAAAACGAATTTCGGGAGTAACTAAATAAATTTATTTTTCGAACGAAAACTAAATTCCAAAACGAAATATTTCAGTGTGCACATGTCTAATACATATAATATAAACGTAGTTTCCCTATGAATACTATCAATACTTTTTTTTGTGGGGTAGCAGAATCTTTTTTCTGAGAACTGTCCCATAATGCCACTGTTGTCACTTGCTTAATTTCCAACACCACTGGACTAATAATGTGCTATGCTTCAATTCTGCAGATTTTAGACCACTGGCTTTCACATTTACCTAGGTCTTGTAGTCATTAGTGACAGTGGGGGTTATTTACAAAAGGCAAATCCACTTTGCACTACAAGTGCAAAGTGCACTTGAAATTGCACTGAAAGTGCACTTGGAAGTGCAGTCGCTGTAAATCTGAGGGGTAGATCTGAAATGAGGGGAAGCTCTGCCGATGTTATCATCCAATCATGTGCAAGCCAAAATGCTGTTTTTTATTTTCCTTGCATGTCCCCCTCGGATCTACAGCGACTGCACTTCCAAGTGCACTTTCAGTGCAATTTCAAGTGCACTTTAACCAGTTGCCGACCGCCGCACGACGATGTACGTCGACAGAGCAGCACGGGCAGGCAAAAGGACTTACAGGTACGTCCTTGCCTGCCCGCGGGTGGGGGGTCCGATCGGACCCCCCCCCGGTGCCTGCGGCGGTCGGCAAATCTCCCCCGGCGATCGGTGGTGAGGGGGAGGCCATCCATTCATGGCCCCCCCCTCGCGATCGCTCCCAGCCAATGGAATCATTTCCCTGCCTCTGTAGTGTACACAGAGGCAGAGGAAATGATGTCATCTCTCCTCGGCTCGGTATTTTCTGTTCCGGGCCGAGGAGAGAAGACTGTAATGTGAGTGCACCAACACACACACAGTAGAACATGCCAGGCACACAAAACACCCATAGTGTCAGGGCACCCGCCGTTTATTACCGACTAAAGGTTTAGCCCCCTGATCGCCCGGCGGTGATATGCGTCACCCCAGGCAGCGTCAGATTAGCGCCAGTACCGCTAACACCCACGCACGCAGCATACGCCTCCCTTAGTGGTATAGTATCTGATCGGATCAATATCTGATCCGTTCAGATCTATACTAGCGTCCCCAGCAGTTTAGGGTTCCCAAAAACGCAGTGTTAGCGGGATCAGCCCAGATACCTGCTAGCACCAGCATTTTGCCCCTCCGCCCGGCCCAGCCCAGCCCACCCAAGTGCAGTATCGATCGATCACTGTCACTTACAAAACACTAAACGCATAACTGCAGCGTTCGCAGAGTCAGGCCTGATCCCTGTGATCGCTAACAGTTTTTTTGGTAGCGTTTTGGTGAACTGGCAAGCACCAGCCCCAGGCAGTGTCAGGTTAGCGCCAGTCGCGCTAACACCCACGCATGCACCGTATCCTCCCTTAGTGGTATAGTATCTGATCGGATCAATATCTGATCCGTTCAGATCTATACTAGCGTCCCCAGCAGTTTAGGGTTCCCAAAAACGCAGTGTTAGCGGGATCAGCCCAGATACCTGCTAGCACCAGCGTTTTGCCCCTCCGCCCGGCCCAGCCCAGCCCACCCAAGTGCAGTATCGATCGATCACTGTCACTTACAAAACACTAAACGCATAACTGCAGCGTTCGCAGAGTCAGGCCTAATCCCTGCGATCGCTAACAGTTTTTTTGGTAGCGTTTTGGTGAACTGGCAAGCACCAGCCCCAGGCAGCGTCAGGTTAGCGCCGGTCGTGCTAACACCCACGCACGCACCATACACCTCCCTTAGTGGTATAGTATCTGAACTGATCAATATCTGATCCGATCAGATCTATACTGGCGTCCCCAGCAGTTTAGGGTTCCCAAAAACGCAGTGTTAGTGGGATCAGCCCAGATACCTGCTAGCACCTGCGTTTTGCCCCTCCGCCCGGCCCAGCCCAGCCCACCCAATTGCAGTATCGATCGATCACTGTCACTTACAAAACACTAAACGCATAACTGCAGCGTTCGCAGAGTCAGGCCTGATCCCTGCGATCGTTAACAGTTTTTTTGGTAGCGTTTTGGTGAACTGGCAAGCGCCAGCGGCCTAGTACACCCCGGTCGTAGTCAAACCAGCACTGCAGTAACACTTGGTGACATGGCGAGTCCCATAAGTGCAGTTCAAGCTGGTGAGGTGGCAAGCACAAATAGTGTCCCGCTGCCACCAAAAAGACAAACACAGGCCCGTCGTGCCCATAATGCCCTTCCTGCTGCATTCGCCAATCCTAATTGGGAACCCACCACTTCTGCAGCGCCCGTACTTCCCCCATTCACATCCCCAACCAAATGCAGTCGGCTGCATGAGAGGCATTTTTATGTCCTCCCGAGTACCCCTACCCAACGAACCCCCCCAAAAAAGATGTTGTGTCTGCAGCAAACACGGATATAGGCGTGACACCCGCTATTATTGTCCCTCCGGTCAATCCTGGTCTTTGCATTGGTGAATGTTTTGAACGCTACCATTCACTAGTTGAGTATTAGCGTAGGGTACAGCATTGCAAAGACTAGGACACACTTTCACAGGGTCTCCCAAGATGCCATCGCATTTTGAGAGACCCGAACCTGGAACCGGTTACAGTTATAAAAGTTACAGTTACAAAAAAAGTGTAAAAAAAAAAAAAAAAACACAAACAAAAATATAAAATAAAAAATAATAGTTGTCGTTTTATTGTTCTCTCTCTATTCTCTCTCTCTCTATTCTCTCTATTGTTCTGCTCTTTTTTACTGTATTCTATTCTGCAATGTTTTATTGTTATTATGTTTTATCATGTTTGCTTTTCAGGTATGCAATTTTTTATACTTTACCGTTTACTGTGCTTTATTGTTAACCATTTTTTTGTCATCAGGTACACCATTCACGACTTTGAGTGGTTATACCAGAATGATGCTTGCAGGTTTAGGTATCATCTTGGTATCATTCTTTTCAGCCAGCGGTCGGCTTTCATGTAAAAGCAATCCTAGCGGCTAATTAGCCTCTAGACTGCTTTTACAAGCAGTGGGAGAGAATGCCCCCCACCGTCTTCCGTGTTTTTCTCTGGCTCTCCTGTCTCAACAGGGAACCTGAGAATGCAGCCGGTGATTCAGCCAGCTGACCATAGAGCTGATCAGAGACCAGAGTGGCTCCAAACATCTCTATGGCCTAAGAAACCGGAAGCTACGAGCATTTTATGACTTAGATTTCGCCGGATGTAAATAGCGCCATTGGGAAATTGGGGAAGCATTTTATCACACCGATCTTGGTGTGGTCAGATGCTTTGAGGGCAGAGGAGAAATCTAGGGTCTAATAGACCCCAATTTTTTCAAAAAAGAGTACTTGTCACTACCTATTGCTATCATAGGGGATATTTACATTCCCTGAGATAACAATAAAAATGATTAAAAAAAAAAAAAATGAAAGGAACAGTTTTAAAATAAGATAAAAAAGCAAAAAAATAATAGAGAAAAAAAAAAAAAAAAAAAAAAGCACCCCTGTCCCCCCTGCTCTCGTGCTAAGGCGAATGCAAGCGTCGGTCTGGCGTCAAATGTAAACAGCAATTGCACCATGCATGTGAGGTATCACCGCGACGGTCAGATCGAGGGCAGTAATTTTAGCAGTAGACCTCCTCTGTAAATCTAAAGTGGTAACCTGTAAAGGCTTTTAAAGGCTTTTAAAAATGTATTTATTTTGTTGCCACTGCACGTTTGTGCGCAATTGTAAAGCATGTCATGTTTGGTATCCATGTACTCGGCCTAAGATCATCTTTTTTATTTCATCAAACATTTGGGCAATATAGTGTGTTTTAGTGCATTAAAATGTAAAAAAGTGTGTTTTTTCCCCAAAAAATGCGTTTGAAAAATCGCTGCGCAAATACTGTGTGAAAAAAAAAAAATGAAACACCCACCATTTTAATCTGTAGGGCATTTGCTTTAAAAAAATATATAATGTGTGGGGGTTCAAAGTAATTTTCTTGCAAAAAAAAATAATTTTTTCATGTAATCAAAAAGTGTCAGAAAGGGCTTTGTCTTCAAGTGGTTAGAAGAGTGGGTGATGTGTGACATAAGCTTCTAAATGTTGTGCATAAAATGCCAGGACAGTTCAAACCCCCCCCAAATTACCCCATTTTGGAAAGTAGACACCCCAAGCTATTTGCTGATAGGCATGTCGAGTCCATGGAATATTTTATATTGTGACACAAGTTGCGGGAAAGAGACAAATTTTTTTTTTTTTTTTTTGCACAAAGTTGTCACTAAATGATATATTGCTCAAACATGCCATGGGAATATGTGAAATTACACCCCAAAATACATTCTGTTGCTTCTCCTGAGTATGGGGATACCACATGTGTGAGACTTTTTGGGAGCCTAGCCGCGTATGGGACCCCGAAAACCAAGCACCGCCTTCAGGCTTTCTAAGGGCGTAAATTTTTGATTTCACTCTTCACTGCCTATCACAGTCTCGGAGGCCATGGAATGCCCAGGTGGCACAAAACCCCCCAAATGACCCCATTTTGGAAAGTAGACACCCAAAGCTATTTGCTGAGCGGTATAGTGAGTATTTTGCAGACCTCACTTTTTGTCACAAAGTTTTGAAAATTAAAAAAAGAAAAAAAAAATTTTTTTTTTTGTCTTTCTTCATTTTCAAAAACAAATGAGAGCTGCAAAATACTCACCATGCCTCTCAGCAAATAGCTTGGGGTGTCTACTTTCCAAAATGGGGTCATTTGGGGGGGGTTTGTGCCACCTGGGCATTCCATGACCTCCGAAACTGTGATAGGCAGTGAAGAGTGAAATCGAAAATGTACACCCTTAGAAATCCTGAAGGCGGTGATTGGTTTTCGGGGGCCCGTACGCGGCTAGGCTCCTAAAAAGTCCCACACATGTGGTATCCCCGTACTCAAGAGAAGCAGCAGAATGTATTTTGGGGTGCAATTCCACATATGCCCATGACCTGTGTGAGCAATATATCATTTAGTGACAACTTTGTGCAAAAAAATAAATAAATAAATAAATAAATTGTCACTTTCCCGCAACTTGTGTCAAAATATAAAATATTCCATGGACTCAACATGCCTCTCAGCAAATAGCTTGGGGTGTCTACTTTCCAAAATGGGGTCATTTGGGGGGGTTTGTGCCATCTGGGCATTTTATGGCCTTCAAAACTGTGATAGGTAGTGAGGAGTAAAATCAAAAATGTACGCCCTTAGAAATCCTGAAGGCAGTGATTGGTTTTCGGGGCCCCGTATGCGGCTAGGCTCCCAAAAAGTCCTACACATGTGGTATCCCCATACTCAGGAGAAGCAGCTAAATGTATTTTGGGGTGCAATTCCACATATGCCCATGGCCTGTGTGAGCAATATATCATTTAGTGACAACTTTTTGTAATTTTTTTTTTGTCATTATTCAATCACTTGGGACTAAAAAAATTAATATTCAATGGGCTCAACATGCCTCTTAGCAATTTCCTTGGGGTGTCTGCTTTCCAAAATGGGGTCATTTGTGGGGGTTTTGTACTGCCCTGCCATTTTAGCACCTCCAGAAACGACATAGGCAGTCATAAATTAAAGGCTGTGTAAATTCCAGAAAATGTACCCTAGTTTGTAGGCGCTATAACTTTTGCACAAACCATTAAATATACACTTATTGACATTTTTTTTACCAAAGACATGTGGCCAAATACATTTTGGCCTAAATGTATGACTAAAATTGAGTTTATTGGATTTTTTTAGAACAAAAAGTAGAAAATATCATTTTTTTTCAAAATTTTTGGTCTTTTTCCGTGTATAGCGCAAAAAATAAAAATGGCAGAGGTGATCAAATACCATCAAAAGAAAGCTCTATTTGTGGGAAGAAAAGGACGCAAATTTCGTTTGGGTACAGCATTGCATGACCGCGCAATTAGCAGTTAAAGCGACACAGTGCCAAATTGGAAAAAGTGCTCTGGTCAGGAAGGGGGTAAATCCTTCCGGGGCTAAAGTGGTTTACCTTGTAGTTTGCACTAGTAGTGCAAAGTGGATTTGCCTTTCGTAACCCCCCCCCCCCGTATCCTATCTTTGTGCAATAATGGGCATTACTGATGCATGAGCTAAACAGAGGACTTTAAAATGGAAATTCACCTGTTGGTCAAAGTGGAAAATACCTTTAATTACAAGCTAACTGTGACCTTGTTAACTATTAAGGTATAAGCTTAATATGAGTTTAAGAATGATTGTACTGGAAAAACTGAAATCTGTATCCTTTTTGGAACATTAAATAACTGAAAATCAGCCTGCACAAAAAAAGGCTCTCATTTGAAATTATTACCACAACAATACTGCTGGCTAAGCTGATTTTAGTGCAAAATCAATAAATGTATATTTGTTTGTGTGTCCATGCATTGTCTATGCAACACTCTTATCTAACTGCAAACCACGTAGACTTTCTTCAGTTACATTCAAAAATATTGTCGCACAATAAGAAACTTTGATGTTTTCAAGTAAATAATCACATTTGTTGAAATATCATCTATATGCTAAGTATGGAAATCTTATCAAGAACTTGGCTCTGACAACCCTCACTTCTTGTGTCATTAGAAAAACCTAACTGATTGATGAGCAATAAAGAATATGCTATAATCTCTCATAACTGCTCAGAAATCAATTAGGGGAGAATGGGGCTCCAGGCAAGATAGCAGCTTTGCCCCATCCTTTTGATTGACATTTTTTTCAGAATCACAACAGGATCAGGAAGGCCTCATGTGCATTCTTTTCACTGGCATATCTCCTTCCCTTCAGACACCAACTGCTTATAAATTAATCCCCCCTTGCAAAGTGTCAGGCAGGTGCACAGAGGAGCATAGAATATGTTGAAGTAAGAAAATTAAAAAAAAGAAGTTGACCAGTTTATGTGGGCATCACAATGACTTTGCCTTATACTAGTATTTAAAATAACCTACAGAAATCTTTATTAGCTACATGGTGCATGTATACATTGTTACAGAGGTAAACCCCTGATAAGACCTGGTTAAAATGATGGAACATCCCTTTAAGTAAAAGACAGTCGGGAGGTATGTCTATACCATTGGCAATCACTAAGAATGTACACATTATAAGCACTTTTGTGCTCATGTGTGTTGCTTAATGAAAAAAGACCTGGCAGGCAGCTTTCCGGCCCACTCCTTAACAACCTGCAGCTATTCACTGTGCGCTCAGTGGGCGCACATTTGGCTGAGTGCCCTGAACAGTTCGCTGGACCCGAAACGTTCACCCATCTCTAATCACAATGTCTGGCTATAATGTAGACCTTATGACTCCCATAAGACACTGGTATCATTGGAGACAAATTTGTCATTTATATACTCTCTCCCAAATGTATCCAGTATTTTTTCCCAACTCACTACTTTTGAAACCTTGCTTCTTCAACACCTCAGACATGCATTGTTTCTTGCCTATATTTGATTCTTTCCTCTTTATCTCATTCTAACCTATCTTTCTATACCTCAGTTTTGGAGAAAGTGCTCCACTTTAGAGAAGGGGTTCCAACTTATCACCATATGGTATAGATGCCCAGATGTCCTCAAGCAAATTTTTCCATCTTACTCCATCTTACTCTGCTTACTCTTACCTGCTGGAGATGGCACAACACTTAAGGGAACAAAACACACATATGGTGGGATTTTCACCCAATCAAGGCCTTTTGGACCAACATATTTAAGATTTATTGTAAGGTAATGGCAACACAAATACCTTCTTCTTCTAAAATAGCCTTGCTCTCCATGATTCCTAGCCCAATCTGACTTGCCAAAAAAAGATGTCTTCCGACATGTTCTCGCTGCTGCAAGTGTGGTTATCCACCAATACTAGAAATCACCAACTAACTTGCAAAGTGGGCAAGTTGGGCACTTTCTGGAACCTGGAAGTCTGTTATCACAGGAAACTGACAGATCTGAATGTGTAAGGAAAACATAGGCTTCTCGGTCTATGTTCCTTCTCTTGTCTGCATTTCAAGACTGAATTCCAATGAATTCCAATGTATTTTCCTGCACCTTTGTAGAGCCATGGTGGAGTTCTTACCCTCCTTCTTCTCCCACATCCTTATGCAATTTTTTTATTTCCTTTTTAACCTATTATATGTTTTGGAATTATCATGGTACGATGATTGAGGTTAAATCAGACTTATCTGTTTCTGAACCACTATACTTTATTTTTATGTATATTATATATACCCTGTCTAACTATTTCTACACACTTTTACATACCTTTGCTATCTCACAGCTTTTTATTATACTTGCTGAATGTACAATTATTGTTAAAAATTCCTTTTGTCTAAAATGTCAATAAACACAGATTGATCTAAAATGAAGCTGCTATTTGTTTTAATTATGAGTTCACTTTAAAATGAAGTTGGAATTAAATGTTAGGGCCGTTTAATCTGTTGCCCCTCACCCCAACTAACCCAAAGGAAAAATGCTAAGTGAAGGAAAACAAAATGATTACAAAAAAACTGTAGCAAACTGGCTTCTGCGTGGGCGTCATGGAAGAATTGTATGACAATGAAGAATACTATGACAATGCACTCCTACACAGTGTCTTCTTGTGAAATTTTGGATACTTAGCTTTCCAGCAACATTGTCAGTGCCTAAAGAAAGCATTTGGAAGCTGAGATTTATGGTATTTTTTTACAATGTTTTTCAATGCTTTATTTTTTCTTTTACTGAACATTTTTACATAGGGAGTGATGTGGTGGTAGTGGTGGAGCTGCAGAATAAACTAATATTGCATTTTCATGTATTTCCACTTTAAAGTAGAACAATGGCTGTGTATTTCTATATTAACATTTTGTTTGCATGTGTAAACTTTAGCATCTAAGTAAACAGTTACACATTCAATTTAGAAAATATAAGCTTCTTCTCATGAATACACAGCAGGGTCATAAAAAAAAATATATATATATATATATATATATATATATATATATATATATATATATATATATATATATATATATATATATAGATGTGATTCTATTTATTTTGTTATTGTCTACCAACAGTTTGCACCAAGGAAATGTCTTTTGGATAGGAGCGTATCTTTTATTTGCTGGGCATTTTTTAAAGTATACACTTTAGTTCATAGTCTGGTGTTAGACTGCTGTAAAACAATGGAAATGTCAAAGCAGACTGAAACATTACACAAATTATGGTTTTACTCATTAAGTATGTTAAGGCTTCCATTTATTTAATTACCACATGGGATTGTTCTAGTTAATTTACTTATACATGATGAAAACACACAGTGTAAAACTACTGGACTGCTCCATGTGCAAATGAAGCCTTTGTGAAGTGGAACTGATCTAATAAGCAAAACCTTTACTGATGCCACTGCATAATAAAAGTTAAAACAGTAAATCTGCTAATGTATAACTTTTTTAATTTTTAAAGTTCTAATTTGAACTTTCTGCTGTATTGGATTAATTGAACATTGAAACATTGACAAAGTTGGGCTTGAATAGGGAAAATAAAAAAGACAAGTAAAGTGAAAATATACAATCTGGGCCTCAGCATATTTAGTATTTAGGATCCATTCCAATATGTGTAGAAAAACACAGTCCTATAAGACCTCCAGATTCCCATAATCTTCACAAAAAAAATTAATAAGTGATCATTGGAATCCAAAAAACTGAAACAAAGTTTATATGGTCAGGACTTCAGTTTTTCTCCCAGGTAAATTTGTAATACAGAAGTCTACTCTTCTTTTCTCAGAAGGTAATTCATTTCAATTACTTTACTTATAATCCAGAAGAGGTATTCCTAAATGCATCCACTGCAGCCTTCTTGCTGTTTCTCAAATAGCACGAATACTCAATGCTGTGCTAAATGGAGCTATATCTATAAAGACACTCAAATAGGTTCAGACTGCTTATAAATGGTTCAGTCTGCTTGATGATGTATGACACAGAAGAATTCAAAAATCATATCCACTGATTGCAAATATAAGAAAAAAATCTAGAAATGTAGAAAGGAAAGGGAATGAACTTTGTAAGTTGGAGAGACCAGAGGCAAAGGCTAGAAAACACAAAACTTGGGTTACCCATGACCCCCCCCCCCGACTCTTATGTCATCACTCTGTTAGTGCTGATAATAGAAAAAAATAGATTGAAAGTTAACTCTAGGTCAGCTCCCACCACTGATCTTTTGAGTTTTTTTCTTTTTTTTTCTATGAGCAGAAGTAACAGGGTGTTGATGTGAGAGCCTGGAGGAGGAACAGGGGATCCCTAAGCTGTAGCAACAGATGGCTCAGAGGGCTGAGGCTTCAACATTGCAGGAAATGTTGATTTTCTGTCAGATTAAAGAAGCTGACAACTCTGCTTAGGAAAAATAAACTGCAGAAGGGTGGGCTACTTTAAGCTAATAATTTGCTGATTGGGCACATGTATTTACTAGACCTTGCTGTATGTGTTGACAGGGTTTCTTTAAGCATGCCTGGGATGCTTCAAGACTAGCACTGGCAATTCACTGACTGAATTTACTTTTTCTTGGAATTACTTGTAGCTATGTCCTTTCACTCTTCTTACTCTTGCATATTTATAGGGATAGAACCACAGAGGAACCAGTTACAGAGGTGGAAATTTGAAAACATCTGAACAACATATGCTCTTGGAATGTCCATTAGTAAAAAGCACTGCATAATTTTGAAGAGACCCAAAAGTAACTTGAAGCCCTTCTGTACATATCAATAATGATTACACCATCATATGCCCTTTGACATTTACAGATAAATAATGGGGTTTATGTTTTATATTTGAAAAATTACACCTTAAGGGTATTATTGATAAGTACCAAGTGAACATGCCCATGGGAAAGGAGATTGTATATGTAAATAACATCATGAATGTATGACTTGTCATTGAAGTAGCAGAAAGCTTTATAGGCACCAGTATGTTTCTTAGCTTTCAAGAAGGGGCGTCACACTAAGTCCGCCCTACCATTTTGTAGGAAAGATATCCAAGTTTCAGACAAGTCGGGATGCTTAAAAATATTTTTCCACACTAGTGAAAGCTAAGGCCTGTCTTTTGAAGAACATTAAGGGATTGAACAAAGCTGAGCAAGGAAGCATATTTCAAAGATATAAGTATACTAGAACAAGAGGTCATATTCTGAAGCTGGAGTGATTGAAAACTCAAGGCTAATTGGAGAAAAGTTCTGTTTTACTGAAACGATAGTGAATGTATTTAAAAGAGAAAGGAGAAGAAGTGGAAAAAGAAAAAGGGAAAAGGTAAAATACCACACAAAACATAATTAAAAAGTGTTTCCAAAAGTACTGGCAAAATTTAAGCTCAAGTATATTAAGATGTGTAAACTCAAGCGTATTAAGATCTGATGCTGACATAGGCTGATTATATTACATCTTTGGTTATATGAGTTTAAAATATATTTTTTAAGGCGCGTGAGCATTTTTTGTGTGTATGTTTTGTATATTTAATTTTTTAATTCAAACTACTTACTGTTTGCTGCTATGCAACTAAAATAATCAACAACTTTTTTTTAAAAGGCTGTTTTGGTTTTCAGCCTTTAAAATATTTTATATGTGTTAAAGCAGTCTAGAAATTTCATTTAAAATACTGCTAAACATCTGCTAAAGTGTTTTCTAGAGCAAGTCAAACAACCCAATCATGGTCTCACAGTATTTATTATGTGACCGATGTGCACTTCTGCTATTGCATAATTACTGTAAATTCATGCACAAATGTGTCCAAACACATGCCAGATAAGTTATTAAACCCCGGAAGGTTTTACCCTCTTTGTGACCAGGCCATTTTTTTGCGATACAGCACTGCATCATTTTAACTGACAATTGCTCGCTAGTGCTCTGATGTACCTAAATAAAATTGATGTCCTTTTTCCCCACAAATAGTGCTTTCTT
Source organism: Aquarana catesbeiana (assembly GCF_042186555.1). Lineage (NCBI taxonomy): Eukaryota > Metazoa > Chordata > Amphibia > Anura > Ranidae > Aquarana > Aquarana catesbeiana. Next base: position 403,611,083 of record NC_133326.1, on the reverse strand, counting down.
TTGGTGGTATTTGATCACCTCTGTGGTTTTTATTTATTGAGCTATAAACAAAAATCTACAATTTTGAAAAAAATAATATATTTTTTACTTTCTGCTATAATACATATCCAATAAAAGAATTGAAAAAAATCTAATTTCTTCATCAATTTAGGCCAATATGTATTCTGCTACATATTTTTGGTTAAAAAAAAATCCCAATACATTTATATTGAATGGTTTGTGCAAAAGTTATAGCGTCTACAAATGATGGGATATTTGTATGGAATTTATTTTTTTACTAGTAATGGCAGCGATCAGTGATTTTTAGTGGGACTGTGACATTGTGGCGGACAAATCGGACACCTAACTGACACTTTTGACACTTTTTTGGGGACCAGTGACACCAATACAGTAATCAGTGCTAAAAATATGCACTGTTACTGTACTAATGACACTGGCAGGGAAGGGGTTAATACCAGGGGTGAACAAAGGGTTAAATGTGTCTCTAGGGGGAGCTTACTAGCTGTGTGGGAATTGCTCTGACTGGGAGAACACAGAGATAGCAGGAACACAAGATCTCTATGTTCTCCCCTGTTAGAACGGTGATCTGCCTTGTTTACAGAGGCAGATCGCCGGTCTGCCTCCCTGGGGAATGATTGTGGGGGGCCTGCGGACATAGCGTCCACCGGACCTGCTGATTGGCTCCCCCTCTTTCCAATCAGCATGCACGTGCGCCTCCGGTGGTGCTCACGTGCCCCCAGAGGCTACTGCATGAGACCATGTACAGGTAAATAGTTTCACACAGCTGGGCTGCCTTGCCACAGTAAATGTGCAGAAGGTGGTCCAGAAGTGGTTAAAATATAAAATAATACAAATGCTGTAGGCTATGCTGTGCATAGGGTACAACAGTGAGTGTATGCCTACCATAGTGCGCACCATACACTGCTGCTTTTGAAAGTAGGTTTCAGTGTTAAATACTAATACTGTACAGAATTTTCAGGCAATGGACAAAAGTATAATAAAAAGAATATTTTAATACCAACAAGATTACAACAGACAGGTCATATAGAAAAGAATCAAAAGCATACAATACATATTGACAAAAAATTGACACCGAATAGATGCTACTGAGCCCCTGTGCACATTTAAGTTTTTTTTTAAAGAGGTTTTTTTTTAACACGCACATTCCGTAGTGTACAGTCAAGGAATATGAGGCAAAAACATCAGCAATAAAAACAAATGAATCTGCACTTGGTTTTGGAAAAACAAAAAATACACCTAGTATTAGGTGTTTTTTTGAGTGCAGCTGTGAGATTTTTTTTGTTGATACATAGTTCAACAATTTATTCATCAGTAGTAAAAATATCAGCAATATTTGGATGTTTTTATTAGCACTGAAAACTGGAACTGCAATGCATGCCTTAAGTGTACATGAGTTCACACATTGGCATATCGGTATTTTGATTACAAATTCTGCCTACACATACATCTGGGCACCCATGCAAACCCATATTGCAAGTTTTGCATTTATCTTCATAGTGATTTCTTCCTGTCATTGTGCTTTTTCTTATAGTAAATCAAGGACAATGAGTGCACACTCATCATATATGTATTAATTTGGACCATATATTACTTTTTGTACTATACTTTTTGGTTAATTCTTCAAAATATATAAATATTATTTTCTTAATATACAGTATAGTAAGCAATTGTTGCAAGGGTACCTTTGTTTTATTTTATTGTAAAAAAACACAGATTGTAAATCTTACCACTGATATCTCTAGCGTTACAAGAAGCAGATAAGTAATTCAAACGCCTGGTGCCAATCCAAAACTGAACAATGCTTAGGCAAATTTGGGATTTCAATCCATTAGCTATAGGTTTCATACAGGAAAGCATTTTGGTAATGAACTATGAGCACTGATATCTTAATGAAAAAAAGAAAAAGTGAAGCTTTTATCAGTTTTCAAGTCAAAGGTCCAAATCATGGAAGAACATTCAAACAACAAGAGCCAGATTAGATAATCTAACTGCAGGAATTTTTTTCTCACTGCATAGATCTTGTACACCAAAAAGGACTAAAATGGCAAAATATTATAAATATACAGTATAACAAGAAACAAGTGTTAAATTAGAATCTATATCAAATTTATTTTTACCTTTTTAATTGGTAAATTTTAAAATCGAGTATGTTAACAAGCAAAATTTCCCAATACCAAATCTCCAAATGTTGGAGTTGTAAATTAAAAAAAAAAAAATACACTCCATGAACACAGTACTGAATTCTTTAGGATAATCTAAACTTTTCTACTTCCAACACAGGGATAAACAAATGGTACAGGAGTTAAATAATAACTTAGTAGGCAACTTTAAGCTACTACTGCAAAAAGGGACATATTACCTCTTAGCCTTTTCTGGCTTGTTTCTGCCGAACAAAATAAAATCTATGGTTCACATAGTTATGAGGACGTCAGCAGTTCTTTTCGAGACAGTGCATTATCTTAAAAACCTTTCTGTTGTTCTTTTTAGTATATATCATTGTCCTTACTGTCACACTGCATCACTGTCCTTTATTTGCTGCTTCCCTTTGTCTTGTCACAAACCGTCATCCAGAAATATAACTTTGCCAACTTCCTCTTGACCTCAAGAAACAGGTTAATATTTTTATGTCCACATACACAGAGATCTTTCATAAGAAGAATATTAACACAAAAAAGCTCAGCTCAGTGAACATTTTTTCAGTTAGGTCTTCTCATGAGGTGTCTTGAGCAACACTTTAAATATGTTAGGGCAAAGATGCTGAACAGCAAGGATTCATTACCTATGAGAATCTCTTTCCCTATGGCTAAAAACACACGGTTGCTGGATGCAAGAGAGAAGAACTTCAGTATCGAATGCATTGAGACACTCAATTTGGCTGCATCTTAATACAACAGCTTGCAATTGATACAATTCCTTCTCAATGTGGTTGTATGACACTAAATTATATCCTTATTCTCCTAAAATAATTTATACACATCCACAGCCTAATGGCCCTGTAATCTATTTTTCATGAAATCATTTTTACTGTGTTTTTCTGCCTTCTAGTAATGCCCTCTGTTAGCTTCCATCCCTCTTCTTTTCCTGCTCACTTCCATTTGTTTGGAACAAGCAATGCATGTTAGTTGTGGTCATGTCAACCCTGCTCTATGCATACTACTCTCATAGTCCATAGTAGTTCATCTCAGGAGTGTGCTACAGAGTGGCTACATTGCTACATAAGGTGGGAACATGGAGAATGAACATAGCTACCCTCTAAAAGGAAGTTGGATCTTAGCAGCAAACAAAATGAATTTGGAGATATTGGGGAGGCTGAAAGCAATTGAAGGTACGACTTGAGGTAAGACTGGTATGCTTCAATTGATTTTTTTATAAACCAGACCTTAGTGTCACTTGAAGCCTTTAATTACATTGCAGATATTGTGTGCATAGTGTAGTAGAGTAGTGTTCATCATTCATGAGCAATGTACGGTCAATTTGCACTGATAATATGATAATACTGGTGTGTGCCTATGGTTTATATTTACTAAATATAACAGAGCACTTTAGAACAATAGTAAATATTAGTGTTTTCATGTGATTGACATACTTTCTATAAACTATCCAAAAGGGGAGGCTTGAAAATCTATGTTTATTTTATTGCAATTTACAATGTATTTATTGCTCATTTTAAGAGGTTAACTTCACCTTGTAAAAATACTGTTTAAACACTTCAAAACTGCCCCGTAGCAGATATACTGCCAAAGGGTGGCTGTTCTGTGCAGAATCACGTATATACAGTATATATGTGATTCTGCACTTGCGCCTAGGGTGCACTTGTGCGCACTACCAGCACGCTGCTTTTGCTGGGATTACTCCCAGCAGAAGCTAATCTGTGGGTGCCAGGCAATGGATGTCCGCTGGCACCCATGGATCATTGGACAGAGACACAGAACGGATCTCTGTCTATGTAAACAAGGCAGGGCTCTATTCTGACAGAAGGGAAAAAGAGAGGGCTGAATAAAATCCATCATTTCCCTTAGTAAAAGCAGCGCACAGTTTACACAAAACCACTGGCTAGGCACACAGTTAACCATTTGATTGCCCTAGACCCCTTTTATCTCCTTCCCTGCCAGTGTTATTAGTACAGTGACAGTGCATTTTTTAGCACTAATCAGTGTCACTGGTACCCACAAAGTGTCAAAAGTGTCAGTTAGTGTCCAATTGTCTGTCACAATATCGCAGTCCCACTATAAGTCACTATTCATTGCCATTACTAGTACAGTATCTCACAAAAGTGAGTAAACCTCTTGCATTTTTGTAGATGTTTTAATATATCTTTTCATGTGACAACACTGAAGAAATGACACTTTGCTACAATGTAAAGTATTGAGTGTATAGCTTGTATAACAGTGTAAATTTTCTGTCCCCTCAAAATAACTCAACACACGGCCATTTAATGTCCAAACCGCTGGCAACAAAAGTGAGTACACCCCTAAGTGAAAATGTCCAAATTTGGCCCAGTTAGCCATTTTCCCTCCCCGGTGTCATGTCACTTGATATGCCCTGTACACACGGTCGGACATTGATCGGACATTCCGACAACAAAATCCATGGATTTTTTCTGACGGATGTTGGCTCAAACTTGTCTTGCATACACACGGTCACACAAAGTTGTCGGAAAATCTGATCATTCTGAACACAGTGACGTAAAACACGTACGTTGGGACTATAAACTGGGCAGTAGCCAATAGCTTTCGTCTCTTAACCACTTCAGCCCCGGAAGGATTTACCCCCTTCCTGACCAGAGCACTTTTTACAATTTGGCACTGCGTCGCTTTAACTGCTAATTGCGCGGTCATGCAATGCTGTAACCAAACGAAATTTGCGTCCTTTTCTTCCCACAAATAGAGCTTTCTTTTGATGGTATTTGATCACCTCTGCCGTTTTTATTTTTTGCGCTATACACGGAAAAAGACCGAAAATTTTGAAAAAAAATGATATTTTCTACTTTTTGTTCTAAAAAAAATCCAATAAACTCAATTTTAGTCATACATTTAGGCCAAAATGTATTTGGCCACATGTCTTTGGTAAAAAAAATGTCAATAAGTGTATATTTATTGGTTTGCGCAAAAGTTATAGCGCCTACAAACTAGGGTACATTTTCTGGAATTTACACAGTCTTTAATTTATGACTGCCTATGTCATTTCTTGAGGTGCTAAAATGACAGGGCAGTACAAAACCCCCACAAATGACCCCATTTTGGAAAGTAGACACCCCAAGGAAATTGCTGAGAGGCATGTTGAGCCCATTGAATATTCATTTTTTTTGTCCCAAGTGATTGAATAATGAAAAAAAAAAAAAAAAAAATTACAAAAAGTTGTCACTAAATGATATATTGCTCACACAGGCCATGGGCCTATGTGGAATTGCACCCCAAAATACATTTAGCTGCTTCTCCTGAGTATGGGGATACCACATGTGTGGGACTTTTTGGGAGCCTAGCCGCATACGGGGCCCCGAAAACCAATCACTGCCTTCAGGATTTCTAAGGGCGTACATTTTTGATTTTACTCCTCACTACCTATCACAGTTTTGAAGGCCATAAAATGCCCAGATGGCACAAACCCCCCCAAATGACCCCATTTTGGAAAGTAGACACCCCAAGCTATTTGCTGAGAGGCATGTTGAGTCCATGGAATATTTTATATTTTGACACAAGTTGCGGGAAAGTGACAATTTATTTATTTATTTTTTTTTTTTTTGCACAAAGTTGTCACTAAATGATATATTGCTCACACAGGTCATGGGCATATGTGGAATTGCACCCCAAAATACATTCTGCTGCTTCTCTTGAGTACGGGGATACCACATGTGTGGGACTTTTTAGGAGCCTAGCCGCGTACGGGACCCCGAAAACCAATCACCGCCTTCAGGATTTCTAAGGGTGTACATTTTTGATTTCACTCTTCACTGCCTATCACAGTTTCGGAGGCCATGGAATGCCCAGGTGGCACAAAACCCCCCCAAATGACCCCATTTTGGAAAGTAGACACCCCAAGCTATTTGCTGAGAGGCATGGTGAGTATTTTGCAGCTCTCATTTGTTTTTGAAAATGAAGAAAGACAAAAAAAAAAATTTTTTTTTTCTTTTTTTAATTTTCAAAACTTTGTGACAAAAAGTGAGGTCTGCAAAATACTCAACGTGCCTCTCAGCAAATAGCTTGGGGTGTCTACTTTCCAAAATGGGGTCATTTGGGGGGGGGTTTGTGCCACCTGGGCATTCCATGGCCTCCGAGACTGTGATAGGCAGTGAAGAGTGAAATCAAAAATTTACGCCCTTAGAAAGCCTGAAGGCGGTGCTTGGTTTTCGGGGTCCCATACGTGGCTAGGCTCCCAAAAAGTCTCACACATGTGGTATCCCCGTACTCAGGAGAAGCAACAGAATGTATTTTGGGGTGTAATTTCACATATTCCCATGGCATGTTTGAGCAATATATCATTTAGTGACAACTTTGTGCAAAAAAAAAAAAAAATAATAATAATTTGTCTCTTTCCCGCAACTTGTGTCACAATATAAAATATTCCATGGACTCGACATGCCTCTCAGCAAATAGCTTGGGGTGTCTACTTTCCAAAATGGGGTCATTTGGGGGGGTTTGAACTGTCCTGGCATTTTATGCACAACATTTAGAAGCTTATGTCACACATCACCCACTCTTCTAACCACTTGAAGACAAAGCCCTTTCTGACACTTTTTGATTACATGAAAAAATTATTTTTTTTTGCAAGAAAATTACTTTGAACCCCCACACATTATATATTTTTTTAAAGCAAATGCCCTACAGATTAAAATGGTGGGTGTTTAATTTTTTTTTTTCACACAGTATTTGCGCAGCGATTTTTCAAACGCATTTTTTGGGGAAAAAACACACTTTTTTACATTTTAATGCACTAAAACACACTATATTGCCCAAATGTTTGATGACATAAAAAAGATGATCTTAGGCCGAGTACATGGATACCAAACATGACATGCTTTACAACTGTGCACAAACGTGCAGTGACAACAAAATAAATACATTTTTAAAAGCCTTTAAAAGCCTTTACAGGTTACCACTTTAGATTTACAGAGGAGGTCTACTGCTAAAATTACTGCCCTCGATCTGACCGTCGCGGTGATACCTCACATGCATGGTGCAATTGCTGTTTACATTTGACGCCAGACCGACGCTTGCGTTCGCCTTAGCGCGAGAGCAGGGGGGACAGGGGTGCTTTTTTTTTTTTTTTTTTTTTTCTTTATTATTTTTTTGCTTTTTTATCTTATTTTAAAACTGTTCCTTTCATTTTTTTTTTTTTTTAATCATTTTTATTGTTATCTCAGGGAATGTAAATATCCCCTATGATAGCAATAGGTAGTGACAGGTACTCTTTTTTGAAAAAATTGGGGTCTATTAGACCCTAGATTTCTCCTCTGCCCTCAAAGCATCTGACCACACCAAGATCGGTGTGATAAAATGCTTCCCCAATTTCCCAATGGCGCTATTTACATCCGGCGAAATCTAAGTCATAAAATGCTCGTAGCTTCCGGTTTCTTAGGCCATAGAGATGTTTGGAGCCACTCTGGTCTCTGATCAGGTCTATGGTCAGCTGGCTGAATCACCGGCTGCATTCTCAGGTTCCCTGTTGAGACAGGAGAGCCAGAGAAAAACACGGAAGACGGTGGGGGGGGGGGGCATTCTCTCCCACTGCTTGTAAAAGCAGTCTAGAGGCTAATTAGCCGCTAGGATTGCTTCTACATGAAAGCCGACCGCTGGCTGAAAAGAATGATACCAAGATGATACCTAAACCTGCAAGCATCATTCTGGTATAACCACTCAAAGTCGTGAATGCTGTACTCAGACAAAAATATGGTTAACAATAAAGCACAGTAAACGGTAAAGTATAAAAAATTGCAGACCTGAAAAGCAAACATGATAAAACATAATAACAATAAAACATTGCAGAATAGAATACAGTAAAAAAGAGCAGAACAATAGAGAGAATAGAGAGAGAGAGAATAGAGAGAGAACAATAAAACGACAACTATTATTTTTTATTTTATATTTTTGTTTGTGGTTTTTTTTTTTTTTTTTTCACTTTTTTTGTAACTGTAACTTTTATAACTGTAACCGGTTCCAGGTTCGGGTCTCTCAAAATGCGATGGCATCTTGGGAGACCCTGTGAAAGTGTGTCCTAGTCTGTGCAATGCTGTACCCTACGCTAATACTCAGCTAGTGAATGGTAGCGTTCAAAACATTCACCAATGCAAAGACCAGGATTGTCAGGACAGGAGGGACAATAATAGCGGGTGTCATGCCTATATCCGCGCTTGCTGCAGACACAACATCTTTTTGGGGGGGTTCGTTGGGTAGGGGTACTCGGGAGGACATAAAAATGCCTCTCATGCAGCCGACTGCATTTGGTTGGGGATGTGAATGGGGGAAGTACGGGCGCTGCAGAAGTGGTGGGTTCCCAATTAGGATTGGCGAATGCAGCAGGAAGGGCATTATGGGCACGACGGGCCTGTGTTTGTCTTTTTGGTGGCAGCGGGACACTACTTGTGCTTGCCACCTCACCAGCTTGAACTGCACTTATGGGACTCGCCACGTCACCAAGTGTTACTGCAGTGCTGGTTTGACTACGACCGGGGTGTACTAGGCCGCTGGCGCTTGCCAGTTCACCAAAACGCTACCAAAAAAACTGTTAACGATCGCAGGGATCAGGCCTGACTCTGCGAACGCTGCAGTTATGCATTTAGTGTTTTGTAAGTGACAGTGATCGATCGATACTGCACTTGGGTGGGCTGGGCTGGGCCGGGCGGAGGGGCAAAACGCAGGTGCTAGCAGGTATCTGGGCTGATCCCGCTAACACTGCGTTTTTGGGAACCCTAAACTGCTGGGGACGCCAGTATAGATCTGATCGGATCAGATATTGATCAGTTCAGATACTATACCACTAAGGGAGGTGTACAGTGCGTGCGTGGGTGTTAGCGCTACTGGCACTAACCTGACGCTGCCTGGGGCTGGTGCTTGCCAGTTCACCAAAACGCTACAAAAAAAACTGTTAGCGATCGCAGGGATCAGGCCTGACTCTGCGAACGCTGCAGTTATGCGTTTAGTGTTTTGTAAGTGACAGTGATCGATCGATACTGCACTTGGGTGGGCTGGGCTGGGCCGGGCGGAGGGGTAAAACGCAGTTGCTAGCAGGTATCTGGGTTGATCCCGCTAACACTGCGTTTTTGGGAACCCTAAACTGCTGGGGACGCTAGTATAGATCTGATCGGATCAGATATTGATGCGTTCAGATACTATACCACTAAGGGAGGTGTACGGTGCGTGGGTGTTAGCGGTACTGGCACTAACCTGACGCTGCCTGGGGCTGGTGCTTGCCATTTCACCAAAATGCTACCAAAAAAACTGTTAGTGATCGCAGGGATCAGGCCTGACTCAGCGAACGCTGCAGTTATGCGTTTAGTGTTTTGTAAGTGACAGTGATCGATCGATACTGCACTTGGGTGGGCTGGGCCGAGCTGGGCGGAGGGGCAAAACGCAGGTGCTAGCAGGTATCTGGGCTGATCCCGCTAACACTGTGTTTTTGGGAACCCTAAACTGCTGGGGACGCCAGTATAGATCTGATCGGATCAGATATTGATGCGATCAGATACTATACCACTAAGGGAGGCGTATGCTGCGTGCGTGGGTGTTAGCGGTACTGGCGCTAATCTGACCCTGCCTGGGGCGACGCATATCACCGCCGGGCGATCAGGGGGCTAAATCTTTATTCGGTAATAAACGGCGGGTTCCCTGACACTATAAAAAATAAACAAACTAACCAGCGTCACCCGTAACGGTTATACAGTGATCAGTGGTGAAAGGGTTAACTAGGGGGCAATCAAGGGGTTAAAACATTTATTAGATAGTATATGGGGGTCCCTGTCGCTATAAAACTCTGACAGCGAACCTAAATATTTACGTCCCTAACTAGCATCACCAGCGACACTAATACAGCGATCAGAAAAATGATCGCTTAGCGACACTGGTGACAGGGGGTGATCAAGGGGTTAAAACTTTATTAGGGGGGTTAGGGGGGTACCCTAGACCTACAGGGGGCCTAACACTCACTGCCCTGACACTGTAACTGTCACAAACTGACACCAATACAGTAATCAGAAAAAAAAAAAAAAAAAAAAAAAACTGCTGGTGTCAGTTTGTGACAGGGGGGGGGGGTGATTGGGGGGGGATCGGGGGGCGATCGGGGGGGGGATCGGGGTGTTTCGTGTGCCTGGCATGTTCTACTGTGTGTGTAGTGTTGGTGCACTTACATTGCAGTCTTCTCTCCTCGGCCCGGAACGGAAAATACCGAGCCGAGGAGAGATGACATCATTTCCTCTGCCTCTGTGTACAATACAGAGGCAGGGAAATGATCCCATTGGCTGAGAGCGATCGCGAGGGGGGGGCCACGAATGGATGGCCTCCCCCTCACCTCCGATCGCCGGGGGAGATTTGCCGACCGCCGCAGGCACCGGGGGGGGGTCCGATCGGACCCCCCACCCGCGGGCAGGCAAGGACGTACATACACGTCCTTTTGCCTGCCCGTGCCGCTCTGTCGACGTATATAGTCGTGCGGCGGTCGGCAAGTGGTTAATTTATTCTGAGCATGCGTGGCACTTTGTGTGTCGGATTTGTGTACACACGATCGGAATTTCCAACATTTTGTTGTCGGAAAAATTTATAGCAAGTTCTCAAACTTTGTGTGTCAGAAATTCCAATGGAAAATGTGTGATGGAGCCTACACACGGTCGGAATTTCCGACAACAAGGTCCTATCACACATTTTCCGTCGTACAGGGCATTAGTGTTACAAGGTCTCAGGTGTGAATGGGGAGCAGTTGCTTAAATTTGGTATTCTCGCTCTCACTCTCTCATACTGGTCACTGGAAGTTGAACATGGCACCTTATGGCAAAGAACTCTCCTAGGATCTGGAAAAAGAATTGTTGCTCTACATAAAGATGGCCTAGGCTATAAGAAGATTGACAAGACCCTGAAACTGAGCTGCAGCACAGTGGCCAAGTCCATACAGTGGGACAGGTTCCACTTAGAACAGGCCTTGCCATGGTAGACCAAAGAAGTTGAGTGCACATGCTCAGTGTCATATCCAGAGTTTGCTTTGGGAAATAGACGTATGAGTGCTGCCAGCATTGCTGCAGAGGTTGAAGGGGTGGGGGGTCAGCCTGTCAGTGCTCAGACCATACGCCGCACACTGCATCAAATTGGTCTGCATGGCTGTCATCCCAGAAGGAAGCCTCTTCTAAAGATGATTTTTAAAGATAAAGTTTGCTGAAGACAAGCAGACTAAGGACATGGATTACTGGAACCATGTCCTGTGGTCTGATGAGACCAAGATAAACTTATTTGGTTCAGATGGTGTCAAGCGTGTGTGACGGCAACCAGGTGAAGAGTACAAAGACAAGTGTGTCTTGCCTACAGTCAAGCATGGTGGTGGGAGTGTCATGGTCTGGGGCTGCATGAGTGCTGCCGGCACTGGGGAGCTACAGTTCATTGAGGGAACCATGAATGCCAACATGTATTGTGACATACTGAAGCAGAGCATGATCCCCTCCCTTCAGAGACTGGGCCACAGGGCAGTATTCCAACATAATAACGACCCCATGTACACCTCCAGGATGACCGCTGCCTTGCTAAAGAAGTTGAGGGTAAAGGTAATGGACTGGCCAAGCATGTCTTCAGACCTAAACCTTATGGAGCATCTATGGGGCATCCTCAAACGGAAGGTGAAGGAGCGCAAGGTCTCTAACATCCACCATGATGTCGTCACAGAGGAGTGGAAGAGGACTCCTGTGGTAACCTGTGAAGCTCTGGAGAACTCCATGCCCATAAGGGTTAAGGCATTGCTAGAAAATAATGGTGGTCACACAAAATATTGACAGTTTGGGCCCAATTTGGACATTTCTCACTTAGGGGTGTACTCACTTTTGTTGCCAGCGGTTTAGACATTAATGACTGTGTGTTGAGTTATTTTGAGGGGACAGCAAATTTACACTGTTATACAAGCTGTACACTCACTATTTTTCATTGTAGCAAAGTGTCATATCTTCAGTGTTGTCACATGAAAAGATAGAAGAAAATATTTACAAAAATGTGAGGGGTGTACTCACTTTTGTGAGATACTGTATGTTATCATACCATCTATATCTTCCTGGTTCATTGGTTCCAATTCTATTTTCCTGCCTGCATAGCAGGATTACAATGCAACTTTGATATTTTAGGATTTCCTGACTTTATTGTTTTAAAATATGAAATTTTAATATACACATTGAAACTGAATCTGATCTCTCCAGTGAGCCAGCCTGGGAAACAAAGCACCTAAATGGAAGGGATGGAATCCTTATTGCTCCCAACTTCATTTGTCATAGAGAAGAGGGAGAAATGGATGTCCATCCCTCTCTTCTGTTGGCACTCTTGTGAGATACTGTATAAAATTAAAATAAATTAATTAAAATTCCAGTATATACAGTGGATATAAAAAGTCTACACACCCTTGTTAAAATGTCAGGTTTCTGTGATGTAATAAAATGAGACAAAGATAAATCATTTCAGAACTCTTTCCACCTTTAATGTGACCTATAAACTGTACAACTCAGTTGGACAACAAACTGAAATCTTTTAGGTAGAGGGAAATAAATTTAAACTTAAACTTAACCCTTAAACTACTTTCTACTGAAGAAACAACAAGCTCTCTGAAATTCATTCAGATGACTGTTAAATCAATCTTTTGTGGTTCATCTACATATTTTTACACTTTTTTCTTTTTCCATCAAACTAATAAAAATGTCCCTGATCTCTTCACTGTCATTTCTCATCTTCTGTGTAGTAGCTGTCACCTTCCAGTGACAGGATTCATATTGTTAGGCAGAAAAAGCACCAGCAGGGACCTCCGCCACACTGCTTTTGTACTGGAGAGACCATACTCTGACGTGTGTGTTTTGCTTCATACAGTGGAATTCTGCTCAGCGTTTTTACTCCCATATGGCCCTATACATATGTTTGCCTCTGCACTAACAAATATATATGGCAATAACAGCAGCTTCTCTCTAAGACAGAATGACTGCTCACTTATTTTTGCGTAAACACAGGGCATTCAGCAGATGAACACTAAAGATGAACAAAAATCTATTGGTGTTTAAAATAAAATGACCATGTTTATTTTTTCTTACAATTTACAAGTTTAGGCATTTTAAGCCTCCTAATGTGTATGGCGTATATTCCTCTGATGTGGTTTTATTTCCCCCACATGGCATGTCATGCAAATAAAACCTCATCTTTAACTTTATTTAGACTTTATTTTTAGGTTCCCAACTGCAAATCTTTTGGAACAGAGAACTGTCATTCCCACTGTCAGAAAATCAGAGTTGACAGCTAGGTACTTTGTTCACAGAGGATTAGTTGCACTACAATGAATTTACAGCTATCCAAAGTAATGTGCCTTAGCATTGCTTAAAAATTTTGACATTGCTTGTGTATTAATCCAGGTGGCATTAACACTTCTGGTGCTGACCTAAGTTGTTAAATTGTTGGGAACTAAGTAGTTCTTCTTCTAATTCTTACATTTATACCTTTACAATTTTCTACCATGAATTACACGATGGCATTTTCTGCCATAAGTAAAAATCAAGTGAACATGCTGAAAATATAACCTATCCTTTTTTTTGTAAAATAATATTTTTAACTAAAGGTTTTGATCTTTGATCTGAAGATTGCCCAATTTAGAAAAAAAATATCTTATTGATGTATTGTTAGTACACTTACTTAACTCCTTGCCGACCAGTGCACGACGATGTACGTCTGCACAATGGCACTCAATGTCCGCCAGGGGCCCACGATCGTGTCACAGAGTGGCAGAATGAGGAGATGCCAATGTAAACAAGACATTTCCCTGTTCTCCCCGGCAACATGGCAGAGATCTACTGCTCCCTGTCATCAGGAGCAGTGATCTCTGTCATGTTCTAGTGAGATAATCCCCCCATAGTTAGAATCACTCCCTAGGACACACTTAACCCCTTGATCACCCCCTAGTGTTTAACCCCTTCCCTGAAGGTGTCATTTACACAGTAATCAGTGCATTTTTATAGCACTGATCGCTGTATAAATGACAATGGCCCCAAAATAGTGTCAAAAGTGTCTGATGTGTCCACCATAATGTCGCAGTCATGATAAAAATCACAGATCACCCCCATTACTAATAAAAATATTAATAATAAAAATGCCATAAATTTATCCCCTATTTTGTAGACGCTATAACTTTTGCGCAAACCAATCAATATACGCTTATTGTGATTTTTTTTACCAAAAATATGTAGAAGAATACATATTGGCCTAAACTGTGAAAGAAATTAGTTTTTTTATATATTTTTGGGGGATATTTATTATAGCATAAAGTAAAAAATATTGCTTTTTTTTCAAAATTGTCGCTCTTTTTTTGTTTATAGCGCAAAAAATTAAAAACACAGAGGTGATCAAATACCACCAAAAGAAAGCTCTATTTCTGGGAAAAAAAGGACATCAATTTTGTTTGGGTGCAACTTCACACAACCGCGCAATTGTCAGTTAAAACAACGCAGTGCCGTATTGCAAAAAGTGCTCTAGTCCGGAAGGGGGTAAATCCTTCCGGGGATGAAGTGGCTAAAAGACAACATAAATTTAAGTGAAATTGTCATTAAAATGTTTTCCCCACCCCTCTTAGTTGAGGCCACCTATCTAAATACTTACCTTTAGCTTTGCTCCTGAGGGCTTTACTGTCTAGTTCTGACCTGGTGCCACTCCTCGCACTATACACTCCCATGACTGTACACCTCTGGATGACTGTGAGCTACTCTGAGTACAGAAAAGCCAAAGGATGTATGGAGTGGTCAGTATTCAAGGTCCTAATTAACAACAATTCTCAGAAATACTTAGCAAGGTTCACATAAAGATGAGAATTATTAGCATCATACAAGAGAAGCTGGGAATTTACCTGCCAGAGTGAAGGGATTACCAAACAAATGGAGTTGGTATACAGCAGGGATATGCAATAAGTGGACCTACAGCTGTTGCAGAACTACGAGTCCCATGAAGCATAGCAAGACTCTGACAGCCACAAGCATGACACACAGAGGCAGAGGCAGGATGGGACTTGTAGTTTTGCAACAGTTGGAGGACCACTAATTGCATATCCCTGGTATACAGGGATGACAAAGTGTAATGTATTTCTAAGCACCTTTTATCTTGGAGCCTTTATAACAGAACAGTCTTTGCCACAAGCGACAAAATGGCAAAAGAGAGATTATATGATGTGTTTTTCACTATACATTGTCTATAGATGAGTTAATTGTAACCTTTGAAATATAGTATCAACTATTCAACGTTATTTCTTGCCAAGCTTGCAGAGCGTCAGACAAAAATGTAACCAGCGCAGGATATAATAACAATGACAATAGAATTCTGAGATTATTAATTGCAACCATTTTTTTCATCTGTTGTAATATTTTCCTTTTTTTTTGTGAATGCACTGAATTTAGCTAAATCTGTCCCAGTCTGGAAATTAAAAAAATGTTTAGTATGCCAGCCACTCGCAAGAGTTAAAAATTAACAAGAGCACATAAAAATAGTGATTTCGCTCAACGCAGTGCACTACATTTACAGGAAAATCCAGTATTCCCCAGACATGCACTGTAACAGATTGGGACATAAAATATGAAACCAAAGCTAGGAGCAGAATTATTCCCCAATGCCATCTACCTTCACAGGAGCAATAGGTCTATCTCTGTTTTATTAAGTCCTAAATGAACAGAATGACAAAAATGTTGTTGAGCTCCCTACAATGTATAAACCACTAAACTTGTTTTGCCATGAAGCAAAATAATTCATAGAGATTGTGAAAACTTTTATTTGTCAGATGTATAAAGTTCAATTGGTCCACTGACACCCACAGAGAAAAATGAAGAAATAAATTCTGAAAAAATAAGTTGGTGTCACTAAGACAGATTATGGGGAAGGGTCCAACAAAAGCCATATTGCTCACCAATAGACATCTGCAATAGAATAAGGACAGGATGCGTAAAATGTCACTCTCTAGATCTTCTATTTAAACACTGAGAAGTTGTCAGTAAGATCACACATGAAAACAGTTAAAGAGGCTAGGAGACAAGTACAAATCAAAGCAATGGGAAACATTAAAGCGGAAGTCAAGTCAAAACCTAACTAAGCCTAAATCTACTCCTACCTCTATTCTAAGCCTAATCTATCTACTCTGTAGAAGAAAAGATGTCTATACTTACCTATTCTGAAATTGCTTCAGTCCGGTCACCTGACCGGCTTCAAGCACTGGCTTCAGTGTGGAGGACAGACAGCCAACAATGGATGCCCCATAGTAAGCCTATGGGTGATGTTATTGCCCTGGCTCTGCAGCCCTTGTTGGTGATCTCTCCTTTACACTAAAGCTGATGCCAGTCATGTGACCAAACTGGAGCAACTTCCGAATAGGTAAGTATAAAGACCTGTCCTTTCGCAGGGTTGATAGAAAAGGCTTAGAATGGGGTTGGGAGTAGTCTTAAGCTTAGTTTTAACTTGCCTTCAGCTTTATTCCATTGAACAGGTAAAGGGGCTGATAACTATGTTCTCTAATGCTGCGTACACATGGGCGGACTTTTCGACGGACTAGGTCTGGCGGACTTTTCAACGAACTTTCCAACGGACTTTCCGAATTAAAGGACTTGCCTACACACGATCAACCAAAGTCCGATGGATTCGTATGTGATGACGTACGACTGGACTAAAACAAGGAAGTTCATAGCCAGTAGCCAATAGCTGCCCTAGCGTCGTTTTTTGTCCGTCGGACTAGCATACAGACGAGCGGACTTTTCGACCGGACTCGAGTCCTTCAAAAAGATTTGAAACATGTTTCATTTCTAGGTCCGTCAAACTTTTGGGAAAAAAAAGTCCGCTGGAGCCCACACACGTTCGAATTATCCGACGGACTCTGGTCCACCGGACCAAGTCTGCCGTAAAGTCCGCTCGTGTGTACGCGGCATAAGAAAACCATTAAAGCATATTTAGCATAAAAATGCAAGGACTATTTTATTGACAGCTTCTGAGTAGTAAAAGGCTGCCAAAAATAAAGGAGTGGGGGACATCACCATGCCTCAACATTTAGAATATACCATGAGCTTTGCAATACTGCAATATGCTGAAGAGCATTCTGATGGGATTTTGAGTGCCCAGATTCCCTGGTAAGGCGTTTAAAGGCACAGTGATATACCGCAGCTAAAGGAAGTCGGTAGAAACCAGGGCAAGATTTTTTTTCCAATAATAAGCTAATTTCTAGCAACCTTTTAAAATCATTTTTATTTGGGGTTTGTCAGTATAGTTGCACTAGAAAAAAGCCTCAAATCTTGTTTTAATTTAGATTTAATTCTTACCATATTCCTGACTTGGCAATTAACCTGTGTACTAATTTAGCTTCATTAAATTGAAACCGTTAATTGTCACTAGAAAAACATTGGGTACTTTTCAAGTGGGATTTTTAAAATAAAGTCTATGGTAAAATGATTTTAAAATATTTGTGCTGCCCTTTAATCTAAATTGTATTACATTAATCCTGCTTTTTTGCTTTTCCCTTTTGCACCACTGATAGTATTTCCTTATAAATACCATAAAATATAATTATGCCCTGACGTTTATTACGGATCAATATTATGTAAATTTTCTCTCTTAAAGCTGTGGTAATTTAGAAGCATATTTGAGCAGGGGGATACTGTTATTAAACAAACATATTGTAATGTAAACATGAATGAAAGTTATTTTAAGTATATATGGAAGTTTTTATTTTCAATTAAAGAGTAACTTTTTATGAAAAAAAAAACAATCCCCTCTAAAAGGGAGTAACTGGTTCAATATAAACAGCTGCTTCACTTTCTGTGTTCTAAAGAGAAAGGCTGCAGTGTTTGCATTCCGTTAGAAGTAATTAACCCTTAAGGACTATCACACTAAAGCTTACATGTCTATTACAGGGAGTGCCTAAAATCTGACTTGTATCTTTGTGCAGGCTTCTAGGTAAATCAATGCTCCAAACACAGAAGCAGGAAATTACATTTTTGTAGGCATCTGCACACCAACAGATTTTCATATTGCATTGAATTTTACAGAAAATTACAGCACTGCAGATTGAAAATAAAAGGTAATTTTTAATTTCATTAAATTATGAAATGGCTTGTGTAACAATTGTATAGCCTATATATTTTTTTTTTTTTTAGATTTTTTTTCATGAAAGTGGAATTACCCTTTAGGGCTGAACTCCAAGAAGAATTTGTCTAGACATTCATTTATAAATGATTAGCTTTATTCATATATTTATTTATTTTTATGCATCTACCTGTATTAGGAGATGAAGGGGCAGCACTAGGAGCCAATCAGGAGTGCTGACATAAAAATAAAATATTGACAGAAAGAGAAAGCAGAGAGATATGCTTAGCAATACTATGATATTTCTTCCCTGGCTGGGAGATGACATCAGTGCACTGTAACAGAGAAAGTGTCTGTCTTCCATTTAGCTGTGCATCCCTGTGCAGATAAACATGTACAGTTATGTACACTCCGTATAAATGAGGCCTTATATAATGTACATATTTCATATGTGTATTTAGATGTTTACCTGATGTTCAGCCTGGTCATGCAAACATACCATAGAGATTAACAAGAACCATATTCCTATTTTTTTGCTTTTTTATTTTAATACTAGAGTGATGGACCATGCTAAAATGCAGGCACAGGCCCCACAACTTCCTAATAAGTCTGAGGTAGCTGGTAAAGTGTTTTGTGGCCAGGCTAGTGGACTTCCACTGCCACAACCCACTGTCCTGATCATAGTACTATGCAGCTCCTCTGGAAGATGTGGCTTCTCTAGGGAGCCCTTTCACATTTTTACCAGAATATTCCAGTTCCAACAGGTTGGTCATTTGTACATGGGTCCTGGATTATTCCAGCTGTATGTCTGTGTTACCAGAGCTACCCTGGACAATGGAACTCTGACTTGGAGACAAGAACCTGGATAGTATTCTAATCTATATAGACAATGTAGCAGTGTTTTCTGCCACATTCCTGCACACTTAGATGCTGTGTTGACATGACTGCACCAGTATGGGCTGAACCTCAAACTCAAGACGTTCCACCTATTTAAACGTAAGACGGAATTCCTAGGGCATGTCATCTCCAGACAAAGAAAAGTCCATACAAGAATGGAGGCCCCAACAACTTTGACTGTGAGGTCAGAACTTTTCTGGGGCTGGCAGAATATTATCAGCGTTTCATCAAGCACTAAACCCACAAATTCGAATTCAAACTCTCCTACACCAGGTAAGCCAGAAGGGTGGCCACATGAAAGCGGAATGGGGGTATGAACAACAGAAAGCATGTGACTTCTTGAAGCATCAGTTAAGATCTGCTCCCATGCTGGTCTTTACTGACTTTTCCCTTCCACTTCAGCCAAAAAAGGAAGGGAGTGGGGGATCACCAAACAATTTGCTGAGTACCTTACAGGAACAAATTCTGTGATCTAGATGGATAACAATCCATTAGTCCACCTCCAAACAGCTAAACTTGGTGCTCTGCAGTAATGTTGGGCAGCTCGTCTGGTAAAGTTTGAATTCTCCTTCCATTATAACCCCAGAAAGAGTAACAAGAAAGCAGATGCCCTATTCTGGCAGTCACTAGCAGGGCCTCACCGAGATGTTGAAGAAAACCCTAAAGAGATAGTAATCCCTGACTTGACTAGAGAAAGGTTTACGCATAGGCCACAGGTGAACCTCATTCATCTACTAGAAGTATATAACTGGGCAGAGACACAAAGAGAGGAACAAGTAAAAGTAGGGATGAGGTTACAGGGTTGGCCTAGTCCCAAAGAAAGATTATATCTTCTATCAGAAACAAACTACTAAGTGAGTGGCCTGTTTTGTCCTGATTGATAGTATAATGTACTGCATAATAATGTTTCCTCATGACTCATCAGTGACCTGGTAGGTTGTACCGCCAAGGTACCCAGACCCTCTCCATGGCAGAGAGAATCCCTGGATAAGCAGGATACGGGGGTGTCCACAAAATATTCACCTGAGAGGCAAGCCATGTGTTCAGATCTTTTCTGTAGACACCGTGTGGTATCTGTTCTGGGCCAAAGGGTGCTGAAGCCCAAATATCATTTCATACAACGAGAAAAAAAATTGCTGATAGGCTTAACTCATGAGAAACAAAAAAAATTGACCCATTGGTCTAGAAATACAACCATACAGTACATTCCTTGACAGGCTGCTCACCCTACCATGTTATGTTGGGTTGTACTCAAGGAAAACTAAGTTCCCTAGCTTACCTCTCTCAGCAGCTCAGAGAGACCCCACCTGATGTGACAGAGGTAGCTGGGAAAAGAATCTGCAGCCAGGTAAATAGCACTCCACTGACAGACCTGGCATGTGATCAGAGGGACAGGAGCCTAATAGCATGCAGCTTCTCCAGAAGACTCGGCTACAAGAGTGCTCCAGTTTCAATGGGGTGGCCCTTTTTCTTGGGCCTTGGATTCCTCTAGCTCTTGGATAGAGACTGGCCGACCACCCCCCTGTTCGGTTCGCAGCAGAACTCCCACACAGGGGAAAAGTTAAGCCGAATAGTGAACTCCATTGAAGTCTATGGAAGCTGAACATGAGAAATAAAAAGTGCCCATTTTGAAGGTTTATATGCAAGTAATTGGCCATAAAAGGGGTATGTGGGTCCAGGTACTGCCCTGGGGGACAGTGCAAATAAAAAAAAAAAACAATAGTTTTTTCAGGAGCAGTGATTTTTAGTACAATAATAAAAAAGAAAAAAATCTTTAAATATAATGCCTGGGGGGGGGGGGGGTGACCTTAGTCTTCCTGGAAAGTGGCACATCTGTAACATGTATAGAACATGCTGCAGCAAAAATGAAATTTCTAAAGAAAAATCACAATTAAATTGATTCATAGTTGCAATTGCCGGCACCCGGCTATTTAAAAAATAATAAAGTAAAAAATGCTAAAATGTAAAAAAAAAAATTGGCGTAGTGTCCCCCAAAAAATCCATACCAGACCCTTATCTGAGCAAACAGCCTGTCTGGCCAGGAAAGGGGGTGACAAGCGAACACCTCCCTCCTAAACCATACCAGGCCACATGCGTTCAACATAGAGGGGGTGCTTTTTGGCAGGGGGGCTCTACTCAACAACCACTTTAACAGAGAAGGATGTTGTTTAAGAGCATAATGGCAAGTAGCTGCTTGTGTTTTAGCCTGGGTTCACACATGTGCGGTGCGCATTAAAGCTCAGGTTTCACTGGGAAGATAAAAATCAGTTGTTCAAAGGTTTCACTGCATTGTAGCTGCAGATCAGTGAGCAGGGAAAGGGGGAGGGAGGGTGGGGGAGAGGGGGAGATTTAGTGAGGAGAAGGAGAAAATCCTTGTTCAGAACGCAATGCATCTGCGAATCAGATGCATTCCCATAGGAGATAATAAGCTTGTAATTCGCACCGCAATGCCCAAAAAATGCACATGTTTTTTGTGCAATGCGCAGTGCGAATGCAACACACATATGTGAACCAGATACATTCAAATTAATGTATTTTAAAATGTCCTGCGAATTGGATGAGGTGTAAGCCACATCTAATTTGCATAGGTGTGAACGGGGGCTTAAACTATTTAACTGCAGTAGTGATTCTCAGCTAGAATCCCCAGTGTTATAGAGTCTTATATAGACCATGCCATGCAGCCAAATGTTACCTTGACTGAGCCACAGAGACATTTCTGTTATTCTTGTGCAGCTTTCATAATCTGTTTTCTATTATTCTGGAGTGCAGGCATGCTTTTTGCCATGACCTATTCTGTGAAATATATATTCACACACATATATATATATATATATATATATATATATATATATATATATAGATAGATAGATATATATATATATATATATATATATATATATATCTATCTATATATATATATATATATATATATATATATATCTATCTATCTATCTATATATATATATATAGATAGATATATATATAGATATATATCTATCTATCTATCTATATATATATCTATATATATAGATAGATAGATATATGGATATAGATATATATATAGATATATATATCTATATATATAGTTATAACTTTATCTTAAATATATCACATATATACCACAAATACTCACATAGAGAACCTTAATAACCAATAATACCTTTAAGCTCTAGAGACATAGCTATTTATCTCGTTTGTTACTTTTGCAACTTCTGCACTTTCTTTGTTCAAACTCAAAGGCGAGATACCAGGATAAACTGTGTTCAGGACAAATAACAATTTCATTTTTCATTTCATGTACCTGATCATATCTGCACACAGAAATGAGAAGAGCTCTAGCAGAGCTAGCATCTGTGTACACAGTCTTGCTACCTGCTGCTATGAGTTAGTGTGACATAAAAATAATAATTAGCAACAGTTATTTGTTGCCATTGAAATCCATTCTTTTTTACCTATTCCATCTGAAAAACACATAAATTATATAATCTTCATATTAAACTATGACAAAGACCATGTAATTTGTGTATTTCAAGCCAAAATGTAAAGAGCTTCTACTTTGTCTACATCTATTACAGTGATGTTAGTTAAAAATGCTTTGACCTCTGGTTCAAATTCCATGGGAAAAATAATACACTTAACAGAGACACAAATTACATTTAGGAAACTGAAAACACAATGATTTATTAAAATAAAGCAAGCAAATGTGAGCCCACTCTTGGGAACAGGGGTATAAAGCTTGGTGTAAATTGTCACAGATATGAAGTTTGTTCTTCTGTTTACAGAATTTTTTTTGGAAACATCTCTATAAATATTTTTTCATATCTATACGAATAAATAAGCTAGTAATGGGATAGGGTGGAGCTGTCAACTGAGGGTAGAAAGCATTATTGCTCAAACAGGGAAAAGATAAGCAAAGGAAGTTGGAAAACAGAGGAAACAGATACAGCCAGCTGCAAAAAAATGATATTTTTTTCACTACCAAAAATGGTAGCTACTAGTCTAAGCAAAGGACTTTCTGACTTGCCTAGTTGTGAGTATATAGGGGCTTCACCTCCCCCACCTCACTTTCTGCCATGCTTAGTAGTGAGAAACTGTGTACTGGCTAATTGTACTGAGGGGGCATCAGACAACTCTTCAAAACAGGTGTCGTATCTCTAACATTATCATTCAGGCAAAATGGCAGCTACTAGCCTAAGCAAAGGACTTTCTGACTTGCCTAGTTGTCAGTATTTAGGGGCATGTGTCAAGCACAAGGTCCATGGGCTAAATCCAGCCTGTCTGGCCATTTCATGTGGTCCCCACACACAGGGCTTTTTTCAGCCAGAATGTGACAGAAATCTGTCCTGTCACCTTTGGCTCTCGCCCTCTGCTCCCTGCTCACCACTGCCACTTGTTAACACTGAAGCCTTCCGTGTTTAGAAGGACAGATTTGCTCTCAGTGCACTCATGAGGGGGAACAAAGGAGATGCAGGTGTAGTGTGGAATGGGGCATCACTTGGTAAGCTGCACTGTGACCCCCATCTATGCACAGATGCTGATCAGCGATCTCCCTGCAAGGGAGAGAGAGAGGGGGTACTAGAGCCAGGTCAGGTAGGTGAGATGCAAGGAGGCTTGGGGGGGAGATGAGGGCTGTGGAGGGAAATATGTGCAAAGGTGGGGGATGGGGAGAGTGGTGCAGAGGTCAGGGCCTGTGAAAGAGAGCTGAACCCCGCACACTGTGCATAGCACACCCCTAAACCCTACACTTCATATGTAGAGCGCTCCTCAACCCTATAATCTGTACACAGCGCATCCCTGAAACCTGTACTCAGTATGTAGCACAGCCCTGAATGCACTGTAAGTGGTGCACCCCTGAATTCTGCACTCTGTGCATAGGTCACCCCTGAAACTGAATTCTGTGCATAGCGCACCCCTGAACTCTGTACTTTGTACTCTGTACATAACACATCTCTGGATTCCACACATAACACACCCCTGGTATTTATTGCCTCTTTAACCACTTCTTGACCAGCCGCCGCAGTTTTACTGTGGCAGAATGGCACAGGGGGTGAAATGACATTATGTTGGGCGCGTGGCCTCCTTGGGGGCCGCTATGATCGGATTTGTTTCAGAACCGATCAGTTTCCAGGCCTAGGCCAATGATTTCTGGCCTGGACCTGCTGATCGGTCCTGATGAATGAAATCCTCCCCTGCCTGTGTGAGTGTAAACACAGACAGGGGAAGTGATGTCATCTCTCCTCGTGGAATTCTTTTCAGTTCCAGAGAGAGGAGAGAAGACAACTCAGAGTAAGCTGCACCAAAACTACACTGACACAGTACACTTAGGCACACTTGTCGCCCCCCAGTTAACCCCTTCACTCTCTGTCACTGTGTCACCCAGTGCAGTGTTCATATTTTTTTTTTGATCACTGTACTGGTGTCATTTGTGACACTTATCAGCATTAGGGTACCTAGGGTACATCAGGGTAGTTATTAGTAGCCCCAGATCGGTCTAGGGACCCCCTAACCCCCCCAATAAAGGTTTAACCCCTTGATCACCCCCTGTCACCAGTGATCCCCGTATTAATGTCACGGGTGACGCTGGTCAGTTAGGTTTTTTTTAGCGTCAGGGCACCCGCCGTATATATTACCTGAATAAGGTTTTAACCCCCTGATCATCCAGCGGGTGATATCAGTTAGGTTTTAGCGTCAATCAGGGTCTGCGTCACCCCAGGCAGCATCAGATTTGTGCCAGTAGCGCTAACACCCAAGCATGCACCATACACCTCCCTTAGTAGTGTCTAAATGGATCAATATCTGATCTGATCAGATCTATACTAGCGTCCCCAGTAGTTTAGGGTTGCCAAAAATGCAGTGTTAGCGGGATCAGCCCAGATAGCTTCTGGCACCTGTGTTTAGCCCCTCCGCCCAGCCCAGCCCACCCAAGTGCAGTATCAATCGATCACTGTCACTTACAAAACACTAAAAACATAACTGCAGTATTTGCAGAGTCAGACCTGATCTCTGCAAATGCTAACAGTTTTTTTGGTAGCATTGCAAGCAGTCACTGATATGGTGACATGGCGAGTCCCATAAGTGCAGTTCAAGCTGGTGGTTACTGGCTAGCACAACTAGTGTCCCACAGCCACCAAGAAGACAAAGACAGGCCCGTCGAGCCCATAGTGCCCTTCCTGCTGCATTTGCCAATCCGAATTGGGAGCCCACCACTTCTGCAGCACCTGTACTTCCCCCATTCCCTGGCCAACCCAGAATTCAGGTGGAAACAGTTCTACAGATTTTACGTCATTTGAGATTCGCTGTTTTTCACGGAAGATCTCTATAGATCTGTTGTGGAAAAAAGCAATTTGTATGCTGGTCAATTCATCACCGCTAATCCCCATTTGACCCTTGCCAGAGATTGGAAACCTATTATGGTATTCCTGGGCCTATCCCTCCTCCTGGGCATGACTACAAAAAAGTGATTTGCAGTCATATTGGTCCACTGACCCAATTCACCATATGCCCGTGTTCTCTGCCTCTATGACCAGGACATAATATGAGCAGATATTGCGGTTCATGCATTTTAATGACAATGAACTCTGTCGTCCTCAGGGTGACCCTGGATACGAGCGGCTCTACAATTTTCAGCCCCTCATAAACCACTTCAACCAGCAGTTTGCAGCCTTGTTTACTCCCGATCAAGTTGTCTGCATTGATGAGTCCCTAATTAAGTTTTCTGGACACTTGTCTTTCAAACAGTATCTTCCCAGCAAGCATGCCAGATATGGGTTCAAGATGTATAAGCTCTGTGACAGGGCAACAGGCTGAATCAGAAATCAGATCAGAAATCCTGAAGGCGGTGCTTGGTTTTCAGGATCCTGTATGCGGCTAGGCTCCCAAAAAGTCTCACAAATGTGGTATCCCCGTACTCAGGAGAAGCAGCAGGATGTATTTTGCGGTGTAATTTCACATATGCCCATGACATGTTTGAGCAATATATCATTTAGTGACAACTTTGTGCAAAAAAAATAAATAAAAGTTTGTCATTTTCCCAAAACTTCTGGCAAAATATAAAATATTCTATGAACTCAACATGCCTCTCGGCAAATAGCTTGAGGTGTCTATTTTCCAAAATGGGGTCATTTGGGGGGGTTGTGCTATCTTTTCATTTTATGGCCTTCGAAACTGTGATAGGTAGTGAGGAGTGAAATCAAAAATTTTCGCCCTTAGAAATCCTGAAGGCAGTGATTGGTTTTTGGGGTCCTGTACACGGCTAGGCTCCCAAAAAGTCTCACACATGTGGTATTGCCATACTCAGGAGAAGCAGCAGAATGTATTTTTGGGTTTAATTTCACATATAATCATGTGTGAGCAATATATAATTTAGTGGCAACTTTGTGTATTTTTTTTTGTCATTATTCAATCACAAAAAAATAAAATTTTCAATGGGCTCAACATGTCGCCTATTTTCCAAAATGGGGTCTTTGGGGGGGGTTGTACTGCCCTGCCATTTTAGCACCTCAAGAAATGAGATAGGCAGTTATAAACTAAAAGCTGCATAAATTCCAGAAAATGTACCCTAGTTTGTAGACGCTATAACTTTTGGGCAAACCAGTAAGTATACACTTATTTACATTTTTAATACCAAAGACATGTGGCTGAATACATTTTGGCTTTAAACATTAAAGCTCACTCCTGACATGCTTAGTAGTGAGCATCTGTGTACTGAATACCTGTACTGAGGGGGCATCAGGCAACTCCTCAAAACAGTTGTCATATCTCTAACATTATCTTTTAGGCAAAAACTATTTTATTAACTTTGGTCCACATTTATAAATAAAAAAAAAAATGGAGGTAAGGAAACATTAAGACATCTAACCAGGCTTCCAACTCCCATTTGTTGTCCTGTACTTTACATATAAATTGTATTGATTGCTATAATTACATTTTTTCACTTTTTGGGCTGTCATATGAGTGTAACTATATTCAGCTTTATTTTACCCTCTACTACAAAACCCAAGAGCCTCTATATTTAAAGTTGTTCAGCTCCATTACTTATTGTGTGTTTAACTTCCTGGATGAAATTGTTTTACACAACAATTTTTCTCACAAACTAAACAAATGAATGTGAAAAATAAATATTAAGGAGTAGCAGGTAAGGAAATGTTAGAATATTTTTGAACAAGCCTCCAACATTGCTACAATCAATTACCAGATTTTCTTCAATTTATTTTTTTCATAATAAGTGTAAATAATTAAAATCTATAATTAGCTGGGAGTCAGTATATGTGTACTTGTTAAATGGCTAAAGAAAATTTAAATTATATTAAATCCAAACATTTGTATAACATAATACATACATTTAGGTCAGCGATGCATACTGTAGTAAATTCTATTATGGGTGCTCATTTTACATGCCATTCAATTTGAGAACAGCTTATAAAGTTAATGTTCAGTTAAATTTGGTAAGTAATCTTCCATTAACTTATTATAATCTTCACTCTAAGTATCAATCTGTTCCTTTGTATCATGTAAGAGTAGCAACTCAAAGAGGAGGCAACTCATATGACAAACCAACTGCAAAAATGGACTAGTTTATTTTTTAATGTTAGTTTGTGGGTTTCATAGTACTTACAATTTCACATTAAGTACTTAAAACTAAAAATAATAACCTGTAATATAAACAACAGGGCTTTGCCGAAAATTAGAGTTTCATAGTTTGTAAAGTTGAATAAAGACACTAGTCTATCCAGTTCAACCTGTGTACTTGGTATGATGTGTGTTCATGCCGATAGTCATTTCCCATATCCCTGTATATTGTGTTCACTAAGATGCACATCCAATTTTTTTTTTAAATTATCAATACTTCTTGCTGACACCACTGATTGTGGAAGAAAGTTCCACATCCTTACTGCCCTGACAGAGAAAAACCTCCTACGCAGCTTAGGGTTAAACTGCTTCTCCTTCAATCTCATTATGTTGCCCCATGTCTTCCCACACTCCCTGAGTCTGAATAATTTCCTACCTACATTGGGATCACCATTGGGATATTTGTATATCACTATCATATTTCCTCACAAGCGCCTCTTCTCCAGGGATAATAAGTTTAATACTTGTAGTCGTTGCTCATAATTGAGGTCCTCCAGGAGTAGTGAATGCTTCCCAATGGCTAAATAATGAGCAGTAATATCAAGGAAGAATAATGCACTAGAATTTTTAAAAGTCAATAATATATATGTGGTTGCCCATTCAGGGAAATGTTACAGTGTCCGTACAAAGGGACATCTGTCTCACTAATACTCTCCTTGTCAGTAATCCACCTTTCTTTTGCACTTAATGGGCCAAGTAAAATGAATGATAAACTCACATGAGGTAATCACTACTGCTCTGGTTAACAACAACTTAGACATCAGGTCCATGCTGTTTAAACAAATAAGTCAGAATTACATTTTTTAAATAATCCAAATATCTGTTCTTACATTGTTATAATAGTGGATCTTTACCTCTCAGGGATAGATACATGTGTTGTTATTTTGTTGTATTACCTCCCCATCAGAACAGAAATCAAGCTGTCAGCACCCCCAATAGAGACTAACTTGTCTTCTGACTGAACTCAGACCTATTACTGACACTCTCTCCAGGCTTTGTAATATACCATATATATATATCAGTTTTATACATTTCTCTTAGTAGTATGATGCTAAGCCTGATCATCAATAAGATACCACTGCTTAA
Organism: Aquarana catesbeiana; assembly: GCF_042186555.1. Classification (NCBI taxonomy): domain Eukaryota; kingdom Metazoa; phylum Chordata; class Amphibia; order Anura; family Ranidae; genus Aquarana; species Aquarana catesbeiana. The sequence goes on along the minus strand of NC_133326.1, from coordinate 403,582,197 downwards.
ACAGGGAACCAATAAAAGCAAGTAAACAAAAATCCAGTGAATAAGCCATAAGGTTGCCCCATGAGGGCAGTTTAAGAGTGGAGGCTGGGACTACAACAAATACCTATTTGTAACTGGTTGTCTTTAAACTGATATACATGGGTATGATCTATTAAGCATTACACCCCCCCCCCCCATTTAGGTGCAGACATGGTTGTTTTTTTAACAGTTATGGATGAATATTAGCTGTGGTTTTGCTTCATAATTAATGCCCAAGGAACAGTTAAACATTACATAGTGATGCTTTAGTTTTGCACAAAAGATGTATTAGGAAAGGTAATTTTAGAGGAAATTAAGGTTACTTGTCTTCCCATAACCAATAGGACTTAGATATAATAAACTTGGTAGGTTTGAACACCATTGTTAATTTTATTCTCAGAGTTCTGCAAAAGTTGCTCAAGTCCAACTATTGAATGAAATATTTAGTTGACATTATTACACCTACTAACAAGTAAAGTATGGGCCTGTTCCAGAAAGCTCAGAATAATTCTGAAGCTTTTCAGAAATAAATGGTGCTAATAGTAGTAAAGGAGATAATATGCATTGCCATTTTGCTCAATAGAACACACTTTAGTACTATAATAAATTTAGGCTGTTAAGAAGACAAGTTGCATTAATGGATGCCGTAACTTGTCTGATATGACAGAACTTAGAAATACTTTATTCATTGGCTGAAATGTTTAAAATGGAACGTAAATTAAAGATTAGTATACAGTATAAATGCATAATATTTGTCAACTTATTCTCCACAATATTAGCTATAATAGAAAAAGAGCTGTAGTTGTATAATATAAGGTGGATTTGACTAGAGTTTGAGTGCTCACTGTCATCAGTTATAATAGCTTCAAGTGGATGGAGCTAAAACCTAAAGCCAATCATTACAATATTAACAGCTTAATGGGCCACTTCAGAAAAGTCAGCCATTTCACATTAATGTATAGCAAGAACTGACGTGGCAGGGGATAAACTCATTCTTTAGAGCCAAGCAGGCACTGTATTTTTTAATATCTCCTATTGTATTTTGTGAAATGTAATAAAACATTGTGAGATTGTGAGTTCTGTTAACCACTTTAGCCCCAGAAGGATTTGCCCGCTTAATGACTAGGCCATTTTTTGTGATACGGCACTGCGTCACTTTAACTAACAATTGCATGGTTGTGCGATGTTGTACCCAAACAAAATTTTCCCCACAAATAGAGCTTTCTTTTGGTGGTATTTGATCACCTCTGCGGTTTTTATTTTGTGCGCTATAAACAAAGAGCAACAATTTTGAAAAAAAAAATTTTTTTTACTTTTTGCTATAATACATATACAAAAAAAAAATAAATGTATTCATCAGTTTAGGTTAAGATATATTCTTCTACATATTTTTCGCAAAAAAAATTGCAATAGGCCTATATTGATTGGTTTGCGCAAAAGTTATAGTGTCTACAAAATAGGTGATAGATTTATGGCATTTTATTTATTTTTTATTTTTTTACTAGTAATGCCGGCAAAATGGCGATTTTTAGCAGGACTGCGACAGACAGATAAGACACTTTTGATACTTTTTTGGGACCATTGACATTTATACAGTGATCCGTGCTATAAATAGCCACTGATTACTGTGTAAATGTCACTGGCAGGGAAGGCGTTAACACTAGGGGGCAATCAAAGGGGTTAAATGTGTTCCCTAGGTGTGTTCTAACTGTAGGAGGGATGGGCTGCCAAGGACATGACAGAGATCACTGTTCCCGACTGGGAACAGTGATCTCTGTCATGTCACCTGTCAGAACAGGAAATCACCTTGTTTACAAAGGCAGTTCCCCATTCTGCCTCTGTAATAGGTGATCGCGGGCCCACATACAGCTACGCAGCTACGGCGATTTACGCAGGAGAGCCGATCTGCTGCCGTATAATGACAGCGGGTGGTCGGTAAGCCAATAAAGTGCTAACTATTGAACAACAGAATACACAAAAAAGGGCTAATTTACTAAAACAGGTAAAGAATGTTTACTTTGCAAAGGGAATGTTTACTGAGCTTAGTGACTATGATGATTTTTTTCCTCTGTATACCCAATCATGGGTACTTAATAATGTAAAAAAAAAGGTTGCATGTGATTTGATGATTGATGTAAGCACAGCTTACAGCTAACTTATTAACTTTGCAAAGTGAACATTCTATGCTTCTTCAGTGAATCAGCAACCACTTATCGTGTTACTAAACCCAGGAGCCTGCAGTCACTATATCTGGTCTCCAAAAGTACACAGAACATGGAAATGCAATTATTTTAGTAAATTGAAACTGCTAAATACCTTTTATCATCATCAGTATATAGCAGTCTTGTGACTTCTATCAGTGTCAGTTGATCACTAGTTAAAGCTTGTTGAAGGAGTTTTCATACTGCACTGAGCTGTCTTATTAGGATGCAGGACCCCTGACCCTCTGTCTGATCAGTGCTGATTGGCCCTGTGCTGATTACATGCACTCTCCTAAGAAAAAAAAACTCTCTAGCAATATACACCAAACTGAGCATGTGCAGCCTAACTCCAAAGGCTCTGTCTTATCCGGACATATTCTGGAGTCAGTGGAAGTAGAGGAGGATCAGAGAAGACAGGATTAAACAGCCTTTTTACACAATGCAAATGATTAACCCCGTAGGTTTCACAGTGAGTATGACAAGCACACTTACTGCATATACAAGCTGTTTTTACTGTTGTGGGTTTAGTAACACTTTAAATTTTGACTGAAGTGATAAGCACCTGGGGTGCAAAAAGATTTACTTACCATGTGCAGACAGCTGTCAGTGCATGATAAACTTTTAGTGAGTTTAAAGCCAAACTCTAGTTTAAAGCTGACAGCACTGTGGCAAAGTATAGAGTCTCAATTTGCTTAGAGCAACGACCTTCCCTTTCACAGTATACAGGTACAGGTACATCAGGCTAATATCAAGACTGATTCAGATGCCATTGTGAATATATAAGAAATATAATTTGTGCCAGATTAAATTGCATTTTCTATACTACATGTGCATAGAGTTCAGCTTTTAAATTTCATGTTGCTTTTGCAAGCTGTTATCTCAGGCATATAAAATCTACTTTTTAGAATCCCCCAGGGTAAAACCAATAAAAACAAACACTTGTATTGCATCATAGCACTTGAAGGCTATATTCACATGAGTGGTTAGGACCTGATAGATTGCGGTAACTGGAATCTAAAGTGTATGTGAACAATTGTGGTCAGGAATCCTTTACAAAGCAATGACAGGCTGACAGGAGCGGTGTCCACTGCTGTTCGGATGTATTTTCAGAAAAGTTACTTGCCACTAGGAACAGATGATCGACCCATTCTTCCTGTGTCCAGAGCTGATCATCTGTCTCTAACCACAAGTAACCTCTAGATGTAGGGAGACATGTGAACAACAGGGAACAGTCAAAGCTTTGGTCAGCCTGTCATCACTTTATTCAGGCTTCCCTGCTGTTCATACATCTATGATTTCTGCCACAAGAATCTGCTGTCTGGTCCTAATTGCCAATGTGAATGTTGCCTTAAACAGTCAATCCACTTAAAAGAGATGCTTCAGTTATTGCTGTTGTCTGTTGGTTTAGGTCAACTGCTAGATTCCCATGTCTCTTGGGCACAACTTACACACCATAGATTCCATCTCTGTTATTAAATTATCAAGAACATATTAAAGTGGTTGTAAAAGACAATACATTTTTTACCTTAAATTACCTGTACTGAGGTAAGAAAAAGTTCCAGTATTTGTATCACCCCCTCACCTCCCTATTTACATACTTGAGTCCTGAGTCGAACCAGCGCTCTCTTTGCAGTACACAGAGGCAGTAGCGGAAGCCATTGGTTGGTAAGTATAACATGTTGATTAGTAAGTATAACATGTTTGTTATTTTGGAATAAAAATGTAGGCTTTACAACCGGTTTGGGAATCTAATGGGAATGGGAGTCAAGGGAAAATTTGACTTGCTTGCAAATGTCACAACAGGTGCACAGACCTGAGCCTTTACAGGGCAGGGTTTGGCTAGGTTGATGTTAGGCTTAGCTTTTTGGGGTTTAATGCTGGGGAGGGTTAAGTAAAGAACTTAGGTACCTAAGGTTTTTTTTTTATTAATAAAATGAATATTCTTTCTCCGAATGATTTTTTAGCAAGGCGAATGCTATAGAGGCACCCACGTGTGCATGCTCCGAAGCCGGGCTGCTTGAGTCCATAGAAACATATGGCACTGGTAAGCCACATCACTACAACACCACAGAAATTTGACTGACAGCAGCAGGTGCCTATGACTTCCACTGCTCTTAGTGTATCTTGTGAGACCAGGAAGTGAGAGGAGCAGTGCAGCAACTGAGACAGTGCAGGAACGGTGATAGGAGTCAAGTATTTAGGGATGAGAGTGGGTAGAATAGGTCATGGGGAGTTTTTTTATCTTAATGCAGAGAATGTGTTAAAGTGGTTGTAAACCTCACATATACACAATGAAGTGACTGTCCTCATGTGATTCACAGAGATGCAACAAATCCTCCTACTTAAGTCGCACATGTTTATCTGTAGCCTCTCTCCTCTACATCTGTTCAAAGTGCAGAATTTAAACAGCCTGTCTGAGATTTCAGAAAGCAGGGGGGAGCTGAAGTTACACTCTGCAGAAGTCAGTGAGAGCTGATTGGAGGGAAGGGACACCCACACACACACACACACAGAATGGGAGATTGCGGGACTGGGGGGGTGAGGAGGGGATCCTGTGTAAGTTCACCTTACAGATTTTTCTGTAAAGGTGAACTTACCCTTTAAGAACTGTCAGATGGCAGAGCAGGCAGTCAGCAGTTAGCCTTCTTCAAAGGCAGAGCTTTTTTTTCTCTTATTTTGAGTCCAGCGGTGCAGCGGGCATCGTGATTAACAATAGATCTACAATGTTTTTTTATTTTTAATAAATGAATTGTCAAAAATCGTGTGTGTGTTTTTATTTCTTTTTGACACTTTTTTGGTTAATAAGTAGGGTACAATGTATTCCTGCTAATTCACATGGGGGGTTAACCTTGTTAAAAGTGGATTCTGGATTCTGATAAGCCCCCTGCCCACAGACCCCCACAAACACAGCCCATGGTTGTGGGGAAGAGGCCCTTGTCTCCATCAATATGGTGACAAGGTGCTTTGGGGTGGAGGGGCAGAGCCCCCCTGCCCCAAAGCACCTCCCCTGTTGAGGGCATGTAGCTTCATATGGTTCAGCCTACATGCTTGCACTTGCCTGTCCCTTCCTTTCATTGCCTGCCAGGCTGCATGCTTGGATAAGTGTCCGGTATGGATTTCAGAGGGAACCCCACACCATTTTTTTTAATATTTGGTGTGGGGTTCCCCTTAAAATCCATACCCAACCCAAAGGCCCTCGTATGGATTGGGGGGGACCCAATCCATGTCTCTATACTTGTTCTAGGTCATTGACCTGAGTAGTGTAGATGAATTGAAGTCAAGACAGACCATAAAAGCCAGGCACTGATTTTTTTCAGAAAGACAGATTAGCAATGGCAGCCTACATATTTCTCTCAGTACCGTTTTCCTTCAAGGTTATGAGATGGGGACATATAGAAACGCATATTTTTACAGTGTGTTGTTGCTACCAAGGGCTTTCTATCAGGAACTAACAATGCCAGATCTGAAAATCGGGGCAATGACTTTACTAAATGCAACCATTGCAAGACTGATTAAGACTGGTTGCTATAGTTACTGTGCTTTATGTTTGCTACTCACTCACTGTTTTACTGAATGAGCTGGTTGACTTGTGCTTGTTCCCAGAAGCAGGAAATTTGTTATATAAATTACAGACTTTATTGGCTAAATGAACAGAGCTAGCTGTCAGCTTTCCTAAATACGTGTTTTGTAGAAAGCTTGCTATTAAATTTACTTAACCAAAATAAGCAGTAATTTGTTTTCAGGTTCAACCCTGGTGACATTCTACATTAAGTATTTTAGAAGCATTTTTATTTCATAAGTTAACTTAGAGGTGATTGGCTACCTAGGCTACCAATTAGAAGGGGTAACTAACTATACTTCTTAGGTGCTTTATATATTACCTCGTCTAGCGTGTATCTAGTTTACATTGTTATAATGCAGTGTTGACACAAATCACACAGACAGCAGGAATGGCATTGCAAATAAAGTAGCATTTTATGAAAATTACACCATTTAAGAGCAAAAATGGGTTGGATAGTCAAATTAGTCAGTCTGAGGCATTTGTAAAACCAACGCCTGGAAAGAAAACAGACTACTTCATCGAAATCATTAGGTTCTTTTAGGTTACCAAGGTTAACGTTTGTCTTTATAAATGCTTAAAGAACGGAACTGAAAATCCAAAACAGCAAATGCATCTCTATAATGGAAGATTGAACACCTATTCAGAAAGAGTAGTAATTCATGTATTTGTACAAATCACATCAGATACTTCTTGTCCTAAGACAGTTAAGCCTACATCCAAAACAAATGGAAAGATCATTGAATCCTAAAAATGTGCATGTCACACAGATCCCAGCAACACCTTAGTAATGTAGTGTTAAAGAGAAAGCCAGCAGGTGTAGCTCTGCAAGAGAGCATAGAATATTAGTATTATGCTACTAGAACAGTAGCTGATGAAGGGACTTCCAGCAGAAGCAGTGAGTCAATCAAGAGTAGGGGACCATGCACACCATGTTGTTGCAGTAAGGCATTATGTTACTATGTGCATTGCTGCAACATATTGCAATTCATGTTAAGTGCATTAGTGCGATGCAGTGTTATTCATTTATTAATGTCACTTCAGTTCACCTTCTTACACATGTGCATTTGAGAACAGAGCAACCTGTGGCAACATAGTAACATGCATGGTCTTGCTCTGCCAAAAGATGGTGCATTGCTGTGCATTATGCTAATCTGCAACGACCGTCTGTCGGCAGAGTGGGTTGTATTGGAGAGCCATTCAAATTATTGGCACAACATTGCACCAATGTTTAAATCTCCCAATGTAAAGTGTGGACAATCAATGTCAAAGACTAAAAAGTTCAAATAAACTCCATAAAATGTCACCCATTATTTAAAAGAAGATTCAGCTGTGTAATTTCCTTATGCATCCAAATTTCACACATGATGTGCCCATCCACCTAGTGACACTAGTGACACTCTTCCTACCCTAAGTATAGATCACTAAGTTATAGGAGGTCTGTAACAGTTTGTTTACAACCACAACCTTCCAGCTCAATACATCAATGTGAAAGCAATACCAAGGGTTAACCATCAGGCGGTCTGACAGGTCACCAGAGCTTACGAACACAAAAAAAATTTCCCTAGTGCCCACTGTAAATATTTTATTAAAATTCCACAAATGCTAATAAAATACATAAATAAAACAATTAGGTTAACATATCATTAATCCTTGATCTGCATAACTGTTAATGTATTTAGCCCATGATCCAGGTACCCATTGTGGAGCTGGAAACGGGAAGTACCAATAAGGTTGGAGCTTGCCTGATTAGATAAGCATGCTGTTGTTGGACATTGCTGCCGAACACTGCAGAACGTCATACCGGGTATCTGGATTGATTCTATCATGGGCTAAGTACATACACATTTATGCAGATCAAGAATTGGTGATATGTTAACGGCATTGTTTTATTCATGTGATGTGAGAATTTTATTGGCATTGGTGGAATTTTAATAAAAAGCTTTATAGTGAGAACTATGAAAGTTCCCCTTTGTGTTTTTGAGCTCTGGTGACCCCTTAGACCATCTGAGGGTTAACCCTTGGTACTCCTCTAACATTGATGTATTGATCAGGAAGGTTGTGGTTGGAGTGCCACTAGGTGGATGGGTACATCATGTGTGAAAATTTGGATGCACATGGAAATTGCACAGCTGAAAAATGAACTTCTGATGATTGCCGGTAGACATTTTATGGACTTTATTTGCACTGTTTAGTCTTTGACATTAATTGTCCACACTTTACATTGAAAGATTTGCACATCACAAGGCACATTTATGCTTTTATTTATATTATATTGTATTTGCACATTAATGTATATACGCTGTTATTTGCACAACCTACAGAAAATATTTACCAATGTTTCTGAACATTATTTTACACAGTTTAGAGAGGCCCTTATACTGCATAGGTTGAAGCAAGATGTACACAATTTTAAAATATACAGACTGTATATAATGTGTATACTTAGCTTTAAGATGATGTACAATTCTGTATGTAATAGGGGGTATAGGTTAGCACTACACCTATACCCCCTATTTTTTGTTATTGTACCCAACAATATTGTGTTAGCTGCTTTTGAGATATTTTGTTTTTTAGTTTGAGCGCAGCAGATTTTCTCTCTTTTTTACTGTATATAATAATAGACTGAACAATCAGATTTAAATAGCATTGGGCAGCTTTAGGTACCCTTTAATGGGGAAATCTAAGCCAGTGATGCTTCCAGCTTTTGCAATGGTTATGATAACTAGGGGGCATTTATTAGGACCTCTAAAAGCTGGAATTGTTTGTTGACATTTAGAAATTTTACAGTCTACTCTCTTTTGTATGGTCAGCCTAAAGCCCTGTACACACGGGCTGAATATCTGGGAAATATTGGCTGGTTGAAAAAAAAACAGCTGTCATTTGGCCCGTCTGTATGTCTGTCTGTCCGACAGAAGCCGTCTGTTTGGCCGGCTTCTGTCGGATGAGCATGCTGGAAAACCAGCAGCTGACCCACTCCTGATCAGCGCTCTCAGCCAATGGCAGGCGGGCCATCCCCCTATCAGAACACAACAGCTCAGCAGGGGAGATCGCTGCACTAACTTTGCATAGTTAATACAACAGCTCTGACCGGAGCTGACAGTACACTCATAGTGTGTAGCAGGCTTTAGATATGTGAAGGACATAAATCTTTCCCTTATCTTTGGGGGAAAAGTGGTGACACCTGTTAATGCATTTGCTACATTTAATCTCACAAGCTATAAAGCACTTTTCAGCTTGCCCTAATGATGTAACAACAGGTTGAAGGACAGACAGACTACCCACTGTTTTCACGAAACCCTCCACAGATCTATAGTTAACTTTATTATTCCCTTTATAATGGTTAATCACTTCTTGACAGTTATCCATCTTTCAAATCTAAACCCAAGTGTCACCTAGAAACAAATTGGCATTAATGAATCTTAGCTTCACATAAAAAATATATACATTTTTTCAGAACAACAAATATATCTGTGGGAGATTTAAATTAACACAATTTAGCTGTTCATTTAAACTAAGGTAGGGGAAATTAAAAGCTTATATTCCTCGGTGAGAAGATCAAATAGCTATCCAAAGGGCTGCTGTGGGGAATTTTTGTCTCTTTAATTGCTTTCATTTCTGTTTGAATGCTCCCTTGTACTTTTTGTTTTCATACCATTAGTTTCCAAGGACAGAGCCCATCATTAATGCTGAGCAGAATGCAGTGACATGCAAATGTTACAGACGGTAAAATAAAATAAATAAATAAATGAAGGCATCGCGAAGTACAAAGTATTTCACCTTAGCAGAGAAAATTGTAAGCAATGCATGACCCTCAGCTGGATAAACAGCAGAATGAAGGCCGGGGCCAAGTTCTATCAACACAGAGGCAGGCGTTTGGCTCAATTTGTGTTTGGCTAGAATCTAGTGTTAAATCCAATATAATCATTTTACTAAAAGCATATCAATCCTTAAAGTAGCATAACCATGCAAATATGCTGTAAATTAAAGGCAAGTAACAGAGGCCTTTGCTTCACACAAAAACATTATTTTATGAAGAATTCTTAACGTGCAACTCACATACAATTAGATATATATTTTTTCAAAGTACTAAGTATTGTGTAAGTGTAACACTGCCAATTATCTGATTCATTTGTTTTTCCCTCCAGAAGGATTGCACCATCTTTGTTTAGGCATCATCTGTGGTCAGATTCTACCTTTTGGACTGAGATGCTGGTTCAAATAATACACAATCATCCTGTGACTTGTTACAGTGACAGTGTTGCAGTCTGATCATTGGGGAGAGGAATAAATGCTTACTTCCTTCAGCATATAGCCACTGGAGTGGAGCTCCAGGACAGATTTTTATCAATAAAGAGTGGACTTTTTAAAAAAAAATATACTATTGCTGTATATTGTGCTGTATCAAGAATCTATTCACGGAGGCAGGCAACCAATCAGAATCTATCTTTTACCAGTATGTCTTTAGCAGAGGGAATTCACTGCTAAGGGTTAATGTACATTGTATTTAAAAATAACATATTTGCACTGAATAAGACCTATAGTGTAATAGAGCCTTTGTGTACTGAATTTTTACAAGCAATGCAGACTGTTTTGTTATTGCTTTATCATTTAGTTTAGGGGCAAGTACTTCTGCAAATGCCTGAATGTTTGGAACAAACGCAGATTTTGTTTTAACAAAAATGGTCAGTTCTCTCATTTGTCTCATGTATTTATTTTATTTCCTCAGTGCACTTTATTTTCTCAAAAGCACATTACAAAGTGTTACTAAACCCACAACAGTAAAATCTGTATGTATATACAACAAAGCATGCTTGTTATACCCACTGTGGAACTTAAGGGGTTAATCCTCTGCATTGTGTAAAAAGGCTAATTTATCCTGTATGCACAGATCCTTCCTCTTGCACTGTCTATCTTGGCAAAGCCAGCTAACACAGGCAGAGTAGCCAACCTGCACATGCTCAGTTGTGTATTTTATGCTGGAGAGAATATTTACTTGTTCTCAGAACTAGCCAGGTATCATGATATCGACATCACACTCGTGGGCGTGTGTACAGGCTGTAGTGGGAATCTCCTCCTACCTGAACTCTTAGCACTGGAGAAACTGTGCAGTTTATCACTCACTGTGGTATACAGATCAGCCAAAAAGGTATATAGTGGTAATAGTTTAATGTAAAAAAAAGATTTATAAGCCGTGGGCACTGTGGGGGGGCAAATTAACTATTTTCATATTACTGGGTCTAGTAACACTTTAAGTCATACCTTATTTCCCTCCCAACATCAATGTCTAATAATAGCATTCATCAAAACTATAAGAGAACCCTGTACACAAAAAGGATACTGAATCTACATTTGAAACTTCTGCAGATAGTGCATCATTCAGTGGAACAGGCTATGTCTGACTTCAAAGCTAAGTCCATCTTTCTGACCATGTTTTATGTTACACCCATATTTTGGGTGTAACATAAAACATATTCGGAGCCCACAGCCCCTCACTTCAACACCTCCCCCCACACTTACAGAATCTGGGGGTTCTTCACTTCTACAGCTCCTATCATATTTGATTTTGGTTCACCTTTGAGTGTCTCTTCCCACACAACTGTAGCATTCATTCACAGAGATCTGTGAGTTAAAAAGCTACAATTCCCATCTACCACCATCAGAGGAACTCTTGGTGCTCAATGTGGCACAAATAAGTATGTTTGAGAATGTTTTTCCTGCATTAAAGCAGGTAAGAAAAAGTGTTCCCACATTATCAGCTTACCATCTAAAGCAGAGCTAAACTCTGCAATACCTACCTCCCTTCAATAATCCATTGCCCCTCAACGGTGCCAACATCTTCTAACCGCCTTCTTCTAGGTGTCAAGTTGTGGCTATTCTCATTGGCAAGTGCTGTATGGCATCACTCCTGCATATGTTCAGGAGTACAGTTATTCAGGCACACAGGTGCTGTACCAGAATGTAAACTGATCTGTGCTTGCAATGTTTAGTGTACATTGCAAAGAAGATTGCAAGCAAGCAGGTAGGTTTTTTTTTATTGCAGAAGAGATGTTGCGTGTCTCTTTTGCAATAAAGAGCCTGCCTGCTTGCATTTTTAGTACTGAGCAGGTAGATTATGAATGCATTTCAATAATTGGTGTTGACATTCACTAAAGTGTATTTTTACCCAGTTAAAATGTTAAGATCAATAAAGAAATGTATATATTTTAAACAGTTTAATGTTTACAATTGAAGATAGAATCTCTGCTACAACAGGTTAGGGAGGCCTGGAGCAGGTGGAATAAAATGAAGCTAGCAGAAGGCCGGCATGACAGGGGGATAAGGGTACAGCAAGGATTAAACTGGAAGTTGTTTTAGAAGTAAGGTGAGGGGCTTGGATAAAGGTAATGTTGAAGGGGGAGGGGTTTAGGTTATTTAGGGGTCAGGAGGGGTGTCACGGGCAGCATTGCGGGGAGAATTGTGGAGAAGAGGAAGTTTGTTTCCCCAGGGAAGAGAGCAATGGCGGATATGGACAGTTTATTAGCCCAGCTGCGGGCTGCTGCAAACACCCACGGCCCTGGATGGCTTCACAGCCAAGTGGCGAGACTCCTCGGACCTCAGACTGGAGAGGAGGTGAGGGGACAGGATCTTCCACGCGCCCGGAGGTCACGGCCTCCGGAGCGTTTTTCACCGGAAGCCTCCCCCAGAGCTGCACGCCACATTAGGAGCCCCCCAGAGCGGGACCCGTCAGGACCACCGGCGAAATGACACCCGGTTTCTGCTGTTGTGGTTCCTGGACAGAATCCTCAGCATCAGCGGAGCTCAGTGGGCGGGGCGTCCGCAGGACCCAGCGTTTCCCCCCCGCCCGCTCGACGAGGGCAGCGTGAGAGGACGGACGCTCCCTGTGTTGTGTATGCAGCCAGGGGGAGGTCTCAGCATGGGAGGATGACGTCAATGGCCGCCGCACTTTCCCCATCCTCGGCCGGTGGCTCGGAAGTCCGGAGCGATACCCCTTCCTGGAGGAGTGGGCGGCCCAGCAGCCAGGTCTCCAGGAGGTCGATACGGAAGACGGTGCCAGCAATGGGAGGAGCCGGCATCGGGAGGCGTGGCCAGCGTGGTCAGGAGAAGGCAGCATCCAGGCCCTCTTCTCCGGGGATGGATGACACGGAGCCCCTGCAAGCACCCGGTGACCGGTCCGAGGGAGAGCTGAGCGGGTCTGAGGAGGAAGAACGGCAGGAGCGTCCGGTTCCATCGGATTCGGGAGCAGCGGCGGCGGGGACACCCCCTGGTCGGCCCGGTAAGTCACTTCCTGATTCCTCTCACACACTTACCAATGCCTTACAGGGGTTGTTGGGGGCGGCTGATGTGGGAGGGTCTGGGACCACATTGGGTGTGCCGCAATCTGGGGCAGTCTCGACGGCCGGTCCCCAGCTGGCGGGCTCAGGGCCTGCTGCTGGGGGGACGGGCAGTTGCAGGCTTTATTGGGCGGTTTGTGGGAATTGGTCCAGAGGTTTGCGCCGGGTAAGGATGGGCAGGTGCCACAAACTGTGGTGTGGGTCCCTCCAAGTGCAGTATCGCCGGTGGGTGGGGGGGTGCCCCCCTCGGCTGCTACGAGTGTGTCAGCCCCCACGGGGATGGTGCCCCCGGTGGTGTCCGCTCAGGCCACTAATGCGGTGGATGCAGGGGATGGAGAGAAGAGAACGGAATGCAAGGTTTATGTCTGCTTCGAAGGGCCGCTTGGGGCGCATTTGAAGTCGGAAGTCCGGGATAAGATCGTGAAAGGGGAGTATGTGGAGATTTTTCCCTTGGAGAAGTTTAACCTGGATAGGGTTAAGCCAGATGACAGTAAGAAGGAGGATGAAGAAAAACGGCGGTATCGGCTGATACCGTGCACGTTTTCTAACTGGCTGCAAGCGTTCGCGATTATGGCAAGTGTAATTGGCGAAAAGAACCCGGAACATTGTTCGTCGCTCTTTTGCTACTTGGACGCCATTGGGGAGGCCTACAGAGTGTATGGGGGTACAGCATGGATCAGGTATGACGAGCAGTTTTGGCAACGGAGGGCGGTGCGCCCCTCCCTTCGCTGGGACCATAAGGACATTAGCCTCTGGATGAAGCTTATGTCCTCAGCTCGGGCCTCGAACCAGTTTTTTCCAGGGGGGGCCGGCGGTCCTTCTTCACCCGGACAGCCGGCCGCAAAAAAGTGGGGCGTCTGTTGGCAATACAATGACGGGACGTGTAAGTTCGGGGGCGCCTGTCGTTTTAAACATGAGTGCTCGAGTTGCGGTGGATCTCATCCCGGATCCCATTGTTTTAAAAAAGGGAAGGGTCATCCCGGAGAGCTGGGTAGCAAAAGGGAAGACACCAGTGAGGGTGGAAAAGATGCAACCTTTCCTAAGTAGGTACCCGGACCGGGCGGCCGCTCGGCTTCTGCGGGAAGGGTTTCTGGAGGGTTTCAGAATCCCTAGTTTATTGACTGTTATCCCGCCGGTTGCAAAAAATTTACGCTCTGCGCTGAGTTACCCCGGTGTGGTTGGGGAAAAATTGGGGAAGGAAGTGGCATTGGGCAGTATGGCCGGGCCATTTCAGGAACTGCCGATGCCGAATTTGGTGGTCTCTCCTCTTGGGGTGGTACCCAAGAAGGAGCCGAATAAGTTTCGGCTTATACACCATTTATCATTCCCCAAGGGTGGATCGGTCAATGATGCGATCGATCCTGATGCGTGCACAGTTTTTTACAAGTCTTTCGATGCAGCGGTGGGTTGGGTGCGCCGCTGTGGGAAGGGAGCGCTTATGGCAAAAGCAGACATCGAATCGGCTTTTCGTCTCCTCCCGGTTTACCCAGACAGCTGTTGGTTGTTGGGGTGTTGCTGGCAGGGTAGGTTTTATGTCGATCGTTGCTTGCCTATGGGCTGCTCGATTTCATGCGCATTGTTTGAAACTTTTAGCTCATTCGTGGAATGGGTGGTTCGGGATGTTTCAGGTTTAAATTCCGTAATTCATTACCTGGACGATTTCCTATGCGTTGGCCCCCCAGCATCTAAGACGTGTGCTATGCTGTTGGCCACGTTACAACACATGGCTAGTGTTTTTGGTATCCCGTTGGCACGGGATAAAACAGAGGGCCCGACTACCGTGCTTAGCTTCTTGGGTATAGTCATTGATTCCGAGGCAATGGAATGTCGATTGCCGGAGGATAAATTGGTGGCTTTGAGAAGGGAGATTCGGTCTACCATGGTGTTGCGTAAGATTCAGCTTAGAGGCCTGCAGTCATTGCTGGGTAAGCTTAATTTTGCGTGTCGCATAATTCCCATGGGCAGGGTGTTCTGTCGACGGCTGTCGGCAGCTACAGCAGGTATTAGGTCTCCTCATCATTTTATTAGGATGACCCGCAAACATCGGGACGATCTGAGGGTGTGGGACACCTTTTTGTCCGAGTACAATGGTAAATCACTGTGGTTGGCTGGACCACTGAGCAATTGCGACTTGTAGCTGTTCACGGACGCAGCTGGGTCTTCGGGTTACGGGGCGTTTTACCGGGGGCATTGGAGTGCTGAACCATGGCCTAGGGAATGGCAGGAAGCGGGATTCTGCAAAAACTTGGTGCTGCTGGAGCTGTTTCCGGTGGTGCTGGCAGTTGAAGTTTGGGGTGAGTCGTTCAGGAATTTGAAGATCCGCTTGAACTGCGACAATTTGGGGGTAGTGCAGGTGATTAACCGCATGTCAGCTTCGTCGCTACCGGTCGTTAGGCTGCTGCGGCACTTGGTGCTGCGTTGCCTACAGATGAATATCTTTTTGTATGCGGTGCATCTCCCTGGGGTGGATAACACGTTGGCTGACGCCTTGTCTCGTTTCCAGTGGGACAAATTCCAGGACTTGGCTCCTTCGGCAGATCAGCAGGGGGTTCGGTGTCCCCGAGGGCTGTGGTCGATCGTTTTGGACCCCTCGCTCGATGGATAAAGGGCTCGGTGAGTGTATCCACCTGGGGGGGGGGCTTATGAAAAAGTGTGGTCCGAGTGGTGGGTGCTCGTCAGGCAAGTTGGTGTGGACCCTGGAGCTGAGGACGTGAGGTTGCTAGTGGTCTATTTTGTCTCCAGGAATCTGAAGCGAGGGGTGTCGGTTTCGGTGATGGACCGCAAGCTCGCCGGTCTGGCACTTTTGTTCAAGTTGCAGGGGGGACAGATTTTACAAAGGATTTTTGGGTGAGACAAGCGATGAAGTGCTATCGGCGGTCGCGGAAAAGTAAGGATACTAGGAGGCCATTGACTTTTACCAACCTGCGTGTTTTATTTGATCAGTTGGGCACGGTATGCCCGTCGGCTTACGAGGTGTTGTTGTTCTGGGCAGCGTTTTCGCTGGCCTTTTTTGATGTCTTTTGGATAAGCGAACTGGTTAGCCCTTCTAGGAAGGTTTCGGGGGGCTTGGGGGTACAGGATGTGAAGGTCACGGGGTTTAGCTTGGAGGTATGGTTGAGATGGTCAAAAACGGATCAGAGTGGCAAAGGGGTTAAGGTGCAGCTATATCGGATGCCAGATTCTCCGGTGTGCCCTGTGAGTGCGATGAGGGAATTCTTGGGGCAACGCCCTTTAAGGGAGGGGACTTTGATCCACAACGATGGGTCACCTTTAACAAAATTTCAGTTTGTGGCAGTTTTCAAGAAATGCTTGAAAGCGGGGGGTCTGGATTGTACGCAGTATGCTTCGCACTCCTTCCGCATTGGAGCGGCCACAGAGGCTGCTCGATGTGGGTTGGACGAAGTGGCTGTTAAGCGCATTGGCCGCTGGGAGTCTAGGAGATTTCGTACATATGTGCGGCCACACTTGGTGGTTGAGTAGAGTGCGGCCCATTGATGGATTTGGAGGAGGACGAGGGGTTTATTTTGTTAAGGGGATTGATCATGGTGTATGTTATTTGACTTTGGTTATCTGTGGTTTTTTTCTCCTTTCTTTTAGGTGGATTCAAGAGGGGTCTCGTATGGATATTGGGCCACTCTTATGTGTTTTGGGGGGCAAAACGGGCGGACATGAGACCTAATGGGAGGCAGTTGGGGATTCCCACGGAGGATGCTTGTATACGTTGGATAGGCAGGCCAGGGATGCAATGGGCTAGGGTATTGCCAGAAGTGCAGCATTTTGCGCGCCTTGACAGACCACCTGATATGTTGGTGCTTCATGTTGGAGGCAACGACCTGGGTGGACGTCCCAGTCGGGAGCTCATAAAGGACGTTAAGATTGATTTCTTACGTTTGAGAACTTCCTTCCCTGAGATGTTGATCGTTTGGTCCGATATTGTGGCCAGGACGAATTGGAGGTTGGCAAGGTCTGTAGACCGCCTAAACAAAACCAGGATTAAGGTGAACAAAAGGGTGGGCCAATTCGTTATACTGAATGGAGGTTTGGTAGTTCGCCACTGGGAGTTGGAGAAGGAAGTTGGGCTGTACCTGCGAAGGGACGGGGTTCACCTGTCTGAAGTAGGTATTGATCTTTGGTCCCTGGGTTTGGAGGAGGGGATTCAGAGGGCACTGTGTGTGTGGAGGGGCTCCCAAGGGTAAGGGGGTCACTCTTGTTAGTGTTGGCGGTGGTGGTGGTCTTTGATGGTGGTAACTAACCCAGGAGATGGAAGTGTAGGGGGACTCAATGGTTATGGGCCCTTATTGGTGTGTACAGTTAACACTGATTAGCTGAAGATGGTAATGGTGACACTGCAGGTAACAAGTTGTCTTTGGGCTGATGTTATCACGGCCGTAGGCCTATTATGATAGAAGGCCCGCAGTGTAGAAGTGGAACAGAATTTACATTGGCAAGTGCCGTCATTGACCACCAGGAGGAGAAACTGACAGTTGATTTTGTTACGTTTAAAATGTTACAGATATATATATTTGTTTTATATAGATTTATATTGGTTAATAAAAGGCTGCTATGGCCAGTTTTACTCCAACAAGGTGTGGTGTCGTCACTATAGTTAAGGATAACGGGGAGTTAAAGTTGGGGTATGATAGATGGCGGCAGCCATTAAAGGGAAAAGGTGTGCATCTTATGTACACTGGTCATGTACTTTAAAGTTACAAGAACACATAGGTAAAAAGTAAAAAAAAAAAAACAGCCACCTCTCCTGAGCAAGGGTGACCTCACTTAGCCTTACTGTGGTGTTCTTATAAAGCTTATGATTCCAAACTCACATGGGTGTACTTAAGCGTACACCTGTGTGAGGGACATGTGTGCCCACACATGGATGCAAAGGTGTTCCATGCATACTAGTGAAGGCAGTCCCATCCACGTCAACTAGGATACAGCAGCTGCATGGATATAGCCACTGCTCACAATGTGACATCCGTGTGGGTCCCAGAATGCAAACAGTATGCATTTGGGACCAACACATGCACACTCACTTGCACCCGCACAGATGTCAAATTGGGAGCAGCGGCTGTGTACCTTTAAGTATACCTGTGTAAACGAAGCCTAAAAATACTCTCCTTTGTGATCCTAGCAATGTCACCCTTGCTAAGGTATAACAGCCATAAGCCAAGATATAACATTTTACTTGTGATATTTGGAATTTAGAATTTTTATGTTTGGGGGCACTAATTGGTGCAAGGATCACTTTATTCAGGTTCCAATCAATCAGCAATATTGCAATGCTGAGGTCAGTCTGATCTATTTCAATCAGTCTGTCATAATAATGTTATTGTTAACTTACATAATCTTGTCTTCAAATGAGTCATGAGACGAAGGTTAATGTATATGTGTATTAACTGTGTTAAAATCAGTATTTTTAATCAGTAGTTTTAATCAGTATTTTTATACTCTATTTAGCACACAAGAGTTTTATTTAGTAAGCTGGTTGCATTTTAAGTATGAATTCTGTTACTTAGGAGAACTTGTAAAGTTTTTTAATATTTAATTTTTTGGAATATTTATTACAGGTAATTACTGTATATAGCATTGGCAATTTGCACAGCCATTTACATATATTGTTACATAGTTACATAGTAGGTGAGGTCGAGTAGGTGAGGTGAGGTCGAAAAAAGTCCATCAAGTCCAACTTATGTGTGTGATTATATGTCAGTATTACATTGTATATCCCTGTATGTTGTGTCGTCAGGTGTTTATCTAATAGTCTCTTGAAACTATCGATGCCCCCCGCTGAGACCATCACGTGTGGAAGGGAATTCCACATCCTTGCCGCTCTTACAGTAAAGAACCCTCTACGCAGTTTAAGGTTAAACCTCTTTTCTTCTAATTTTAATGAGTGACCACGAGTCTTGTTAAACTCCATTCCGCAAAAAAGTTTTATCCCTATTGTGGGATCACCAGTACGGTATTTGTAAATTGAAATCATATCCCCTCTCAAGCGTCTCTTCTCCAGAGAGAATAATTTCAGTGCTCGCAACCTTTCCTCATAACTAATATCCTCCAGACCCTTTATTAGCTTTGTTGCCCTTCTTTGTACTCACTCCATTTCCAGTACATCCTTCCTGAGGACTGGGATATTGCACATTCCCATCAGTACCTGCTCCCAAGGAGCTTACAATCCAAGGTCCCTACATAGACATACTAGGTCTAATTTAAACAGGAGCCAGTTACCTACCAGCGTGTCTTTGGAGATTATTTAGGAAAGAGAAAACACACACACAACCAAAGGCAAAAATAACTTGTGCTGTGCAAGCAAACACATATGCACACATTTGGGGCTCATTCACACTTGTGTATTGTGGTCGGAAACAGGCAACTGGTATTTTTAAAATGCAATCAGAAGTAGCGCTTGCATATTTTCTTAGTTGTACCATTGCCTTAACTTTATTTATTGTCTGTAGGACTTATGCTATGGACAACTAATCGACATATCTACAATGGACACGTATATCACCAGTAATTTCTTTAGTGTAATGTGAAAATAAATTGGACTTATGGTAAATAATGTATCACAACTGTGTCTTTCATGTTTAAAATGTCCTATTATCTACCCACATATATTAATGTGCATACACAACAATCAATTAGGTGGTCCTCTACATGCTAATGCACTATAGGTCATTCCAAGGCTGTCTCAAATCAGCAAAATGACTTTGCTTATTGACTATTGTAATTGGTCCCCTTTGTGCATCATGATGTGGTGTCACATTGCCTGCAAAAATAACAATAGATACTTCAGTCCTCCAAGGACAGCCATGTAACTCATGATCCATCCACTTGCCCTGCTCTCAGAGGGGTCTAATCGGGATGCTGTATCTCAGAAGGAAATCTTAGATGCTGGACCAGAAAGTGATTTTAGAGTTAATCTGATCCACATTTCAAGAGGATTAATAAAGGTGATTTTGTGTTTCAAAACTCAAAAAATATGAAGAAGAATGAAACTTTACAAATTCACTTTGGAAATACAAAACCATTTTTTTATTTTAATATATGTGATTTATGATATAGTGCATTAAATTAGACTTGATGACATGAGCATTGTTATTTTAATATGCATTATCTAAATTTTCCAAAAATAAACCTTTATTTGATGTTCCTTTTGATGCTCAGGTATGTTTTTAACATAAAGCAACATAAAGCAAGAATGGAAAGTGGAGTTGATTTGCTAAAGGAGTCAAGGCTGGTAAAGTAAATAATCACATCTCAAATTGTACGTTAATTTTGCAAACAGATTTTTAGTAATAAAAGGGAAGCTGGGTTCATTTTAAATACCCAGTCATGTGGTAGAAAAAAAATCACACCCATATGATTGGTTATTTAACAATGTCAATACCAGGCAGATACCCCCCTTCCTGCCCAAGCCAATTTTCAGCTTTCATCACTGTCACTTTTTAAATGACAGCCCGGTCATGCTACACTGTACCCAAACAAAATTTTTATCATTTTGTTCCCACAAATAGAGCTTTCTTTTGGTGGTATTTGCTAAACAAATGAAAAAAGACTGGAAATTTTGAAAAAAAAAAAAAAACATTTTTCTTTGTTTCTGTTATAGAACTTTGTAAAAAAGTAAGTTTTCTCCTTCACTGATGGGCACTGATAAGCTGCACTGATGGGCACTGATGAGCTGGCACCAATGAGATGGCACTGATGGGCACTGATGATGGGCACTGATAGGCAGCACTGATTGGCATTGTTAGGTGGCATTGATGGGCACTCATAGGTGGCACTGGTGGGCACTGATTGGCACTTATAGGTGACACTGATGGGCACTGAAAGGCTGCACTTATGGGTGGCACTGATAGGCAGCACTGCTGAGCAGTGATAAGAACTGATAGGCACCATTGCTGGGCATTGATAGGCACTGATAGGTGGCACTGATGGGCACTGATGACTGGCACTGTTAGACTGCACTGATAGACATCACTGGTGGTACTGGCACTGGCAAGTCATTTTTAGTGGGCACTGATTGGCAGCTGCCTAGGCACTGGTTGGCATATCCCTGGTGGTCTAGAGTGGCATACCTGGATTTCCTGTGTGGTGGCCATCCCTGGTGGTCCTGGCGGCATCCTGGTGGTCCTGGGCAGGCATCCATGGGGGGCTGCGTTGATAAACAATCAGCACAGGCCCCCTGTCAGGAGAGCCGCCGATCGGCTTTCTTCTACTCGCGTCTGTCAGACGCGAGTGAATCAAAGCCTTACATTGTGATCAGCTGTGATTGGATATGGCTAATCACATGGAAAAGAGCCTCTTTCTTGCAGTGTGTTAGACTGACACACCACACGATCAATCGCCGCGCTGCGTGCCCCCTAGGGCACGCGATCATGGCTTATCCTGATGGACGTCATATAACTGAGCCACTTCCCAGCCGTCTTTCTTCTATAGGGCAGGCGGGAAGTGGTTAACGATTGCCTAACTGCTCCGTTGCTCTGGGAGGGCATCCATGGACATCCTCCTGAAACCACGCCCCTCGCATGCCCCCTGGGGTGCACGACCAGCTTGCTTTGTTAAACCCTGTGTCCTTTGGACACAGCCGATCACTAATCGTGGTAAACGGCCAATCACAGTGGCCTTTTACCATGTGATCAGCTGTATCCAAACAGAATTGCGGGTTTTTGGTAGTACTTTCCTCATGTGCTGTCACAGCGTGAGGAGAAGAGATTTAGTAACCAGCAATCCTGACAAAGGACATGCACAGCTAATCAAGGCAGTCCCATTAATGCCTCCTGTTAGTGCCCATCAGTGCAGCCTCATCAGTGTACATCAGTGATCAAGAAAAAATACTTATTTGCAAAATTTTATAACAGAACCTAAGAAAAGGGTTTTTTTTCAAAATTGTCTGTCTTTTTCATTTGTTTAGCAAAAAATTAAAAACCCAGTAGTGATTAAATACCACTAAAAGAAAGCTCTATTTGTCTCGAATAAATGATAAAAATGTCATATGGGTACAGTGTTACATGACCAAGAAATTGTCATTCAAAGTGTGGCAGTACTGAAAGCTGAAAATTTACCTAGTCAGGACGGGGTATAAGTGTCCAGTAAGGAAGTGGTTAAAGTGAACACATGTTCACCTTATTCACTGACATTCACTTTGCACAGTGGACAAACACTTTGCTAAGGGAACAATCTCTACTCCTTTAGTAAATTAACTCAGATGTCTTTCCTTGACAATATACTATAAATGCTCCTTCACAGTAATACAGTATACATATGTGACCTGACAGCTGCAAGATGGAATGGTCATATAAAAAGGAGCCTCATTAATTAAAATTTGCACCTAAACTGACCACACAAAATGCATCTGGTGTAGTTTCTGAACAGAACATACATATTCTGGAAAATAACATACTTCTTATGTGTTCTCTAACAAAATCAACTGTACCCTATTAAAGCACCTTTGTAAAGATCCTTTATTTTCTGAAAATATATGACTTGGAGGGATCTTTGCACAAAGTCTCTAACATGCATATATTAATTAGAAAATTGGATCAGCTATCTGAAGGGCAAAGATTGAGTGCCCAGCAGTGAATGGCCTAGAGCAGGGAAGCATAGACAACAAGTTTTTTTTCTGGTTGTCTGGTTTGTTTTGCATATTAAGAGCCTCTCAGCTTTAGAAACTAAGACAACATCTAAATCTTAACAGCTTTGACATTACAAACTATAGAAAGTTTTTGTTTGAACTTAAGGTCCTCTTTAATTACTGAGTCTGAATAAAACAAGTGGCATGGCCTTTTAGAGCGTATAAAATGTGCCTGCCACAACATCCGTACCACATTGTGTGCTGTTTCATAATATGCAGTAGCAGCATGGGCTTGGCAGTAAACTTCAGCTTTATTACCAGGCAGATCACTCTGTCTTCCTGGCTTCATTAATACAGCTCTGTAATACTCACAAACTGGCTTAGACAGCAAGACACAATAGTGCTTCCTAGGCAAAGCACAATGTAGTTAAAATATCATCAACAAAAACATATTTGAGAATAGAAGAGAATAATTATGGAGAAAATATGCTCATCTTTAAAAGATTGAAAGGAAATGCACAATGGCTCCTATTTATAAAAAGCTGAAACTGATATTTTGCCATTTTTCTAGGAAATAGAAATTCTCACAGTTTTAACCTATTTTGTAAACAGTTCTGAGCAATTTCTTTGCTCACATTTTTCATAGTTCAATAGAGATGAAAATAATTCCCTTAGATTTCTTCAATTGATAAAGACATAAAGTGGTTGTGTTTTTTTTTTAACTGGGTATAATCAGTTTTTTGAGAACCCTGAAGAAGAAAGTGACTTTTGGACCAACCAGGCTTTTTTGTAATAATAATTGCACATATGATGATAAATAAGAATGATACAACAGTGGTGGCATCTAGAACAGAGCACCTAGTATACATAACATTACTGACTATCAATGACTACTTTTGCCAGTACCATAGAGCATCAGCTTATTATGGAAGTTTATTCATATCTCAAAACCTCTTTTGGATATTGAAAATGACCTTGAATATTGAAGGGTTAGAACCCTAGTCAATGTTGTATTGTTCACATACAACCTTTGTACTCTATGTGAGCAAAAAAAACATTGACTAGAGTTCTAACCGTTCCCTATTTGTTCAAAACAAAAAGAAAATGTTTTGGTTATATATACACTATACAACAAGAACAAGGGCTGCAAACAATTGTACCAGAAACAAGAACACAACACACCAAAATTCTTTGAGAACGTGGTATGCCTAGTGCAAAACATGTCAGAATTGAACTTGTGCCCTTGCCTATTTTAATAAAGGAAGAAAAATATTTTGCATCTTGTTGTGCAGTATTCCTGTTGCTGGTAACATTGATTGCTTAAGTGAAGATGAGCTGAGCCAATACTTGAAATTAATTGAGTGTAAAGCTTGATCTTACCTGGAGTGGCGTGTGAAATATTTAATACAAGAAGTTGCAAGTGGCAGCTTTGGGGGAAGTGTTAAATATAAGCTATTTACCTCCTTAGGTCAGTTTCTAGATCCACTGCAAAATCTGGTCTCAGTCACTGTAAGCTTCTTGTGAAGAGGTTTGGCCACACAGAACTAAAATGTTATGGGAATTTTACCACCACACATAGCAGATTAGCAAAGGAAGGAAACAAATTA
The DNA here is from genome assembly GCF_042186555.1 of Aquarana catesbeiana. Classification (NCBI taxonomy): domain Eukaryota; kingdom Metazoa; phylum Chordata; class Amphibia; order Anura; family Ranidae; genus Aquarana; species Aquarana catesbeiana. The sequence continues at coordinate 403,557,904 of NC_133326.1, read as the reverse complement.
GAGAAGGCAGCAACGTGAACAGTGAATCATACTACAGAGTTTCACATTAATTAAAACAGCAATGATACAGCTATATATATATATATATATATATATATATATATATATATATATATATATATATATATATATATATTATTTATGGTTGAAGCCCTATGGCCGATACGGATATGAGCAACATAAACTTACCATAAGACCTACAACATGAAATGGACCTGAAGTGTGCCCTGGTCTGATGGACGGTGTGCCAAAATAAGGGGGCATACCCAAGATTAGAAATGAATATTTTGTGAAGAGAATTGAATATGAGAATTGCCCTGAAAAGGGTATGGGAGGGTGGGTAGCGCGCACAGGAAACCGACAAAGACCACAAGCGAGCAGGCTGGTTAAATACCCCCCAGGTTCCATAAATTCAGGCCACCATACTTATCTCACTTATGGTTGAAGTCCTATGGCCGATATGGATATGAGCAACATAGACTTACCATAAAGCCTACAACATGAAATGGATCTAAAGTGTGCCCTGGTCTGATGGAGGGTATGCCAAAATAAGGGGGCAAAAACATTCAGGTGAGGGTGTAGTTTTATTAGTTTTAGCTTTATTTATTGAGCAAGTTTGTTGAATGCTTGTGCCATTTCCACTTAAGGATTGGGGATGTACCGGGCAAGGTAGGCAGAGTTCCACCTGTTTAGTCTCTTAATGACGTGATCTGGGACCCCATGCCAGGATGCTGCTGAGGCTGCTCCAATACGAATGAGTGACCGGAGTACTGACTGGGTTCGAGGTGTAGGCTGCGTAGACGAACCCCCACATATTTGACGAACTGCCGGCACTCAATGGTTTGACCGGAAAAGGTAGTAGGGGACTAGAGTTTGAGTGTTTCAGTAGGAGTGACAGTAAGCGGTCGAGTATGGTTACTGGACACCAGACGTTTGTTTAATAGAGATGGATGTCTAACCCAGAGCCTGATAGCTGGGTTTTAGACACTGCAAGGTGGAGGATGAAATGGTCTTGGTAGCGAGACAAGTGACATCTACGTAAATTTATGACTCTGAGGATCGGGTGTGTCATTGCCATCATCCCTTAAAACTTCAAAAAACCAAATATATACCTCAGTTTGGGATTTTTAAGGCAATGCAATGATCAGAAAATTGAATTAAAAATTATTTAATTTTATTGGTACAAAAAATAAGTAGAATACAATACAAGTGAACATATAATTGGATATTTTTAAATGATAAGTGTTTTAAAACCAGGACATCAGATACATAAGAACAGCATAGTTACTAATAGTATATATACATTACCTATGTTTTTCAGCCTTCTTGCTTTTTATGGCTGCCAAATATTGGTCTTCTTATAAGCATACCAGGCCGCCCCGTAGAGGATAGTGAGCGGTTTAGACAAATTGGTGATCATGGCCCCTGCCAGCACTGAAAAGCACTTTTTCTGCAGCTACATGCTCTAATGTAAGTCGCATTTATGATCTTTCAGGTAAAATGCGGTCTTTCTAGATATAGGCGACATGTATATATATACTATTAGTAATTATGCTGTTTTATGAAATTCTAGAATGTGATGCAATTCCTTCCCTGAGGAAGACTTTGCTTTGACAATAAAGTTGAAACGCGTTGGAAGTCTGCTATCGGACGCCATCGTATCAACTTGGGTGGTGTTTGTATTTAGCAGTAGGATGCATCACTTGTTCTTATGTATCTGATGTCCTGGTTTTAAAACACTTATCATTTAAAAATATCCAATTATATGTTCACTTGTATTGTATTCTACTTATTTTTTGTACCAATAAAATTAAATAATTTTTAATTCAATTTTCTGATCATTGCATTGCCTTAAAAATCCCAAACTGAGGTATATATTTGTTTTTTTGAAGTTTTAAGGGATGATGACAATGACACACCCGATCTTCAGAGTCATAAATTTATGTATCAATCTATAGGGTGGACAATACACCCATACCTCACCATTTTGACTCAGATGATCGGATGTGGACTCTACTATAAATTATATATATATCTAATACAATAAATACAAAGGCTATACTTCTCCGATTGTTCTGAAAGAAGGGAGTATTTTCCCTTTGAGGAGTTTAGTAGCCGGAATTGGGTCACTGGACAACTTTCTGTGACCAATTATTATTTTTCCCTTTTTTCTTTTTTTTGTTTCTGGGCTGAGTGCATTCAGACTTGGAAGTAACAACATACAATGGGGGACCTATTAGGAGGAGAATGGGAGGAGCTTATGGCTAACATCTGAAAAGATTACCAGGATAAGGAACAGATCACTTCTGACCTATCTTCACTTTTTTCATGTTTAACCAAAATATTGGAGAAAAAATCGGCCTTACATTGGCACACTGAATCCTTGGGAAGGTATATTAGAGAGGGCATTAACCCTATAGGCCTACAGATACAAATATTTCCTACCCTAGATAACATCACCAAAGAGCTAAAACAAGCTGGGAAACAAAATTAAATGAATGCTCAAAACACCTCATGTTGCTGCTACAAAATGAATACCAGCAGCAACTGCGAGGTATAGATATAGAAATCCAAACACTGTATGCCCGACTTTCCCCCCTCAAAAAACATGAACAATATACAGTATATGAGAAAAAATTGAAGGAACACTTAGAAACCTTCAGTAAAAATATTTTGATCAAAAAGGAGAAAAAATACTGGAGGGATAAGAATGCCTTCGGTGAAGGTAGGGCGTACAAGTGGAACACTGATCCAAAAACAAGAAAAAATCCCAGATTTCCTAGACAGAATAATATCAATCAGACCAATGACTATCTCTCAGATACACCCTCCAATAATTCCTCCTCCTCCGCCTCATCCCAAACAGGCAGATTCCGAGGCAAGAGAAAGGGACCCTTTCCCAAACATTCAGATATGGAGGGAGAGATCCAACAAACCAATAAGAAAAGGACTACTGATGTTCAATCTAATGAAGTCACATGAGGTGGAAGGGGAGGGGGAACTGGCAGAGTCAGGGGGATGACATTGGGAAATCCGAAAGGCTTCCCCTCCCTCAACTCTGGGAAAAAGTACAAAGAACAGGGTGCTATTCCGAAAACCCAGCAGACCCAAATAGACAATTTTTTAGACAGGAGCAATGCACAATCTCAACCCCCTCCAACCCCGATACCACCCCCTCTGACACAACTTTCAATGATACCTATGACAGCCCCACTGGTGAAGGAAAGTTAAATGTCATCAATCTTTCATCTCATAAACTTACAAAAACAGAACAGGAAGTACTATCCTTGGGCCTCTCCTTCTGTCCTAATCGCAGTCTAGACAGTTTCGAAACCATTAAAGACATACATTTGTTTGCCAGAAAACTTCTACTTAAAAGCTTATACACTAAAAAAAACCCCAGCCACACTTGAAGTGGCACCCAATCTTAAAGCAGCCGATTTCAGAGCTCTTAGAGACCTTAATCTTTTATTGCAAGAAAGCAGCCCTGCAGAAGAGTTCTGGGAAGGGGACCTTGATAATGAGAGCAGCGAGGAAGAACAGGAGGAATCCAACAAAGTGCAAACTATTAAGAAATACAAGAGGAAATCACACAAGTTTCCTCCATTGAACCAAAATCCAGCTATAGCCCTCTTTGTAGGACAGGTTACCAAAGAAATTGAGAAAATAGAAAAATATAACAACAGCAAAAAAGCAATTTGAATTGGGAACAACAACAGGCATTAAATTCCCTCAAAAACAACACAGAAATTACAATCAAGGCGTCGGACAAGGGAGGGAACATTGTATGAAAAAATGTGCCTTAATATATTGAACAATACTAAATGCTACAAAAAGATTTCTTCGGCCGTAGTGGATAAATTCAATCAAGAATTTTTCTCCCTAGTAGACGAATCCCTGAATGAAGGAGTAATAGACAGGGACACGTGGGACTTTATACGTACTAGACATCCGCGCCAACCCACCTTTTACGCACTACCGAAAGTGCACAAAAAACTAAATGATCCACCAGGGAGACCCATAATTTCTGGGAATGGTTCCATTACAGAGGGAATCAGTCAAATAATAGACCAATATCTGAGACCCCATGTAATGGAACTACCATCGTATACAAGGGACACCATACATCTGCTACAAATCCTGGATGGAATATCCATTCCCGACTCAGCTCTACTTGTCACAGTAGACGTGGAGTCTCTTTATAATAGCATCCCGCATGATCTAGGTATAGCAGCAATTGAACGTGTCCTACAACAGAGGGCAACTACTGACTGGAAATTCAATGCATTTATTCTATCCATGCTTGAATACATCCTCAGACACAATACCTTCCTGTTCAGGGGCTCCCACTACCTCCAGGTACAGGGAGTGGCTATGGGGACGTGCTGCGCACCCTCATACGCCAACCTGTACCTGGGGGAGTGGGAGAAGGACTTCCTACAGGGGAAAGCAACATCTATGTATACTCGCCACATTTGCATGTGGCAGAGGTATATAGATGATCTTTTTATCATCTGGGATGGCCCCCCTGAGCAATTGAAAGACTGCTTAAACATGATGAACACCAATGACTTTAATCTTTTCTTTACGATGACATCTGACACTCATGAAATACATTTTCTGGATGTTACCATCTTTAAAATTCACGATGGTGGATTATCAAGCAAACTTTATAGAAAGGAGACTGCAGGCAACACCTTGTTGCACGCAGATAGTTTTCACCCAGACCCTCTAAAAAGATCAATCCCTTTTAGCCAGTACTTCGTCTTAAAAGAAACTGCAGCAATGACGAAGATTTTCAACATGAAGCGGACAAATTAACCATCAGACTCATGAATAGAGGCTACACAAAATCATCCTTGAAAAAGGCATTCAATCGAGTCAAATTGACCAACAGAAGGGATTTGATTTTCTCAAAAAAATCTAAAAAATCCACCATAGAGGATGCCTTTACAAGGATCATTATGAGATTTTCGAATGAGCACTTTAAAATCAACAAAATAGTCTCCAAGTATTGGTTCATTCTCACTGACGACCCAAACCTTAAAGGACTTATTGGCCCTAAACCTCAAATTACCTACAGGAAATCTGGTTCAATAGGGAATGCACTTACTCAAAGTGAATACAAAGGCACGGCAAGAAAGGACCCCTGCAAAACATGGGGTACCTATCCATGTGGAGCCTGTGTCCAATGTAGGGTTATTGATAGAAGGACCACACTGGCGCTGCCTAATGGGGAGAGTTTCTCCCTACATTACTTTGCTAATTGCAGAACGCAGGGTGTGGTATATCTCATGCAGTGCCAGTGTGGTGCCTTCTACGTAGGGAAAACCAGACAAGCACTTGGAAAACGAGTCGATAAGAATATGCAGAGCATGCGTATCGGAAACCTATACCTACCCTTGGGAAGGCATGTTGCCAGATACCACAACTATCGGCTACCTTCCGTGAATTTTACAGTTCTGGATAGGATTCATTTACCAATTAGGGGAGGGGACTGGAACAAGGTCCTTCTCCAGCGAGAAATGCGCTGGATAAGGTACCTCAGGGCGACTACCCCCCTGGTCTAAATGAGATTGAAAGTTTTAGACCCTTCTTGGAGGGCTTCAGCTCAGGGAAAACCGACTAATCAATAATCCATCGTATTGTCTCCCTTACCTATCTTTGCCTCTTTCTTTCTCCTTTTGCTTCCTCATAAAGAGTGGTATACTTTTATTTAAAGCTGTTGTGGTACCTACGTACGGAGACACAAAGGGTTCCATCAATAACACAACAGGCCTATGGTCCCCGAATGGAATTTCTGAGCTGATGGCCATATATTCCGAACTTCCGGGTTCTTATGCACCCCACCCAGTTAAACTATATAGGAGAGTTTCTTCTTAACTGTACTCATTAGATCAAGGCATTTTATTTTATTATAACAATTTTCAATTAAAATTGTGTATGTACCTATACAATGTGATTGTCGGTTTTTGATCGCTGCTATCGTAGACACAATTGTATGTAGCCCATTTTAGTAGAGTCTGCTTCTCTGTGCTGAGACCGGGAGCCGTGAGGGCCACTGCTATTCCGCCCCTTCTATCCCTACCCGGCACAGGGGGGGTCATGATCTTTATCGTGGCCCCTACACCCCGAAGACACCAATTTTCCTGGTGCCAGGGGAGTTTCCCACTGTGCCGGTGGTTATAAGCCCTAATGTAGGCTTACCGGCATTAAGATATAATGCCAGACAAGCTATAGTAAGGGGGTTGGGTACTATAGTTCAAATAGAGTGTAATTAGGGTTCCTGTTTTTTCTAATGGTAATCAGTAGACCCTGTAGGCAAAAGGAGTCAATAGAGACCAGATTCAAATAAAGTCTTTTTCTTGACATCAATAGAAGATCGAAAGGCCATTTTTATTTATTATTTATTTTTTATTTTTATAACAATGATGCCACCTACTGCATTCACTGGCGATGTCCAGGCTTATAAATGTCTCTTTTAGATATCTGACAGGCACCGGGGTCTCCGTGCCCCGATGCTCTGTGAGGTATAAACAAAATAATCATCAGCGCTGTACAGCGCTCACTCTCTTTTCCCTCTGTGAGTGAGTGACGTCGGAGTCATGTGACCCCGACGCCACGTACGTCCAAACACTTCCTGCATCAAAGGGTTGCCTCGGCGACCAGACGCACCTATCCCTCTCCCCAGGATGCCGCGCCCATACTCCATAGAAAGCATAGATGGAGGAGGGCTTCACGTTGCGGGTGTATGTGTATGGGGGGGAGGCGCCTGTCACTTAGACAACACAGATGATCGTGAGACGCTCCCCAGCGTCATGCTGGGGGCGTCCATCACCATGACAACAGGAAGCTAAACAATGCTCTCCTCTCACTACCTTATAGGGAGATCTCATGACAGTGACGGCGGCCGATGCAAGCCACACCTTTCACACTGCACCACCAATGAACAGGGGATTACTCTTGAACATATGTTACGCCCACCACAGAAACCACACCCATATCCCCTACATTAGGACGCCAGGGACGGCCAAGGGCAGCACTTTGCAACTGGCTTTCAACAGACAGGAACTCTAGGACCAGAGCTCTCTCTCACCTACAACTGGGAACTTCACCTATACATGCTACATAACCCACTTAAGGTAATCTGACTAGGGATCCTTTCATCTGGTGGCTATCTTGGAGAACTGAGGTTCCCATGAACCACCATGACTTTCAAAATTATTTATTCAATTTTTTTGAATTTAACCCTTATTCAAAACATTACCTATGTTTTTCAGCCTTCTTGCTTTTTATGGCTGCCAAATATTGGTCTTCTTATAAGCATACCGGGCCGCCCCGTAGAGGATAGTGAGCGGTTTAGACAAATTGGTGATCATGGCCCCTGCCAGCACTGGAAAGCACTTTTTCTGCAGCTACATGCTCTGTAAGTCGCATTTATGATCTTTCAGGTAAATGCGGTCTTTCTAGATATAGGCGACATGGATATATACTATTAGTAATTATGCTGTTTTTTGAAATTCTAGAATGTGATGCAATTCCTTCCCTGAGGAAGACTTTGCTTTGACAATAAAGTTGAAACGCGTTGGAAATCTGCTATCGGACACCATCGTATCAACTTGGGTGGTGTTTGTATTTAGGAGTAGGATGCATCACTTGTTCTTATGTATCTGATGTCCTGGTTTTAAAACACTTATCATTTAAAAATATCCAATTATATGTTCACTTGTATTGTATTCTACTTATTTTTTGTACCAATAAAATTAAATCATTTTAATTCAATTTTCTGATCATTGCATTGCCTTAAAAATCCCAAACTGAGGTATATATTTGGTTTTTTGAAGTGACATCTACGTAGGACTTGGCCTACAGGGTTGCTGCAGGTGAACTCGCTAGGCCGCCAGAACCCGTAGTAGGCTAATTAATGGCTGCTTGTATGAGCAGGCTGGGGAGAAGGCCAAATGGTGAAATAGCAAGGATAGTAGACATGTCCCAGAAGATGGCACTTGTTATAGGCAGACGTTTGGCATTGATCATGGATTGTCGTTTTTTGGATGCCACGTAAGATGGCTCGGATCACATGGGATGTGAATAAAGATGGTTTTGGGGGATCTCGTAAGGCCAGAAAGTGCTGGACGCCGGCTAAGTATAGTTGGATAGTGTTATGGGATAGGGCCAACTGATTATGACAATATGAGATAAAAGCCAGTACATGCTTGGTGCCTGTTGTTGTTTCCATGGAGCAGGATGTTAGGAATTTGCTGAACATGTTCCAAGCTGTGTGGTAGGCTCTGAGCATGTTGTGGGACAGAGACTGGTTGATAAGCTGGGTCGCTCTGTGCATATGCTGTACTAGTCCAGAGTCAGCTGAGACCAAGGAGGGATAAGGGCTACTAGGTCGGCTCTGGGTTTCTGCTAAAAAGGGAAGTGTAATTAAAGTGGGACAGTGCGTCTGCTGCGAGGTTGCACTAGCCCGGAATGAACGTACAGTGGACATTAAACTGGTGCTGTAGAGATAATTGTACCAGCCTGCTTAGGAAGGACATAATAGAGAGTGATTTGGGCCTGCCTTTATTAACAAGATCAGCCATGGCTTGGTTGTCAGTGGTGAAAGCCACGGTTTGTCCTGTCCAGATATGACCCCAGAGTTGAGCAGCTGCCACAACTGGGTATAGCTCAAAGAGGGAGGAAGTCTGGGTAAACCCAGGGTTTAGGAGTATCTCTGGAGGCCATGGTCCTGTAAACCAATGATGGCCAAAAACTGCAGTGAAGCCTGGGGAGGCTGCGGCATTTGTCACTACCTTGGGTGACAGTGGCGATATTGATGGTATAAACATTGATATACCTTTCCACATAGTACGGAACCCTCCCACATTGCTAGGTCCACTACTGCCATGGTGTCTAAATTAAGGATCTGATCGGGGTCCTGTGTCTGGGAGAGGAAGACCAGGAGGCGTGACACAAAGGATCGACCCTGGGGAATGATTCGTATTGCAAAATTGAGTGTTCCCAAGAGAGACTGAAGCTGCTTCTTAGTACACCCCCATGTATGGGTGGAGTCTTAGAGAACTGCCTGATGCAGGTCAGCTTGTCAAGGGGGAGGCTGGCCTGCATGGAGTTGTGAGTTTGAAAGAAGTTAATGTAGCCGGATTGTTGAGTTTTAGAGACCGCAAGCTGAAGGACGTAATGGTTTTAAAAGCCAGTCAGGTGATGTCTATATAGTACCTGGCTACCATAGAAAACCGTAGAGGGTCAGGTAGATGGTCGCTTGGATGACTAGACTGGGGAACGTGTGAGGATTTTTGACATGTCCCTAAAGATGGCACTTGTGATGGACAAGCGTTTGCCATTGGCAATGAGCTGATGCTTCTGGATGCCACGTAGAAGGGATCTTACTGGATGGGCCGTAAACACAGACGGCTCTCCGGGGTCCTGTAAGAACAGGAAATGCTGGATGTTGGCTAGGTATAGTCTGATAGTGTTAGGAAAAAGAGCCAGCTGTGTGTGGCAATACGATACCCGGTGCAGGATGAAACCTGAACTCAACTGACCTAAGGGAGAAATGACAGACGGTGAGTGGCTTGTATAAAAATGCCACTGGAGACAAGTGGCCGATTAAGTGCCACTGAAAAATGATGTGTGGCTGATTGTGTGCCACTGGGAATGTGTTATGCTAAGATGCATGCCTTGCAACAATTACAAGAGTTGTGCTTAAATGTGCGCTTGCAATGATTACAAGGGAGTTTATGTCACTGGAGATGTGTTTGTAGTGACTGTGAGAAGTTCGTATTACTGCATGTGCTTGCAAAGACTGCAAGAGTTGTGCTTGAATGTGTGCTTGCAATGATTGCAAGAAGTTGTGATTGGATGCGTGCTTGCAATGATTGTAAGAAGTTGTGCTTGGATGTGTGCTTGCAACGATTGCAAGAAGTTATGCTTGCATGCATGCTTGCAATGATTGCAAGGAGTTATGCTTGGATGCATGCTTGCAACAATTGCAAGAAGTTGTGATTGGATGTGTGCTTGCAATGATTGTAAGAAGTTGTGCTTGGATGTGTGCTTGCAACGATTGCAAGAAGTTATGCTTGGATGTGTGCTTGCAATGATTGCAAGGAGTTATGCTTGGATGCTTGCTTGCAACGATTGCAAGAAGTTGTGATTGGAAGCGTGCTTGCAATGATTGCTAGAAGTTGTGCTTGGATGTATGCTTGCAAAGATTGCAAGGGAGTCCAAGTCACTGGAGAAGTCTTTGTAGTGACTGTGAGAAGTACGTATTACTGCATGTGCTTGTAATGATTGCAAGATGTTTGTGCTGCTGGAGGTGTGCTTGCAACAATTGCAAGAAAGTAACCTACTGATAGGTGAAAACAAGGACAGCAGAAAAATTGAATGTGTATGAATGAACTGTGACTCCAACCGGTTGTACCTGTGCTCAAGAGTGTAAGAAAAAAAATCCGATACGAATCGTTGTGCCGCTGGTGCGACTGGACTTGAATCGGACTGTGATGGGTATGAAATGGATCTGACACGAACTGTTGTAGAGTGTATGAAATTAATCCAATATGAATCGGTTGTAAAGTGTATGAAATTAATCCAATACGAATCGGTTGTATGAAATGAATCTGATACAAACTGGTTGTAGAGTGTATGAAATTAATCCAATATAAATCGGACTGTGGAGAGTATGAAATGGATCCAATACGAATCATGGTGCCGCCGACGCAACTAGATTCAAATCGTGCTGCAGCGTGTATGAAATATAACCAATACGAATCATTTGTAAATTGTATGCAATGAATCCTGATACGAATTGGTTGTAAAGTGTATGTAATGAAACCAACATGAATCAGATTGTGCGACTATAAGGGGAAGTAGCAGTGAGACAAAGGTTTTAACTAATGAATCGAGACCATGACTGAACTTCGAAGGAAGACAGGGTGTGTTTTTTTTTGTGTCATAGAGGCATCAGAGGTTGAACATCCGTGGAGCCGTGTTTAAGAAAATAGAGAATGCACGAAGGACTCGATATGAAGTGACTGCCAGACCTGGGGGGAATGACAGGCAACATGCGAATGATATCTGTAAATGATGGGTGCGAATAGATGCATTGTTGGTTTGAGTGGATTTGACTCAAATCGACAGGTGTGTGAAATGAAATGAGTGAAATGTTTTGCCATTATATAGGCACGAATCAGTATGCCGCGACTGCGACAAACAATGAGTCGGACTGTGGAGCACAGAATGAAATGAGGTCAAGACAACTGGGGCGCACCGGGATGAATCGGTGCATCCCGGATGCTACTGGATTCGAATTGGAGCGCGGTACATGACAGTGAAATGAGTGAAATGATTTGCCATGACAGAGGCACGAGTCAGTTGTGCCGCAGTTGCGATTGACAATGAACCGGAATCTGGAGCATGTACTGAAATGAGGCCAAACAACTGGGACACGCCGGAACAAATTGGTGCATCACGGATGTAACTGGATTCGAATCAGAGCGCGGTACGTGACAGTAAAATGAATGAAATGATTTGCCATGACAGAGGCACAAATCGGTGTGCCGCGACTGCGTCTGACAACGAACTGGACTCTGGAGCATGTACTGAAATGAGGCCAAAAAATACCTGGGGCACGCCGTAACGAATCGGTGCATCACGGATGCAACTGGATTCAAATTGGAACGTGATACGTGACAGTGAAATGATTTGCCATGACAGAGGCACGAATCGGTGAGCTGCAAACTGCGACTGACAGTGAACCGGACTCTGGATCATGTACTGAAATGAGGCCAAAATAATAACTGGGGAATGCCGGAACGAATTGGTGTATCACAGATGCGACTGGATTTGAATCTGAATGTGATACATGACAGTGAAATTAGTGAAATGATTTGCCATGACAGAGGCATGAATCTGTGCACCGCGAATGCGACTGACAATGACCGCACTCTGGAGCATGTACTGAAATGAGGCCAAAAAAACAACTGGGGCACACTGGGACGCATCGGTGCATCACGGATGCGACTAGATTCAAATTGGAGCGCAGTACGTGACAGTGAAATGAGTAACATGATTGAATTGATTAGCCATGACAGAGGCACGAAACGGTGTGCCGCGATTGCAACTGACAACAAGCCGTGGTATGAACACGAGGCAAAAAACAACTGAGACACGCCTGAATGAACTGGTGCGATGCGGATGCGACTGGATTCGAATCAGAGTGAGGTACGTAAAAATGAATGAAATGTTTAGGCATGATAGAGGCACGAATCGGTGGCTAAGTACTACGGCTACGTGCAGGGTTTCTTAAACGAATGACTCACAAGTTTCGTATCGGGGTTTGGGGCAACACCAGATGTCTAGCAAATGATGATGCATGAAATGAAATGTTATAAGAGACCCTACCTGCGACAGCCAAGCCAGACACATCATACGAATAACTGCAAACAGGAACTGAAAGCCTCAGAAAGTTTCGAACACACACCCCACAAACGCCAATGAGTTGGAAGAGTCGGCCTAGTGATATAACGCATAGGAAACCGACAAAGACCACAGGCGAGCATGCTGGTTAAATACCCCCTGGGCACCTCCCATAAATTCAGGCCACCATACTGGCCTTCTTACATATATATTATATATATATATATATATATATATATATATATATATATATATATATATATTATGGCAGGTTCCCAGCACTTTACCCAAATGTGAAGGGTTTTATGTTGGTTCAGTTACCAAGATGGCTGCCTGTAAGAATTAGAGAAAAATCAAGCCACCTAACAAATAAAACAAAATGCCCCCGAAGAAAGATATTTCTTCTACCCAGACAGTGTTCAGCTGATATTTACTCAATTTATCATCTTACACTAACAAAATAGTGTGCAGTACTGTATAATCGCAATGAGCAGTATGTGAGGAGATTTTTTCATGTGTTATAAGTAAGAGTAAGCTTGTGCACCATTTAACAACCCACTTAGGCAAGATCTGTGTTTTATTCTCTACCAGCCATTTTAAACAGTTGCTAAATTTAGGTTCTCATTTTCTCAAATCCTGAAAGCATAAGAGGATAAATGGGCTCTTTCTAGGATTCAACTATAGGAGTGAAAAGTTACACAGTTTCATTTATAAAGGGACACATATTTTCTGTTACAATAGGCACTGAAAATAGCTACTGTACTGTAGTCACAAACTGTCTCAAACAGAAAACATAATAGATCCTATAATAATATGAGGACTACATTGTTTTAACTATTACATGATATTCACATTGAAAAATGTATTAGTGACAGTGACTAGAGACTGTATTATCATAATGCCAACCTCATTCATGAGAACTGGGGTCATCATAAATCATGCAGAAGTTGTTGAACATGTGCACAAGCATCATTAAAGGTCTGCTGAATTACACTGCGGTGAACATGCTTACCAGCCTTTACAGTTCAAGTCTATTATTTTCTGTGGGATATCTAAATGTAAGTGTTCCAATGTGCAGGTAACTGGTTTAGTGCATGTGGTAACTTAAACACAAAATTTACTTTTAAAATAGTGTCTGCTCAGATAGGAAATAGGGAACATTCTCTATTCTTTCTTTCAATGTTTCTCATCACTATGGTTGAGAATTATCATTGATTTGCATCTACCATCCCTTAGAAATTCAAGTGCCCCTATCCAAAATGATTGTTTTCAAATGAATATATACTATTGTATAGCCTGCTTTAATCTGTACACTATTAATGCCATAATGCAGTGAAGATCTTACTAATGGACTGGTCTTTTGTGGTTATGGTAAACCACAAGACCACAGTATGGGTAAAAGTGAGTAAAGCTTACATAATGAGTAAAAGTTGCAAAGCCACACTATTGGGTAGATTTACTAAATCTGGTGCACACAGAATCTGGTGCAGCTGTGCATAGTAACCAATCAGCTTAAAACTTTAGTTTGTTCAATTAAGTTTTGACAATACAACCCAGAAACTGATTACTTACTATGTACAGCTGCACCAGATTCTATGTGCACCAGCTTTAGAAAATATCCCCTGCGTGTTTATCTAAAAAGTGAAAACAGCAATAGTTATGTTCTTTCAGGCATGATTTATCTCACTGAAACCAGATTTGCTTATAGGGAGGGAGAAAGACAGGACTGAGTCACTGCTCTGATTTGGTCAATCCTTTCTGTAAACTTTGAACTGAGCTTCTGAGTCCTGAGGAAGAAAGGAAAAAAATCAGGAAGGAAGACAGAAAAGAAGGAAGGCCAATAGGGAGGGAGGATGGAAGGAAGGAAAAGAAGGAGGGAGGGAGGAAGGCAATCAGGGAGGAAGGGAGGATGGAAGAAAGGAAAGGGAAGGAGGAAGACAGGAAGGAAGGATTGATCTATGTCATTAGGTAATGTTATATGATTAGAACTGTTGGCTGTGTCAGGATATACATACAGATAGGTACCTGATATAACATACAGCTATTTGTGTCCACCTCATGTATCCCTTTAGTATGATCCACTCATTAAGTATTACAGCTGTAATGAATGCATTAGGCATATGAAATGTTGTGTATTGCTGTTTTGAATTCTAGGCACAATCATGTGTATGAATTGTCCACCGATGCAAAGAAAATGTTTAATAAAATATCTCCTGAATATATTTTCTACTGCCATGGATTGAAGCACAAACACAGAATGTAAAACATACTAATTGCATAGTATACAGTATTATATTATGTGAAATGTATTTCAGACTCTTCAGCTGCAAACTATACATGAATTGATGCTGTTGAAGTTCAGAAAAATGTTTGTCTTTCTAAGCACTGTACTCTGTCCAATTTTGCTGAAATCTCAAAGAATAACAGACGAGTGAAAATAGTGAACAATAGACAGATTGTAATGAAACCCATTGAAATATAGTGAAATTACCTCATCATACCACTATACAGTACAAGTCGGTGTGCTATGAACAGAGTCAGAAGTGGGTGGGGGGAGTGGGGACAACTATATTTACCTTTTATAATGCAAAAAGTCAATAAAACTATTTAATTGAAATTACATTACCATGAAAAAAGTTCTATCTTTAGTTTTACTGTTAAAAATTATGTATTACAGAGGTGTTGCTTAAATTTGTGATGAAATATTCAGCAAATGGTGGGAAATCTTGAACACAGGAATATTGTATACCAAATACAGTATTTAACAGTTAAAAAAAGTGAACATAGGGAATCCAGAATTTTACAACGGTCATCCCCTGCTATTTTTGCATGCCTTAGGAGTTTAAAATGTAGTCAATGCTTTTAAGGAACTGATGTCTAGATGGCCAGATTAAATTTAATCAGTGTGAATTGGTTAACATGACATTAACTCTGACTACTTACCTATCCAATACATTTTAAATGTGTTTTTTTAAGGACATAACATTCCCTTGTATAGTAAACTTTTTTAGGAAATATGTTTTACTATAACCTGGTAAATGTCAAAGTGCATTTACCAATTTTTATCAAATTTTAAAGCACTTTTATTTAACTATTTTGTATAAACTTTAATGTACAGTGACAGCTGCAGCCAGATAGTTTATTTGACCTATTATTTCCAAAAAATGTCTTAAGGGTCTATGCACACTGCCTTAAAAAATTGCGGCTTCTACAGGAGTTTTGTGTTTTGCCTGTAGAAGCAGATCAATGTTATCCTATGTGTCCATGCACATTAGGATGATTAGAGGCATACTTTAAGCTCAGTGTTTAGAGGCAGGAAAAACAAAAACTCTTCTGGTTTGCATTTTTGATTGGAGCATTCTGGCAGAAAAACTGCTAAACACTCCTAAGCTCTCCTAAACTCCTGTACAAAATCACTCTATATTAGCATGGTTTTTCTGCCAAAGGAACTGGTGTTTTTTTAAGCCCAGTGTGCATAGAGCCTAAATTTAGCTTTAACTGGGTTATTTTCACTTTGTAAATAGATTAGCTTTATTAAAAAGACATACTGTTGAAGACATAATGAATAGTGAACTACAGTATATATTTTTGTTAATTTCAGAAATAATCTCTATATCTCTAACTATTTCTAGTGCCTGACAGCAGCACTATATTACTATTTCCTAGACTACACTGCAAAGAGTTTGCCATGACTGGAACCCACCAATCCCAGCAACACCTATGTGTTCTAAAGAAGAAACATGGGGCTGATTTTTAAAACAATGGTATGATCTTACTGTGACCAAACTGCTTTTTTAAGGGGAAATATAAAAGTGTTAAAGCTGAACCTGCTATCGGGGTTATCAGCTTTGGGTATCTGGGCTCAGCTGCAATGAAGATAACTTCTCCTCCATTGAGAAAATGTATTACTTACTACACTGCATGTAACATAATCTGTGAATGGGGGAGAAAATCCTGTGACTGATCAGACTCTCCCCTATTCACAAATTGTGCTACATGCGGTGTAATCAGTGAAATACATTTTTTTAATGGAGGAGGAGGGAGGAGGGATAAGTCCCCTTATATGATCATCTTTAGTGCAGCGAAGCCCAGGGACCCAAAGCTGTTAACCCCCACATGCCCTTCGGCATGAGGAAGGAGCCTATCAGATGCTCTGAAATGCGTCCCACCTAATAGATGTCGCTTCCCGCCCATGCATTCCACGCTGGTCCCGGTAGCACTTCCGGTGACATCATCCATGAGTTCAGTATTCTATGCTTGTTTACTACAACACAGCTATCTTTCCACTGGTCTCCTGTCACACGGTTTCCCTTTGCTAGACAGCTGAGATTAACAACTCCCTGGCGCGGACCTGACCATCCCAGGATTACCCCCACTGCTGGACTCCTTTACTTATATGATGAGCTTTTTATTTCTACCTCTAGTAAGTGTTTTTGAACCTTTTGGCTAATAAAGTCTTAATGCTGCTGCACTTCGAGTTGCTTTCTTTTTTATCCTGTTAACCCCCACAGTGTCAGAGGTTCAGCATCTAGAAGGGGACAGGGAATCTCTGCAGTAAGGATTTCTATATACTGCACTTGCTTTGGGACTCTGAAACAAGCAAAATGTCATTCATCTGAAGAATGGTAAAAAAACCTGAGAAGAGAAGTGCCAAGTCACATAACCTGTTAAGGTCATGTGCCCAGATTCTCCACCAGTCATGCAGTATTATTTACATCTTTGTGCAGGGAATACAACATGGAACCACAGGCTCCACACCATGCATTTTTTGTGTTACATCAAATGTATGCAGTGTGGAATAAAAACACCAGTGGCTAGAAAAGAGTAGTGTACATGCTCTGATATAAATAAGTACATAAAGCTGTCAGGTATACAACTGCATTTTTTTTTAAATTTAGATAGCTATCATTTAAAAAAAAATTCAGACCACTTATTACCAAAATACACATTAACCAAAATAACATGAAGCAGTTATGTGCCAGAAGGTTGGGCCACAGTAAAAACAACTTTGGTGTGTCTGCAAAAAAAGTTCTCCAAACTATCAGTGAGTACCCTCTAGTGGTTTTACACGCTAATCTTTGTTAATCTTTTCACAAGTTTCAGGTAATGAGAATCTCTATTTGTTGATAAATGCATGCTCATATAAGCACTGTTGGGGCAAAAAGTATGATTTAACAACAGAAATTGTCCAGTATATTGAATAATTTTACAAAATGCAGGTGTTCACTGCAAATTTTCATTTTTATGATATCACTAGGGATGAGCTTCGAGTTCGAGTCAAACTCATGTTCGACTCGAACATTGGCTGTTCGCAAGTTCGCCGAACAGCGAACAATTTGGGGTGTTCGCGGCAAATTCGAATGCCGCGGAACACCCTTTAAAAGTCTATGGGAGAAATCAAAAGTGCTAACTTTAAAGGCTTATATGCAAGTTATTGTCATAAAAAGTGTTTGGGGACCCGGGTCCTGCCCCAGGGGACATGGATCAATGCAAAAAAAGTTTTAAAAACGGACGTTTTTTTCAGGAGCAGTGATTTTAATAATGCTTAAAGTCAAACAATAAAAGTGTAATATCCCTTTAAATTTCGTAGCTGGGGGGTGTCTATAGTATGCCTGTAAAGGGGCGCATGTTTCCAGTGTTTAGAACAGTCTGACAGCAAAATGACATTTCGAAGGAAAAAACCCATTTAAACTACTCGCGGCTATTGCATTGCCGACAATACACATAGAAGTTCATTGATAAAAACGGCATGGGAATTCCCCACAGGGGAACCCCGAACCAAAATTTAAAAAAAAAATGATGTGGGAGTCTCCCTAAATTCCATACCAGGCCCTTCAGGTCTGGTATGGATATTAAGGGGAACCCCGGCCAAAATTTAAAAAAAAAATGACGTGGGGTTCCCCCTAAATTCCATACCAGACTTGAAGGGTCTGGTATGGATTTTAAGGGGAACCCCGCGCCAAAAAAAAAAAAAAAATAGCGTGGGGTCCCCCCAAAAATCCATACCAGACCCTTATCCGAGCACGCAACCTGGCAGGCCGCAGGAAAAGAGGGGGGATGAGAGTGCGGCCCCCCCTGAACCGTACCAGGCCACATTGTAGCCCCCCAAAACACCTTGTCCCCATGTTGATGAGGACTAGGGCCTCATCCCCACAACCCTGGCCGGTGGTTGTGGGAGTCTGCGGGCGGGGGGCTTATCGGAATCTGGAAGCCCCTTTAACAAGGGGACCCCCAGATCCTGGCCCCCCCTGTGTGAAATGGTAAGGGGGTACTTACCCCTACCATTTCACAAAAAAACTGTCAAAAATGTTAAAAATGACAAGAGACAGTTTTTGACAATTCCGTTATTTAAATGCTTCTTCTTTCTTCTATCTTCCTTCATCTTCATCTTCTTCTTCTTCTGGTTCTTCTGGTTCTTCCTCCGGCGTTCTCGACCAGCATCTCCTCCGCGGCGTCTTCTATCTTCTTCTCCTCGGGCCGCTTCGCACCCATGGCATGGGGGGAGGCTCCCGCTCTTCTCTTCATCTTCTTCTTCATCTTCTTCTCTTCTTCCTTCTTCTCTTCTTCTCTTCTTCATTTTCTTCTCCGGGCCGCTCCGCACCCATGCTGGCATGGAGGGAGGCTCCCGCTGTGTGACGGCGTCTCCTTGTCTGACGGTTCTTAAATAACAGGGGGCGGGGCCACCCGGTGACCCCGCCCCCCTCTGACGCACGGGACATGATGGGACTTCCCTGTGGCATTCCCCATGACGTCACAGGGAAGTCCCGTCAAGTCACCGTGCGTCAGAGGGGGGCGGGGTCACCGGGTGGCCCCGCCCCCATTATTTAAGAACCATCAGACGAGGAGACGCCGTCACACAGCGGGAGCCTCCCTCCATGCCAGCATGGGTGTGGAGCGGCCCGGAGAAGAAAATGAAGAAGAGAAGAAGAGAAGAGAAGAAAAGAAGACGAGAAGAAGATGAAGAGAAGAGCGGGAGCCTCCCCCCATGCCATGGGTGCGGAGCGGCCCGAGGAGAAGAAGATAGAAGACGCCGCGGAGGAGATGCTGGACGAGAACGCCGGAGGAAGAACCAGAAGAGCCAGAAGAACCAGAAGAAGAAGATAAAGGAAGATAGAAGAAAGAAGAAGCATTTAAATAAAGGAATTGTCAAAAACTGTCTCTTGTTATTTTTAACATTTTTGACAGTTTTTTAGTGAAATGGTAGGGGTAAGTACCCCCTTACCATTTCACACAGGGGGGGTCGGGATCTGGGGGTCCCCTTGTTAAAGGGGGCTTCCAGATTCCAATAAGCCCCCCGCCCGCAGACCCCCACAACCACCGGCCAGGGTTGTGGGGATGAGGCCCTTGTCCTCATCAACATGGGGACAAGGTGTTTTGGGGGGCTACCCCAAAGCACCCTCCCAATGTTGAGGGCATGTGGCCTGGTATGGTTCAGGAGGGGGGGCCACACTCTCGTCCCCCCTCTTTTCCTGCGGCCTGCCAGGTTGCGTGCTCGGATAAGGGTCTGGTATGGATTTTTGGGGGGACCCCACGACATTTTTTTTTTTTTTGGTGCGGGGTTCCCCTTAAAATCCATACCAGACCTGAAGGGTCTGGTATGGAATTTAGGGGGAACCCCACGTCATTTTTTTTTAAATTTTGGCTGGGGTTCCCCTTAATATCCATACCAGACCTGAAGGGCCTGGTATGGAATTTAGGGGGACCCCCCACGTCATTTTTTTTAAAAATTTTGGTTCGGGGTTCCCCTGTGGGGAATTCCCATTCCGTTTTTATCAATGAACTTCTATGTGTATTGTCGGCAATGCAATAGCCGCGAGTAGCTTTAAATGAGTTTTTTCCTTCGAAATGTCATTTTGCTGTCAGACTGTTCTAAACACGGGAAACATGCGCCCCTTTACAGGCATACTATAGACACCCCCCAGCTACGAAATTTAAAGGGATATTACACTTTTATTGTTTGACTTTAAGCATTATTAAAATCACTGCTCCTGAAAAAACGTCCGTTTTTAAAACTTTTTTTTGCATTGATCCATGTCCCCTGGGGCAGGACCCAGGTCCCCAAACAATTTTTATGACAATAACTTGCATATAAGCCTTTAAAATTAGCACTTTTGATTATTCATGTTCGTGTCCCATAGACTTTAATGGTGTTCGCATGTTCGAACAAACTTTTTTCCTGTTCGCATGTTCTGGTGCGAACCGAACAGGGGGGTGTTCGGCTCATCCCTAGATATCACTATACCATTATCAGCTTTAAAAAATAACACTTAAATACAGTATTTGTTGCGGAAAATAATTCTTGTGTAACCAGCATTAAATGGCAGCTGTAAAAATTATGTGATGGCGTATGAAAAAGTATATCTTTACAGTATATAGCAATATTACAGTATAGAAATGGTGTGAATGGGGGCATGATAAAAAGATAGAAATTATGGTTAAATCAAAGGGGGTATGCTCTAACAAGGAAAGTCCATGGACTCATCTTTTTTATATATGAATATTAAAAAAATACTGTCACTCCGTCTTAAAAAACCTAAGTATTATATAATGCTGTTTTATTGGCTACATTTGGCTCTGTTTTGTGACAGGGCACAGTCCAATGCCATGCTATGCATTTATGTGGCATCTGTAGAGAGTAAATGTGAAACTGCTTTTTGCTCTTTTTAAATGTTTCATGTGAAATGGATTAAACATATGCCAATGTGATTAGAAGGTTGAGCTTCAATGTATTCTTCTGTGTTCCTTTCCTTCCATTTCACAAAGCTACGTGTGCCTTCCAATTGCATAATGTTCTCTTGCCTTTACATCAAAAGCCTGGCATTTCTGAATCAATTAAGGATCACAGACAGCCATGTCGTTAAAGCTCTGAGAGAGGATTTGTTATTATCCAGTTATTGTATCTGAACTCATAGTTTAGCTGCCCAGTCAGGCTTTAGACTTTAAGTGGCACATCCTAAAAACAACAGGATTAGTCTACATTGAGTCCAAATACCTGCCCTGTTGACACATACTCTGATGTGGTCTTGCTGCCAGCAACCTTTGATGCAATCAGAAAGGAAAAATTATTAAAAAAAATAGCCAAAGAAAACAAACCAGGATTACATTGCTCTAGCTTTTACAGATGAGGTAGGATTGAAAGATAATCTAATTATATGAATATTAAGAACCACTAAGCATCTTTTGTTGCAATTACCAAGCTTTCACACATAAGAGAGGGCATTTTTTTAGCACTTTGTTAATCCAACAACTGTTTAGCATCAAAGGAAAATTTGGGGAAAAAAATAGAATGAGTGAAGTAGGTTTATACAGCAGTAATATATATTTTTTTAACCGAACTTCACAAAATTCCTTTGAACTTTAAAATAAACCGAGGCAATAGAGAAATACAAAACAAAGTTTCATTTTTCTTCAAGAACACATTAAGGACTTTGGATTTTGGTTCCAAAGCTGAAAATAGCATGACCATCCCTTTCATATGTCTGTGAATCAGCCATCATTCTCTGCTTCTGAAGCTACCTAGATTAGTGATATTCAGACTTCCCAATATTTATGAAAAAAGATAGAAAGTATGCATAAATAACTTATTTATCTTGCAGAATGGCATTGGGGAAAAGATGAACAGATAGACTTGGTGGTCATACCAAAAAGTTAATCTATATATTCAGGCAGCCATGGAATAGAAAAATTTGACAGTGAATTAAATTGAATGGATAGCTAAAACTTTATTTTGTTTAGTTCAGGTTATTTTCTTGCAGTCGGTGTCCTGCTATGAAGATTTTCCTTCACATTCTGTCTAGGATGTGCAATGGAAAGTGAGAGGAAATCTCCTAAACTGAATGTTATTCTCATTTTAGACAGTATTCACCAGAACAGGTGTCCCATTTTAAGATTTCCCCACACCTCTTGATCATATAACAACTCTACAATGTAGGATTTTCCCTTGCTTTCTACCTTGATAAAAATAGTTACAACAAACAGAAGAGTAATTCTCCACAGTGGGGACACAGACTGCAACAAATATTTGACAGAGGACCAAAAAAGCTTTGCCTTCTCATACATATTAAAAGAATGTCAAGATAGGTAATTTTATAATGACATGCATTGTATTACATATTAATGTGCTTTCCTTGCTTTCAGCACTGTTCAGAGGGCACTAACATATCATAATCTCTTTCCATCAGTTTTCACTTGTTGACTTCTCTCATCTCTTTTTAAGTAAGTCAAAGAAAGATGGTGTTTTAAATACAACATTTATATAGTGTATATGTGAGCAGACAATTGGCAATGGAAAGGAAGAGTGGATAGACAGTACTGTTCTGGAATATTAGACTAAATTAAAACAGAACTTTAGTCCTATTATTTTAGCATCTTATTTTTTTTTCCATTATATCCCCCACCTATGTCAGATTAAGAATGGGAAACTATGAACTCTGACTCTATTGCTGTATTTTCAGTCTAACAAACATTTCTTTCTGGAGGGGGACCAATACACTGTTTACAAGAGGAGAAGAACAGAGAAATAAGGAATCTATAGAACTATAGAAGGAAATAGTCATCCTGCATGTAACATGGAAGGGGTGTGTGAAGCACAAGGGTGCATTGTAAGGATGAGCTCAGGCGTGTTCGCAACTCCAAGTGCCTGCACCCACCAGGAAGCTGACACAGGCAGTAAGATATTCCCCAATCTGCAGCTGCACAGATTGGGAAATGTCTCACTACTAGGGATGAGCCAAACACCCCCGGTTCGGTTCACAGCAGAACATGCGAAAAGACCAAAAATTTGTGCGAACACGCAAAACCCCTTAAAGTCTATGGGACTCGAACATGAAAAATCAAAAGTGCAAATTTTTAAGGCTAATATGCAAGTTATTGTCCTAAAAAGTGTTTGGGGACCCAGGTCCTGCCCCAGGGGACATGTATCAATGCAAAAAAAAATTTTTAAATGGCCATTTTTTCGGGAGCAGTGATTTTAATAATGCTTAAAGTGAAAAAATAAAAGTGAAATATTCCTTTATTCCTGGGGGGTGTCTATAGTATGCCTGTAAAGTGGCACGTTTCCCGTGTTTAGAACAGTCCCAGCACAAAATGACATTTCTAAAGGAAAAAAGTCATTTAAAACTGCTTGCGGCTGTAATGTAATGTTGCCCCCCCCCCAGCCCATTAATGGGCCCTTTGGGTCTGGTATGGATATTAAGGTGAACCCCTCACCCAAATTAAAAAAAAAAAAAATACGTGGGGTTGGGTTGTTGTAGAAACAAGGATTGGTGATAAAGCATCAGTGGAGACACCTTTTTCCTATACAAACTCTTACAGGAGAGAATTTCCCTTCCCACCTGTTGTCTCCCTCTGTTTGTAAGTAGGAGTCGTTTGTAAGTCAGATGTTTGAAAGTAGGGGACTGCCTGTATATACTACATGGCCTGCCCTATATACTCTGCAGAAATTTGGGCCTTAGGTGCTGGTGGTACCAGAACACTGTAAGTCCTCACAGTTACTCTTGGTGGGCGCTGGCATGGGCCTTGCTGTGAAATATTATATCAAGAATTGTAATTACATGTCACTGTTAAACAGGGGCATAAAAATTGGGCCTTTGGTGGTGGTGGACTGGTGGTGGTGCCAAAACACTGTAAGCCCTCACAGTTAATCTTGGTGGGCGCAGGAACGGGCCCTGCTGTGAAATATTATATCAAGAATTATAATTACATGCCACTGTTAAACAGGGGCAGAAAAAATTGGGCCTTTGGTGGTGGTGGTAGTGGTGCCACAAGACTGTAAGCCCTCACAGTTACTCTTGGTGGGCACAGGAACAGGCCCTGCTGTGAAATATTATATCAAGAATTGTAATTACATGCCACTGTTAAACAGGGGCAGAAAAAATTGGGCCTTTGGTGGTGGTGGTGGTGGTGCCACAACACTGTAACCACTCAAAGATCCTGTTATTAAACGCAGGAATGAGCTCTGCTGTAAAATATTAGAGCAAATATTGTAATTACATGCCCCTGTTAAACAGAGGCAGAAAAATTGGGCCTTAGACACTGGTGGTGGTGGTGGCACAACATTGTAAAGCCTCACAAATAGGGATGAGCCGAACATCCCCCGGTTCAGTTCGCACCAGAACCTACGAACGGACCGAAAATTCACATGAACTTTAAAACCCCATTGACGTCTATAGGACTCGAACGTTCGAAATCAAAAGTGCTCATTTTAAAGGCTAATTTGCATGGTATTGTCCTAAAAAGGGTTTGGGGACCCGGGTCCTGCCCCAGGGGACATGTATCAATGCAAAAAAATGTTTAAAAATGGCCGTTTTTTCGGGAGCAGTGATTTTAATGATGCTTAAAGTAAAAAAAAGTGAAATATTCCTTTAAATATCATACCTGGGGGGTGTCTATAGTATGCCTGTAAAGTGGTGCGTGTTTCCCGTGCTTAGAACAGTCCCTGCACAAAATGTCATTTTTAAAAGAAAAAAAGTCATTTAAAACTGCTTGCGGCTTTAATGTAATGTTGGGTCCTGGCAATATGGATGAAAATCAGTGAGACAAACGGCATTGGTACCCCCCAGTCCATTACCAGGCCCTTTGGGTCTTGTATGGATATTAAGGGGAACCCCGCACCCAAATTAAAAAAGAAAAGGTGTTGGGCCCCCAGGCCCTATATACTCTGAACAGCAGTATACAGGTGGTGCAAACAAGACAGTGACTGTAGGTTTGTTGTTAAGTAGAATCTGTTTGTAATTTTGAACTGGTACATTTTTAACGTGTTTAGCTCCAGCCAAAAAAATCTATTTTAAGCTTTTTGGAAAACCTAGGGAAGGGTTATCACCCCTGTGACATTTGTTTTGCTGTCTATGCTCCTCTTCAGAAGATTTCACCTCACTTTTTGTCCCAATGACAAATGTTTTTTGAAAATTTGTTTTTTTTTTGTGAAACAAGGATTGGTGATAAAGCACCAGTGGAAAGGAGAAAAGTTTTTCCCATATTAACTCTTACAGGAGAGTATTTCCCTTCCTAGGGGTAGATTTCATCTCACTTCCTGTTGTCTCCTTCCGTTGGCCACAACACTGTAAGCCCTCACAGGGCCCTGCTGCGAAATATTAGATCAAGAATTGTAATTACATGCCCCTGTTGAACAGGGGCAGAAAAATTAGGCCTTTGGTGGTGGTGGTGGTGGTGCTGGTGCCAAAACACTGTAAGTCCTCACAGATACTCTTGGTGGGCGCAGAAACGGGCCCTGCTGTGAAATATTAGATCAAGAATTCTAATTACATGTCCCTGTTGAACAGGGGCTGAAAAATTGGGCCTTAGGCACTGGTGCTGGTGCCACAACACTTGAACCCCTCACAGATACTCTAGTTGGAGCGCAGGAACTAGCCCTGCTGCAAAGAATTGCATAAAAAATTGTAATTACACTCCCCTGTTAAACAGTGGCTGAAAAATTGGGCCTTAGGCACTGGTGCCACAACACTGCAACCCCTCACAGATACTCTAGTTGGAATGCAGGAATGAGCCCTGCTGCAAAGTATTGCATCAAAAATTGTAATTACACGCTCCTGTTAAACAGGGGCTGAAAAATTGGGCCTTAGGCACTGGTGGCGGCGCCCAGAACCAAAAATGTTCTTACAAGCTATCAGCGTGATCATTGAGGAGGAAGAGGATAATTACTCAGTATAACAGGATAGTCACTCAGCATCAGCATAGGCAGTCTTTGAAGGGATCTGAGATTTCAAAAAAAATTATTCAGTTACACCAGCATCAGGTGCTTGGTAGCTGGTGGTGATCCAAGACTGATTCATTTTTATGAAGGTCAGTCGATCGACCGAGTCGGTGGACAGACGCACCCTGTAAATGGTTACAAAGCCTCCAGCAGTACTGAATGTGCGTTCTGAAAGAACGCTGGATGCAGGACAGGCCAGTAGCTCAATTGCATACTGTGCAAGCTCTGGCCAGTGATCCATCCTCAAGACTCAGTAACCCAAAGGATTTTCGGTGGGAAAGGTGTCCAAGTCAGATCTTGCCCCTAGGTATTCCTGCACCATGTAAAACAGACGCTGCCGATGGTTGCTGGAACCGATCATACCTTGGGGCTGCGGACTAAAACATTTTCTGAATGCATCGGTCAGACGACCACCTTCTCCACCGCTCCCTCTTTGACTGACCGAAGCCTCAGCAACACGTTGTCCAGAAACAGGAGTTTGTAACCTCCCAGTCTCTGGAAACGCATTGCACAGACCTTTCTGCAAGGCCTCCTGAAGATTCATCCTCTTCTCCCTCTGCGACGGCAAGATAAGGTCCGCAACCTTACCCTTGTAATGTGGATCAAGGAGGGTTGCCAGCCAGTATTGTTCATTCTCCTTGATACCACGATTACGAGGATCCTTCCACAGGCCTTGCAGGATCAGGGAGGCCATGCAGCGTAGGTTTGCTGAGGCATTCAGTCCGGAGTCCTCTGGGTCGCTAAGGACAACATGATCCGCAGCCACCTCCTCCCAGCCACGTACAAGTTAATGTGTTTCTTGGGACTGTAAATGATCCCTTAAAGACTGCTGCTGATGCTAAGTGCCAGGCTCCACCTCCATACTGACACAA
Source organism: Aquarana catesbeiana (assembly GCF_042186555.1). Lineage (NCBI taxonomy): Eukaryota > Metazoa > Chordata > Amphibia > Anura > Ranidae > Aquarana > Aquarana catesbeiana. The sequence goes on along the minus strand of NC_133326.1, from coordinate 403,530,901 downwards.
TCCTCCTTCTCCTCATCCTCTTCCTGTGTGATCGGCGGGCACGCAGGAACACTGTCTGGATAAAGGGGGCCTTGAGAGCTAAGGGAGTCCTCCTCTTCCTGCCTCTGTTCTGCCTCAAGTGCCCTGTCCATTATTCCAAGCAGCTTGTGCTCCAACAGGTGGACAAGGGGTACAGTGTCACTGATGCATGCACTGTCACTGCTCACCATCCTCGTGGCCTCCTCAAATGGTGACAGGACAGTGCATGCATCCCTGATCATGACCCACTGGCGTGGGGAAAAAACCAAGCTCCCCAGACCCTGTCCTGGTGCCATACTCACACAGGTACTCATTGATGGCCCTCTGCTGCATGTGCAGCCACTGCAGCATTGCCAACGTTGAGTTCCACCTGGTGGGCATGTCACAAATGAGGCAGTTCTTGGGCAGGTTGCATTCCTTTTGAAGGTCAGCCAGCCGAGCACTGGCATTAAATGACTGGCAGAAATGCCCAAAGACTTTCAAAGCCTGCCTCAGGAGATCCTGTAAGCCTGGTTACCTGCACAAGAACCGCTGCACCACCAAATGAGCTGTGAGCCAAGCAGGGAACATGGGTCAAGTGTCCCTGTCAGAGAGCGGAGAGGAGGTTGGTGCCATTGTCGCAAACCACCATTCCTGCCTGAAGCTGGTGTGGTGTCAACCACCTCTGAATCTACCCCTGCAGAGCTAACAGAATCTCTGCCCCAGTGTGGCTCCTGTCCCCTAAGCAGACCAACTCAAGCACTGCATGGCATCTTGTTGCCTGAGTGCTTGTGTAGCCTCTTGAACACCTACGGAGCACCGCTGGTTCAGAGGAGAAATCTGCAGAGGAAGAGGCCATAGAGGAAGAAGAAGAGGAGGGGGTGGAGGAGAGAGGTGTGGCAGAATGACCACTAATAATATTTTGGAGGCGTGGTGGCTCCAACACTACTGCACCCTGTCCTCCATCTTTCCCAGCTGCCAGCAGACTTGCCCAGTGCACTGTGAATGAAAGGTAACATCCCTGTCCATGCCTGCTGGACTATGAGTCAGTGGTAATATGCACCTTACCGCTGACCGCCCTGTCCAACGAGGCCAAGACATTGCCTTCCACATGCCGGTAGGGAGCCGGAATGGCCTTCCATTAAAAGAAATGGCGTTTGGGAACCTGCCACTGAGGTACTGCACATTCCAAAAATTCACGAAAGGGGGCAGAGTCTACCAGCTGAAAAGGCAGCAGTTGAAGTGCTAGCAATTTAGCCAAGCTAGCATTCAGCTGCTGAGCATGTGGATGGCTGGGACTAAATTTCTTTCGATGGTTTAGCAACTGGGGTAGGGAAATTTGTCTGCTGCAATCGGATGTTGGTGTAGCGATAGCAGATTGCCCACAAGTACTTGGCACACCTAATTCTACACCTTCATTCCCCTCAGTGCAGGTTTCTGAGAGGACTGAAGGTATAGTAGGGTTGGAGATCCCAGCTGATGAGGAGCAAGGAGAGGTCCGCCTTGTTCTTTGGTGTGGGTCTTTTAAGTACTGTTCCAAAAGGACTGCATGGGAGGTCATCAAATGTCTGGTCAAGAATGTGGTGCCTAAGCGGCTGCTGTTTTGGCCATGCCTGATACACTTCAGACATATGTTGCAAACAACAACGTTGCGATCTGCTGCACACATATCAAAAAAGGCCCACACAAAAGAACTTTCAAAATATGCTGGGAGTCAACAGCGCCCTGCACATGCGGAGCTCTGTGGTGTGATGCAGTCGGGTAACTGCCCTTAAGCTGGCCCCTGAAAGGCATCCTGCCATGTTGGAGATGTGCCTCCTCCTCCTCCTCTCTTCTATCAGACACCCGCGTAGAGTCAGTGACCTCATCATCCCCTCCCTCCTCGTCACTGGAGCAAACCTGGCAGTATGCTGCAGATGGAGGAACATGACTGCCAGTTTCTTGTCCTTCTGTGGCACATCCTCTCTCTGGGCTCACGTTACTGCCTTCCTCAAGCTGGGTAACATCATCGGAGCCTTAAAAACGCTGCACTGCAGCATGTACCCGACACTGTGGTCAAAGAGTTTGGGGGACTCCACTGTGCATGATGGTGGGGCTAGGGAAGGAGTGACTGATGACATTGAGCCAATGGAATAGGCCGCTTTGGCAGCTGAATTGGCAGGCAAACTGCTCTGAGCCTGGGTGACAAACGATGCGGAGGATAAGGACAGTTTAGTTATCCACTCTACCAACTCTTCTGCATGTTGTGGATCAACACGGCCAGCTGCCGAAAAAAAGGCCACATGCTGAGGATGCACCGTGTCCACGACCAGCACTGTTGGCTGTAGACACAGAGCCCGCTTGCCCTCTTTTAGTGGCCTGTGAGCATCTGCCTCTCCTTGGTGGCCTTCCAGACATGCTGTAAAATTTTATTAGCAAAACACCGCCTGAAGTTTACTAAAAAGTAGACCAGGAACGGCCTGCAGTCAGATATAGGCTTTTACTAGAATGCAGTGGATATATATATGTAGGAAACTGTATATATATTTCATGCACTGCAGATCACTGAATCACCTGCCTGCCTGCAAGTGTATTTGAAAATGTACACCAGGAATGACCTGCAGTCAGATATAGGCTTGGCTAGACTAAAATGCAGTGGATATATATATGTAGGAAACTGTATATATATTTCATGCACTTTAGATCACTGAATCACCTGCCTGCCTGAAAGTGTATTTGAAAACGTACACCAGGAATGGCCTGCAGTCAGATATAGGCTTGGCTAGACTAGAATGCAGTGGATATATATATGTAGGAAACTGTATATATATTTTATGCACTGCAGATAACTGAATCACCTGCCTGCCTGCCTGCCTGAAAGTGTATTTGAAAATGTACACCAGGAACGGCTGTCAGGGCTGGCTCAGCCCTTCCTTCTCTGAGCTGGCTGCTCAGCTGTCAGCTAATTGCCAGCTCTCATCTCTCTGCACAGTTAACCAGCTGTTGTGAATCTGCTTGTCAGTCCCGCCTACTTAAAGATCTCCAGCTCACTTCATTCCTGCCTTTGCTTTGGTCACATCACAAGAAACCATCTCTTGCGTTCCTGTTTAGAGACTGGCTTTGCTGACATCCCTTCTGGCTCCTTATCCTGCTTGCTGTTCCTCTACTTGGATCACTGACTTCTGGCCTGGCTGATTACCCAATCTGATTACTGAACTCTGGCTTGGCTGACTACCCGATCCGGTTACTGGACTCTGGCTATGCTTTGACTACGCTTACTCTATTTACCTTTTTATTGAAAACAAGTGTGATTTTACTGTACTTCTGTCTTGGTCTGGATCATGGTTTCTGACAATGGCCTGCAGTCCGATATAGGCTTGGCTAGACTAGAATGCAGTGGATATATATGTAGGAGACTGTATATATATATATATATATATATATATATATATATATATATATATATATATATATATATATATATATTTATTTTATGCACTGCAGATCACTGAATCACCTGCCTGCCTGCCTGCCTGAAAGTGTATTTGAAAATGTACACCAGGAACAGCCTGCAGTCAGATGTAGGCTTGGCTAGACTAGAATGTAGTGGATATATATATGTAGGAGACTGTATATATATTTTATGCACTGCAGATCACTGATTCACCTGCCTGCCTGCCTGCCTGAAAGTGAATTTGAAAACGTACACCAGGAACGGCCTGCAGTCAGATATAAGTTTGGCTAGACTAGAATGCAGTTGATATATATGTAGGAGACTGTATATATATTTTATGCACTGCAGATCACTGAATCACCTGCTTGCCTGAAAGTGTCTTCCCTGCCAGAAGTATAGTAGAAACAGTACACCACCAGGAACGGACCGCAGTGAGATCTAGCTAAACTGTATATATATATATATATATATATATATATATATATATATATATATATATATACACTAGATTGACTGTATATATATATATATATATATATATATATATGAAATACACTGCAGCTAACTGAATCACCTGCCTGCCAGAAGTATAGTAGGAACAGTACACCAGGAGTGTATATATACACACACACACACACACACACACATATATATATATATATATATATATATATATATATATATATATATATATATATATATATATATATATATATATATATACAGTACACCAGGAAGGGACCGCAGTGAGATCTAGCTAAACTGTATGCAGTGGATATATATATATATACTGACTATATATATGAAATACACTGCAGCTAACTGAATCACCTGCCCGGCAGAAGTATAGTAGAAACAGTACACCACCAGGAACGGACTGCAGTGAGATCTAGCTAAACTGCATACAGTGGGTATATATATATATATATATATACTAGACTGACTATATATATGAAATACACTGCAGCTAACTGAATAATCTGCCTGCCTGACTGCTCAATCTAAATGACACTCTCTCTCCATCCATGCCGGCAATGGCACACTACACGAGGCTGACGTGTAGTCAGCCTTATATAGTGTGGGCGTGGACTTAGTCCCCCTGAGCCATGATTGCCGAAAGACACCCTGCCTTTGGCCAATTATGGCTCTCTTAGCTGAGGGCACTGTGATTGGCCAAAGCATGCAGGTCATGGTGCATGCTCTGGCCAATCATCATACAGTAATGCACTGCACTCCCGAAGTGCATTATGGACCATTATGCGCTGCTAGAATTTGGCGCGAACGGCCCATCATGTTCGGTTTTCGACGAATGGGCAAACAGCCATTGTTTGGGTCAAATTCATGTTCAACCCAAAAAGAAAGCTCATCCCTACTCACTACCTGTGATTAGCGCTGTGGAGAGTCAGCTTCCTGGCAAGCGCGAGCACGTGGAGTTGCGAATGCGCATGAGCTCATCCTTAGTGCATTGAATAACACATTTTGGCTATGACAGCAGCAAAGATGGTGGTGGTTTATGTGGGCAATAAGCTCCTGGGGATGCCCAACAACCTTATATAGGTGTGGTAATTTTTTTTAAAATGCATACATAACTGTTTGTAAATATAAGGAATATCTGGTATGGTACAATTGCCAAGTTGAGAATAGATTTTTTTTATTTTAACATTTAGAAAGGTTCTTTTCTGACCCTCTGTCTCTTTACCATTTCCAAGCAGTATATTACAATGGACTTGCTAATGTTTTGTTGAATATTTTTCCACACATTTGTTGTTTTCTCTATAACATATATTGTAAAAATTATTCTAAGAAATAATTCTTAAAAAATAAATAAAAAACAGTGCAAAAGAATAATAACACACATTCACCTGCTGCAACCAACCAGTTATCAGCTATATCATCTCAGAACTGTCAGTCTAACAACAGCTGTTACCTGAATAGCTGCTATGGATCACTGTTCATTATTTCTGTCTGTCTGTTAAATAAAACCCTTTGTGTTTGGTTAAAGAATCATGAGAGTACCATAATGAGGCACGGAACTGTACACAGGCTTGAGTGCATGATACTGTTTGTTTATTCTGTATAACTAGGGGATTTTTTTGTTTACAAATGATTTTTATTGGGTTCCAAGTTACAACAATATCCTTGAGATTAATTATTGACATACATAGTCAAAAGACATTCCATCGAATAATGCAAATTACAGAGTAAGTTGTTACATTTTATCAGAGGTGTAACAGAAGGAGAGGACAGGAAACCCCAAATATCACTGCAGATTACTAACAATAAAACAATGTCTAATGTGCTCATGACATATTCTATTATAGGACAATACATGAAGATGGTCTGAGTGTTGACATACATCAATTACTTAATCCTCAAGAGTGTTTATAAAGTTAGGGCTGACAGAAGGTAACAGAAAGATATTCAATATGAGGACCAGTAATTCCACTTCTTTTCAAATAATGGCATCGTATCATAGATGGTGTGGTAGATTATTTCCAAAATTGTAACTCTGTCAGATCTCCAATTAAGAGCAGTAACCCATTGGATGGCACTGAATCAAGAGTAAAGTAACCTTTCACAGGAAGAGGAAACATCAGGGATGGGAGAAAACAGCAAGCACCTTGGTATTGTTAGTGTGAACTGAGTGCCTGTAGATCTGTTCTGTTTTCCTGTCAGTCTGTTGCCACAGTAAGTGTAACTAAGAACAGCTCCAAAATATGTGGGTAAAAGTCCCATGATCTGTGCAACCCTTAAAGCAAGAGGTGGGAATTGAGGGAAAGATTGTATGCAGTTTGAGTTGTGTCATATACCAACGGTTTGATAGCTGTTTTTTGGACCGCCAAACTGCATTTATGTAGATTTAATAGCATATCCAACCAGTCAGATGTAGATAAGTCTAATCCACTTCAGCTTCCTATTGGGTTATTGGGGATTTGTTTGGGATTTAAAGGCTGTTAAGGTATTGTTAAAGTGTGGAGATAATACCCCTGTCCTCGGGTGAAGAGAGACATAGCTGTTTAAAAATGGTAAAGGGTTTTTTAAAGGTCAAGGAATAATTGGTACTATAGAATTGTTGGATTTGTAAGTATTAAAACCATTCAGAGTTGGGAAAATCATAGGTGTGCTTCATGTCAGTGAAGGAACTAAAGTGTGACCCAACCATAAGTGAATTTAAGGAAACCAAGTTATGCTTGATTCAACAGGAGAATATAGACCTGGATGCATTTTCTCCCAGGGAAGGTAACATCACTAAGAAAGGAAGCTAAAGGAGTAGAAGGGAATGTGAGACTAAATTTCACATCTGTCAGCAGTAATGTGGAGCTTGCTGCCGACTGCCTTGCCCAACAATGCCAAAACATTGCCTTCCACATTATGGTACAGAGCTGGAATGGCCTTACATGCAAAGAAATAGCGACTGGGACCTGCCATTGTGGTACAGCACATTCTGCAGATTCACAGAATCCACAAGATGGAAGGGCAGAATTTGTAAAGCCAGCAATTTTGACAAGCTGGAATTAGATGCTGGGAATATGGGGTGACAGGGAGAGTATTATTTTTTTGATGCAGCAGCTGGGGCAGATAAATTTGCCTGCTATTCTCTACAACTGGTGGTGTGCTGCTGGCAGATGTTTTGCAAGGACTTGTGACACCCTTTTCTATAATATCAACCCTGTCAGTGAAGGCTCTCCACTGTTCCACAAAGGCAGCTTCTGGAGGAAATCCTGCCTCATTGGGGTTGTTTCTCCCCCTCGCTTTCCTCCTTTGCTCTATCCAGCACTCAAGTCGCATCAGTGACCTCATCATCATCACCCCCTCCATCTTCATCATCAGTGGAGCCAACTTGGCAATACGCTGTGGCTGGGGGAACAAGACTGCCAATTTGTTGTTTATCAGTGTTCTTCTGTCTCTGTAGGCTTATGTTACTCCCTTCCTCTACCTCAGAACCAACATGCCAACATTACAATCAAGTAATGTCTGTGCATTGTCAAGAAGCATGTGGCTGAAGCTGTGTTCAAATAATTCAGCTGACTCCTCCATGCATGATGCTGGGGCTATGGCAGTAGCTGTGGACATAAGTCGCTCTGGCAGCTGCGGTGGACTGCGCACTAGTGTCAGCTTGGGTGATAGAGGATGAAGAGGATGAAGATTATTTAGTAAGACAGTCCACCACCTCCTCTACATTTTGTGGCTGGATAGCACGGGCAACATCACTAGACAAATGTGCCCTGCCTGAGGACAGACCACGTCCACATTTGCCTGTGGACACAGACGCTGCTGGCCCCCTCATAGTGGCATGGGAATGTCTCCCTCTCCTTGTTGGCCTCCCATGAAGGGGGAGGGGGCTTATTATTCAAATTTAATAGATACTGGGACATGCATAATTTAAATTGAGGACATCCGCTGACAGAAATGAAAAAAGTCTAAAAAAAATTAGAAAATTAAAAAGGGGGAACAACCGCGTCACAGTCAAAAATCCTGTGTGTGACAATTAAAAAAAAAGGTAGGATGCACAAGACAAAAGAAAAAACAAAAAAAGGGCAACAACCAAAAAAAAGGAAAAAAAAGGGGGTATACTGCACTGTATACAGCACTAAATGTTTAACTCAGCACTAATGCTATGTTAAACACTGCACTGCACTAACACTACACTCACACTACACTATACTCACACTATACTGACACACTACACTATACTCACACTACACTGCACTATACTTAATCTATGCTCACACTTCACTAACACTGCACTGACACACTACACTATGCTCACACCACACTCAGACTACACTAACATTGCACTGACATTCTACACTTAGAGTCACAATAACATGCTAACTCACAAGTAGCAAACAGAGCCCTGCTCTATCTCCACTCCAACAACACACTGCAAAAGGTTCCTGTGGGAAGGAACCTTTTATAGTGTGGGGTGGGACTATGAGCACTGAGCCATGATTGGCAAAGTCATTGTGACTTTATCCAATCATGGCTCTGACTGTGTTCTGTGCCCTGATTGGGCAAAATCTTGCACCTGACAAGTAGTCAGGTTGTTTCATCCAATTAGGGCCCTAGAATGCTCTGTGCAGTGTGCAGTGCATTGTGGGGCACTCGGCATGTGAACATCCCACCGAGCACCCCTCAAATTTGGGTGTTCGCCGAATGGTTGAACAGGGGATGTTCGGGTCAAACTTTTTCTCGACTCGAACTGTTCACTCAACTCTACTATTTTGTTTGAGGACCATAATTTGAGTATTTTTAGTTTCTAATGCGGGTAAAAACTTGAGAGTAATTGGCGTGGTATAAGGAATTTAAGGATGGGGTCAATTGCATGCCTAAATAAGTTAGTGTTTCCATACACCAAGAAAACCAAAACTTTTTTTTTTATCATTCAAAAAAAAGTTTTATTGAAAAAAATGAAAGTAATAAAATGCACATTTCGTAATTTGCACATGTTTTACCATTACAGCGTAAGTAAGCATGAAGTAACCTAAGAGCCTATTCTAATTATTTCCAAATGTGTAGCGTACACTGGTAATACATTAAGTGTACTTGGTCAGTAAAACTCAAGTTTAAACATAGTGAAGATCCGTTTGACCACTTTTCAGTAAATTAACATTATCCGTCAACACAAACGACAGAGTATTAATAGCTATAGCTTATGCTATATGTTTTTAACATCTGCTGAAGTACTTATAACTGGTAGTTTAGGTAAAGAGAAAGAGGAGGAAAGAAAAGGAAAAGAAATGTAGAGAGAAGGGATGAGGTCCTATGTGAGTGTTATATATGTTTCTCGTTGTCCTTATAGAGACCGGAGAAGGACTCCGGCATCAAATATCATATGGATCATTATGGGGTATGACGGTTAACGAACTCCCCATAATTCTGAAAATATTTAAAGTTACACCATGGCTGCCATGTCTTATGGAATCTTTCCACATTGCCCCTGTCCTGGGCCAGGGTGTCCTCCATCTCACAGATGTCACCCACTCTGAGCAGCCATTCCGAGACAGAGGGGACCCTGGATGAATTCCAGTGGAGAGGAATCAGTGATTTGGCTGCGTTAAGCAGGTGTTTGGTCAGAGAATGCTTATACCGATTTGATTAAGTCAGGGTTGTCCTTCAGTGGTGTTAATGGACTGGGAAGCGTGGTGATATCTTTTTGTTTGGCTAGGATATTTAATATTCCTAAAGTGGGTCCTGTAAGGAAGTGTCTTTTTAAATCAAGTGGATATCTATTCCGTGGGATCCAAGGTGAGTATGCAAGCGGAATTGGGCTTAAGTCTGCTTCTAATGAAACCCAGTCTTTCGTGCCAATCGATTAACCTAGCTATATGTAATGCGTAATAGTAATGTATAAAGTTTGGTAGTCCAATCCCACCTAATTCCTTGGGTTGTGTCAATTTGGCCAATTTAATCCTAGGTTTCCTATGATGCCAGAGGAACCTCAGAATCATGGAATTCAGCACCTTAAACATTTTTTGTGGTATTCTTACTGGTAGGGTATGCAAAAGATAAAGGAGTTTGGGTGAGATCCCCATCTTGATGATCGCTGTCCTACCAAACCACGAAAAGTAACCTAAATTCCAATCTCCAAGGTGCCTCTCGCACCTCCTGACGAGCGGAGGGTAATTCTTCTCAAAAATGGATTGTAGTTGGGGCGTTAGCCATGTCCCCAAATATTAAATGCTGAGGGTTCCCACCTAAATTGGCTTTAGTCTGTTCAAGAATCTTATCTGGTAGAGAGATATTTAGGGCCTCGGATTTCGTGTAATTGATCTTTAGGTTTGATAAGTATCCATAAGTATCCATAATGGGAAAACTCCATTAGTAAGTTGGGGAGGGATATTAATAGATTTGTCAGAAAAAATAAGAGATCATCAGCGTATGCTGCTATTTTGAACTCCCTGTCCTTCACCGTGAATCCGTGGATTGCCGCATTTGATTGGATCCTTCTAATAAAAGGCTCCAATTAGAGAATGAACAATAAGGGCGATAGCGGGCACCCCTGTCTAGTACCATTTGTAATATGTACCTTCTTTGATAGTGTGCCATTTATTTTCAAGTGTGCCGATGGCTTTTGATACAATGCAGATATCCATGACATCATATGCGTTTCCATGCCCACGTGCCTACACACTAACAGAATATAATCCCATGCTACTCTATCGAAGGCCTTCTCTGCATCTGTGGAAAGGAGAAGGCCCTCGATATTTTGCCATTTTGCTGCGTGAATCAGGAGCAATACTTTGGTGACATTGTCTTTAGCTTCTCTGCCCGGGATGAATCCGACCTGTTCCAAACCTATCAGCTTTGGGAGGAGTGGGCCCATCCGCAGGGCTAGGACTTTTGCGAATAGTTTAACATCAAGATTCAATAAGGAAATGGACCTGTAGCTAGCACATTCCCCTGGATCCTTGCCCTCCTTCGGTATTACTGCGATGTGTGCCGAGAGGAAGTCAGAGTTACCCCCCCGGTGTGGACAGGGAGTTCAAAGCATCTCTGAGAGGATCTGTTATAATGTCGATAAAGGTTTTGTAGTATATTGAAGAGAAGCCGTCTGGCCCTGGGCTCTTACCCGTCTTAAGTTGTGTGATAGCTTGTCTCAGTTAGTGATGACAGGGGTTCCTCTAACAAATTGGAGTCAGAGTCATTAAGGGTTGGTAGGCCACTTTGGATCAGGTAGTCCTGAATAATTTGTGTCCCATTTCCTGTCATGTGCGGTTGTTGCTGTTGTTGGGGCAGATTTTATAGACTTGTGTAAAAGTTGTGGAAATGTTCCGCAATTACCTCTGACGTCACGTCGAGCTTCCCGCTCTTTTTTTTTATACCAGCAATATGGTTGTTAAAAGTGTGTTACTGTAACGCTCTTGCTAAAAATTTGCCTGTCTTGTTCCCTGATTCATAGTATATTTTTTTTTAAATAGCATGCGTTTGGCTCTTGAATCTAATATCTGTTGTAATTCTTTTCTGGCATCTAATAATTTTATGGCAGAGTCCGTGGAAAGAGATTGCTTGTGTAGTATTTCTAGCGTACCAAAACTTTTTTATTGCTATGGTGGTGGGCATTGTCAGGTTGATTGGCATCGCTGTACATTTCAAGAGATTGATACTTAAGCCAGAGAGAACCTGAAAAGTCTCCAACACCTTAATAAGATTAATAAGTGGGACCACTGGATTTGTCAAGAAAAGTAGGACATATGTCTACATACATGTTAAGCTTAAATTCACAGTCACTCTTCATATATTCGTTGATAATCACGTTATTAAGGCCTTCCTTAATTTTTGAGGGGAGTTGGGGCCTTGTGCATTATGAGAAATTACTTGGATCTCTATTGGTATTTAGATGTCTGTCCCACCGTGCATGCTCCCCATAACTCAGGACAACAGCAATCATTATTAGGCAATGTAGAATGAGGGAAAAATTATTGATTCTGTTGCTTGTGACTCAGTATGTGTACATGAATTATATGTTGATGAAATAGTATGTTCCGGGGGTTTTATTCAAAATTATATATTTTTAGTTCAGTTGCCAATAAGCTAGGCACCAAAACAAAGGAGACCTGAAGTGTAGGATTCCTGGATTGGATGGCCTGATCCAATGGGCTGTGGGCTGTTTAGGGATGTCCCTGGTAGGTGATAGCAACCACAAAGAAATTTTCCAATCTATTTTCTTGACCTAGCCAGTTCTGGAAGGTATTAAGCTTGGGGTTATAATGATAAATAAATCATTTTGCTATGATGGAATTTAACAACTTGTTGACATCTCTCTGATTAGCAATTTAGGTGTCATCTACTGTATACTGTGTATATAAAATCTAACTCCCAACAAGTTCTGTATATAACAGCTCAGCATCAAAGAGACTTTCTGTCAGAAAAAGCCCTATACCAGTTGTACATGCTTTTGTTAGTTGAGCAATTTGCAGAGGAAACAGTTAGGGGCCCAATACATCTGTCCATCTCTTGGTAGTCTAAAATAGAAAAAATGACTACATTACTATTTAGTTGTCCATTTATAAATGTTCTCTTTTTGGGTCATCTGCATAGCAGGAATGTATTTTTTCATGACTCATACCACTGCATAATTATTTCATGCAAAAAAGGTAATTTCCAAGCAGCTTAGAAATGAGAGACACCATTACAGAAAAAAATTGTGCATGTTTAGTAAACTAAAGAGAAATTAGGGATGTCCTTACATGTACAAATATGTCCAAACTGAATAAGAATTTGGACAAAAAAGCTTTTTATCCCAAGGGTTGAAAAAAGTAGTACTAGTCATAAGAAAGAAAATTGTCAGCATCAGTATAGAAAAAGACTCTTAATGAGAAGAGTAGCTAAGTTGTGGAGCTCCCTAGCACATAAGGTATGGAAAATAAAGTCAATAACAGAGTTTAAGAAGGAATTGGAAGGTTTTCATAGCAATAACATTTCCTCTGTTATAATTACTAAAGAATCGCATAGTAATATTTTAATGCCAATGCGGGCTTAGAAAGGGACATTTTTTGCTGTGTGGTGAGGTTGACTTTGGTGGAGATAAGTCTTTTTTCAGCCCGGTTTACTATTCACCTATGTTGCTAGTCAAACCTTTTTTTTTTAATAGTTCAGTTCTCTGCCTGCTTTAACATTTAGAAAAAGAATCCCGGCAATTTGCCTTCTAATGCGGTGCACACATGAGCGGAATGTCCGACGGAAAAAGTCTGATGGAAGCTTTTCATCATCTATTCCGATCGTGTGTATACCTCATAGGACTTTTTTTTCAAAAATTCTGACGGACCTAGGAATGGAACATGTTCTAAATATTTACGACGGAACCAATTCCTATCGGGAAAACTAATCGTATGTATGCTGTTCCGCATGCTCTGAAGCAAGTACAAGATGGAAGCTATTGGCTACTGGCTATTGAACTTCCTTTTTCTAGTCCTGTCGTACATGCTGTACGTCACCTCATTCTGGACGGTTGGACTTTGGTTTGGCCATGTGTAGACAAGACCCCTTGAATGGAATTCCTTCAGAGTTTATTCCGACGGCAAAGCCGGTCGTGTGTACAGGGCATAAGTGTTTTCACCTTGCTTCCTCGTGGTTCATGATGCCAACTGACATGAAGGCGAAGATTGTTCTACTAGTTTTCCAGATTCTTTAGCTGCGCCTCAAATCTGGGACTGATGACACCACACTAATTAAGTCTCCCTGTGAGGCTGACAAAAAATTTTCAGGACCTGTGATCATCAACTATTGTTCTGTCTCGGGGATAGATAGCTAAACCCTCTTATCCCAATAACTTCAGATACCATATTTCTTGGATCTTAGTTTTATTAGAACAAGCCAGGTGAATCTACAAAATAACAGAAATAGACCTCAATAAGTATAATATTGCATACAATACAGCATACATTGCATAAACAATGATATACAGTACAAGATGAGATAATAAAAACGTACTTTTTAAGTTCTCTAAGGGGTGATGACAATAGATTGAGAAAGACATGTCTTGCTTCAATGTGTTGAAAAGAATGGTGACTGGTTCACTTCCTGTTAAGATTCTACCGAGAATTCCCTGCTTGCTGACAACTTCCTTAATTACACATACATTAAAACAATTAAACAGAACTGCAGCAATACCAAAAAAGGAACCCTAGATGGAGCCTGCACACCACATATGATTGTCTTAAGTAAATTACACATTTTGCATGTAAATTTAACAACACAGGTACAAATAAGGTACAAATAATCAGCAAGACATCTGGTGGACAGAACACTCCCCACCTGACATCAAGTGATGTCACTAACAGAGTCCTCCATAGAGAGCAACAGAATAAGTTCTGTCACTGGTCTCAAGAATACTTTAACCTCATTCTGTTAAAAGATCTTGACCTCGACCTTATGGACACAATTATCCTTGATTGGCAGTACTTTGGTGATCAAACCTAAAGACCACATATTCCTTAGTGCCTAGCAATCTTTCATGAGCACAACATCACCAGGTTTAAAATTAGGCTTTTCAGTGTGCCACTTTCTCCTTACTTGTAGAGCAGATATATATTGTTCCCTCCACCGGTTCCAAAAGGTATTGGCAAGGGTTTGTACTTGTCTCCATTGATGTTTGTAAAGGTCCTTCTCACAAAACTATCCAGCTGGAGCACTAGCAAGACTAGTCTTTTGCGTTAGTAACATGGCAGGTGTGAGGACTACTGGATCTTCAGAGTCATTTGAAATGGAGGTCAAAGGTCTGGCGTTAATGATAGCTGTAACCTATGCCATAAATGTCACTAGACATTCGTGAGTAAGCCTTGCAGTTCCTACTTGTAGGAAGATAGAGTCAAGAATTCTGCGGGCTATGCCTATCATCCTCTCCCAAACACCTCCCATGTGAGAAGAGTGAGGTGGGTTGAAGATCCACATGCAGTCTTGTTCACTCAAGTATCTTTCTACTCTGAGAATGTCCAAATTAGAAGGAATTTGAAGTTCTTTTAATTGCAGCACAAAGTTCCAACGTGGGTATGGTGTGTTTGGGAAGTGGTGCAAGTTTTGCTTTCCCCATTACAAACCCTATGTGGCATTGTCCTTTAGTGTCTATGGTTTTCAGGTAAGCTATAGCAGCAATTGCTTTAACAGAAGCATCTGAAAACACACAAAGTCTTTGCATCTGAATGTCAGCAGATAACAGAGGAGCATATGGTCCTGGAATTTTAAGGTTGGATAGAGCTGTTAGTGACTCCTTCCACTCTAGCCATAGGTTCTTCTTGTCGGTGGGGAGAGGGTGGTCCCAATCTAGCGACTTACAGGTTAAATCTCTCAGTAGTGCTTTACCCTGGATGGTGGCAGGTGCTGCAAAGCCTAAGGGATCATACAGGCTGCTTATGGTAGACAGGACACCTCTACAGGTGAAGGGTTTTTCTCTTCTGTGTTTACTTGGAAAGTAAACGTGTCAGATCTTAAGTCCCAAAGCAAACCAAGACTGCGTTGCAAGGGAAGTGAGTCTGTGCCTAGATCTAAGTCCTTTAACTCGTTAGAATGATCTTGGACAGGAAAGGCTTCTAAAACTTCTCTACTGTTGGAAGCAATCTTGTGGAGTCTTAAGTTGGAACATGCAAGCATTGCCTGAGTTCTTTTGAGGAGACTGATTGCGGCTTCATTTGTGGATAGTGATTTCAAGCAATCGTCTACATAGAAATCCTTGTCCACAAACTGTCTGACATCTGACCCATACTCTAACTCTCCCACTCTAACAGAGTGTCTGAGGCCATATATAGCAACTGCAGGAGAAGGACTGTTGCCAAATATGTGCACCCTCATGCGGTATTCTGTGATGTCTCCAGAGGGGTCGTTGTCCCTGGACCAGAGAAACCTCAGAATGTTTCGGTGTTTTTCTTTAACAAGAAAGCAATAGAACATTTGCTGTATGTCTGCCATGAATGCGACTGAATCCTTGTGAAAGCGAAGAAGTACTCCTAATAGTCTGTTGTTAAGGTCAGGGCCAGAGAGAAGGACATCATTTAGAGAGACACCCTCATGTTTGGCGCTGGAATCGAACACCACTCTAATCTGCCCTGGCATCTTAGGGTGATAGACCCCAAATATGGGTAAATACCAACATTCCTCTGAGTCTTTGAGGTTTGGGGTTATCTCAGCATGACCATTCTGGAATATTTTCTCCATGAAGGAAAAGAAATGTTCTTTCATCTCTGGTTTCCTTTGAAGATTGTGTCTTAGGGAAGTGAGACATTTATATGCTAGTTCTCTCTTGTTAGGCAAGCGTCGTCTTTGTGGTCTAAAGGGAAGAGGTGCAACCCAGCTATTAGTCCCGTCTTTCTCCATACTCCTTTCCATAACTTCTAGGAAGAGCCTATCCTCAATGGACAATGCTATCTGGTTGTCTTCCTTTGTTCTCCTGAACATGGTGCTTCCTAAGTCGGTTTGGTTGTTGTCATATGTATTACTGTCACAGAGGGGACTTAGGAAGGGAAGAGGTATAGGGTTGTTGTGGGTTCTAGCATCTTTATGAGGATGTGATTTTTACAGGGTTGGAAAATAGAAGGATGACCATTCTCGAGGCTACTAGTGAGCAGGTTATTAACAGATGCAGGTTTGTGTGCACCTCCCAAGCAAACATCACCTATAATGACCCACCCGAGATCCAGTTTTTGGGCATATGGGGCATTTTTAGAACCGTTGATTGGTTTTCTTACTTTGTGGACTTGCGAGATACACCTCCCTAGGAGTAAGATTATCTGAGCCTGATCATCTAGTTCTGGTATGAGATGTGCTATGTGATTCAAGTGAGTCTGGTGAGCTGCTGCGTCTGGTGTGGGAATCTCTGATCTGTTGTCTGGCATCTGGTTGCACTCTATTATGGTCGGTAAGGGTAGGCATGTCTTACCATCCATAGCTTCAATTTGTTGGCCATCAGCTCTTCTCTCCGCCATTTCCATTGTACCTGCACAAGTCCTAAGGGAGTAAGGGCTGCTGGGGCCTTTCAGGTTTAGAATGTCAAAAAACACAGATCTAGCTACTGACTTATTACTCTGATCATCCAAGATGATGTAGAGCTTGACTGCTTTGTCTTTGTGTCTTTTTGGGTAAACTCTCACTAGACAGATTTTAGAGCAGGATCTGCCACCTGTGCTTCCTTTGCAGACTTCAGTGCACTGTGAAGTGATTGCTATGGTGTCTGTACTAGAGTCTTTGGTCTCCCCGCCTTGCTCCTTGTCCCTGTGAACAGGTGGAAAAGTTCTTGGAGTAGGCCTTGGGTGTAGAGCTGTGTTGTGCTCTGTGCTGTCACATTCTGTACATTTGACATGGACCTTACAATCCTTGGCGAAATGTGTGGATGAAGAGCAGCACTTGTAACAGATGTTGTTCTCTTTGAGGAAAGCTTTGCGATCCTGGATGGTCTTTGTCCTGAAGGCTCTGCATTTCAGAAGAGGATGTGGCATCTTATGTAGATGGCAGAACTTAGTAGGGTCGCTGTCTTGATCATCTGGCTGAAACTCTGCAAATCTGTGGGAAGAAATGGGAGAAGTTTTGTGCACTGCTACTGGAGCTCTGAGTTGTTTAGATCCAGAAGAATTGGTATAAGACACTGGAAAAATGAAGCTGGGGTCATCTTTCATTCCTGCTTGTCTGTCTACAAAGTCCACAAACTCACTAAAGGGTGGAAAAGGCACATTGTGTCTTCATTTGTAGTTACAGCCATGCGTAATCCATCTTTCGTGTAACTCATAAGGAAGTTTTTGTGCTAAGGAGTTAATACCTCAGTCAAGATACGAAAGGCCAGGTAAGTCTCCTTGTGCTTTAGCAACTTGTAACTCCATACACTGGTCACTGAATTCTCTGAGTCTTTGGTAACCTCTGCTAGGTATTTTTGGGAAGTCTTCTATTCTTTTAAACAGTGTACTCTCTATAGCCTCTGGTATGCCAGTGTGTTCCAGATGTTTGCAAGGCCTATCTCAGGGCAGTTTATGTTAATGTCTCTGATCCTTTTGGCAAGTTCAACAGAATCATTGCCAAGCCACTTTATGAGGAGGTCTATCTGGTCCCTGCAGGATCGATCTAGACCTTGAACGGCACTCTGGAAAGAGGATCGCCACACCCTGTAGTGTTGGGGGCGATCACTGAATTTGACAAGTCCTTGGGTAACTAACTCTCTTTTGGCCAGGAACTTGGCAAAGTCTACAGTAGCCTGATTGGCATTGGGGTAGGCTGCTGGTGAATTGTGGTGCGGTGTAAAGGCATACCTGGTAAAAGTCTCTTCTTTAGGTGCGCTGGGTTCAAACCTGCTTAAGGTTGGCAGTTCGTACCAACTTGTTGCATACACCTATGGAGTGAAGACTGGTGTTTGATGCTTGTATGAAGGCTGGGTATCTTGTGGAGTAGAAGGTTTGGTTGGAACTGGAAAGTCTGGAACTCTGTCAGATTTTTCTTGCTTGTAGCACTGGGGTCCCAGGTCGTCTTGTTGCTGCTTTATTTGATGTGACTCACTGATGTCATTTTTGATTTCTTTTTGTGGGATGCTGCTTGGGTCCCAGTGCTGGTAGACATAATCTGAAGTGCATTGTGAAGAATCTTGTTGGTCCTCCTCTAGACCCGGTATGCTGCTGCCTACTCTTGGCTCATCGTAGATGGCTGCTTCTAAAGCTTCTGCTTCTGCAATGGTGGCGGTAGAGTCTCTTTCTACTGCCAGCTTCTCCATGTTAGCTTCTAAGATAGCTTGCTGCAATTTCAGAGATGCTTCCTGCTGGGCTAGCTCTTCCTCCAGGCGTTTTCTTTCCTTCTCTCTCTCTTGTTCCATGAGTACTCTTTCTTGCTCCAAGCGTACTCTTTCTTGCTCTCTCTCTTGTTCCATGCGTACTCTTTCTTGCTCCAAGCGTACTTGTTCCTTCTCTCTCTCTTATTCCTGTCTCACCTTTTCTGCATCAAGGTAGGCCTTTTCTTTTCTCATCTGCAACTCTTGGTCTGCAAATGCGGCACTGGCTTTTGCTGCTTCAGCTTTTGAATGGGTGATAGCTGCTGCATTTGCAACAGATGACTTAGATGAGCTTGCTCGTGAACGTGTTTTGTAAGAAGATGTCCCACTGTGAGACATGGCTGCAGGGAAGAAGCTGTCTTGACAGAGCGAGTCACTGTGTAGTGTGGCTGCTTGCTTCGCCTGCCGCAGGCCTGTATGTTTAAGGCTTCTGACTGTATGGGTACTGTGTAGCCGTGGGCTGTACAGACTTCTGAAGTCAGCTTATCTTCCTTCAGAGATCAGCTTAAAAATTTCACTGTTCTGTCTCTGGGACAGATAGCTAAACCTTTTTATCCCAATAACTTTAGATACCATATTTCTTTGATCTTAGTTTTATTAGAACAAGCCAGGTGAAACTACAAAATAACAGAAATAGACCTCAATAAGTATAATATTGCATACAATACAGCATACATTGCATAAACAATGATATACAGTACAAGATGAGATAATAAAAACTTACTTTTTAAGTTCTCTAAGGGGTGATAACAATAGATTGAGAAAGGCATGTCTTGCTTCCTGCAATGTGTTGAAAAGAATGGTGACTGGTTCACTTCCTGTTAAGATTCTATCCAGAATTCCCTGCTTGCTGACAACTTCCTTAATTACACATACATTAAAACAATTAAACAGAACTGCAGCAATACCAAAAAGGAACCTGCACACCACATATGATTGTCTTAAGTAAATTACACATTTTGCAAATTGCAAATTTAACAACACAGGTACAAATAAGGTACAAATAATCAGCAAGACATCTGGTGGACAGAAAAACTATTTCAAACTCACCAATGTAACCATGCTTAATTATTACTTTAAGGAATCACACAATCACTTTTGGGCACAGCCTGATGAGAACCTGGTGCTTACCACGTTTTTCTGCATTGTTGATGCTTTTAAGATCATCAGCAAGCATGTTTATGTGCATCATGGTGCCAAGTCTGAAGTATGGCGGAAAGAGGGCAAAACTTTTTTCTTTTTTTACAACGTTCCTTTCTTTCTTTTCTAATCTCAGTATGGGCTTATATGGAAGATGGTAGCCGTGAGATTGTTTTAAAATGATCCCAATATATGTTTTCTAGTTCTAGCATGCAGCTCATTTCCTAATTATAGCAAATCCTATAGACATCCACTGCATGGTCTGATTTATTTTAGCTTGATTAATTAAAACAATAGGGGAATGGATTGAAATGTAGAACCTGTATAATCAACTTTTTCCATCACAATCGAGGCACCTTAATTCATATGCTGTGACTGTTCCCTATATATACACTGTCAAACTGTTTAATGGTATTACATTGGGTTATATTTACCTATCTTTATATCAATGACCAGCTAAATGTACGTCAGCTGACTACTAAAAAAGACATTGATGGAGTTGAGCTGACTAGATTTGATAGTAATCACTGACCTCTTCATTATTATGTCTCTTTAGCATGACATACATAAATGATCTTTTGTAGCCAGCTAGCATTCTAAAATCAAGGCTGGCTGAAGGTCGCATCAGACAATATATTCATTTTTGCTTATGCAATAAATGTAGTTAGTTACCTTTAACCCACAACAACCTAAAAGCACACTCTTTGAAATGTTGTTCAAGAAGTGTTCTTATTTACTCTTAGGCCTTTTTAAAAAAAGCTCATTTCATAAATATGAAATGAAAGATTTCATAAGAAAAGTAACATTTAATATGTTTTATGGATGAGATAGAAGTGCACAAATAAGCCAAATCTGTACAATTTCTTGAAACATCTTCACTTTTTGTGCTTGCCTTACCATACATATATTGTTCCTTGTGATATGGAAGACTAAATACATAAAGAGCAAATGACCTCATCCCTTCTATTTTTGATTTATATATATATATATATATATATATATATATATATAAACAAGGCTTTTATGATTTAGAAAATAGATTATTCATTCATTAATTATTTTATCTGAAAAAAAAAAGTGAAATGGTTCATCTGCATTGCCATTAAAATATGCGTGTCTATCACTAATATAAAAATTCAGGCATCTACTTGACAGGTCTTCACTCTGACATAGCAAATTCATATTTATGAAAGGATCAAAAGATGCACATTCGAACATCAGTCATCTCTCTGCATCTAATCATGGATTACAAAGACCAGGTCAGTTTTATTGTCATTTAAACAGAATGTCATGCAGCTCTATGGGTAAATGGTTATTTAATATCTTGTCAACCCTTTGAAGATGCAGAGGGTGTATAGTTGAGAGTGTAAAGGGGTTAAATAGTTAATATCAGAGTGGATATGCTATCACTATCCTCATCACCATAGAAATTTACCTTCTGTTGTAACTTTTACCTGAATCACTGTCTCTTATTTAATGACAGAGACCTGAGTCATAGAGATAAGCTCAAAGGGATGCTAACAGATGTCTACTAAGCTTTGCACTTAATTTCTTAAGCTAAGCTGTGCTACCTATATGGAATAATATGTTACACGGTACAGTTATTTTGCAAGAGGTTAAATGCAATTATATATGTAAAACCATTTGGATGGCAATTATCAAACTCACTGGCTTAAATGTTAGCCACTTACCTGGGTGATGAATGATTTATGGTAATATAATTTTGCCTACAGCTCTGTGTGACACTGGAACTCTATATACACTTAAAAAAAATAATGTTTACATTTTTTTTACCTATGGATAGTCTGGATTTAGACACAGATCAACAGAATGCTGACTGGCTAATGTAATTCTTTACCAAACTGCCAAACCCATTTTTGTGTTTTTTTTTCAGATTCAATAATACACCCAAATAATATATTTTCTGTAAGCAGAAACCCTGGAGAATATAATATTGTTAGCTCTGATTTTTTATGTTACATGATATTAATGCAAAGGTTTATCAAGTGCAAATTTGTTAGTTTTAGGGCTCACAATATTTTACCCATATTGTGGATAACATATAAGAAATGAGGTTGCGCCAAGTAAAAAAGATCTGCACTCCTGTGAAACAGCAATGAACGTTGGTACCCCAAATTTTCTATAAGCAAAGCTCTACAAACCCTACATGATTTAGAATTAACCCTGAATAATGGCTTTATAATTATTTATATCCCTCCAGTGTCCACAGTGATACAGTATGTAACATGTGTAGCAAATATGCCTTTTTTCATATATAGGTGCCCCCAACATGTGTGTTTACATTCAAATGTGCTTGCGTGTGAAGGTGGGGCAGGCTAATTTTTTTTTTCAATATTTCTTTATTTAATCTTTTCCAACAAGTTACAAGGTAAGTGGTAAAGGCATAGGTGTCAAGTAAACGAGAATTAGTAGAATACATTATAATTTAGATAGTATTGTACATCATTATACAGAAGTGTGAATAACAGTATCAAGTAAAACAAGGGAGTTTTACATAGTAACATACAACAGTGTAATATCTCTATTTGTCAGATCTGTATAACAATAGTCAGTACCTAGGGCAGGTAAATATTAAATATCCAATGTAACCTTGGAGGAAATAGAATTTCCATTAAGCAGTGAATTTCATAAGTTACAGAGGTGATGAGAAGGCCATTGATATCAAGAGTGGTAGTAATCTGTGTATTTTTGCATGTAAACATACGGTCATGTGCACATTGGAGATTTACATCTCTTATGATGTCTGCTAGATCTGGTGGGGAGGTAGAGCATCAATTTTGTGCTATATGACATTTGGCTGCAAGTAAAATATATCTATTTAGATATATATCTATATCTAAAATATATATTTTTTTCATTTAAATTAGAAATCCAGAATGGTGATAAAAACTGCTGACTAGTCCTATATAATTAGATAATTAAAATCGCTAATGGAGTTGGGCAAACGGTTCAGGCTGAGCAAAAGCATGGCCCGTTCGACAAACACCCAAATTTTGCAGGACGTTCGGCGGGCTGTTTGCCTGCTGAGCACCCCAAAATGCCCTGCACAATGCAAAGTGCATTCTAGGTCCCTAATTGAATGAAGCCTGGCACCTAACTGTAGGTCAGGTGCCAGGCTGTGGCAATTAGGGCACAGAGCACTGTCAGAGCCCTGACGGGAAAAAGTGATGATGACTTTGTCCAATCATGGTTTAGTACTCATAGTCCCACCCTGTTCCTTCCCACAGGAAGCTTTTGCAGTGTGTTGTTGGAGTGGAGATAGATCATAGATCATAGACTAATGAGCCTAATTGTCTCACATGAGGAGGCACTGCTCAGAACCATCTCCACTGAAATTCAGCATTTTAATCCCTTCGTCCAATACAACAATTGAACTCTTATGCTACCTTGTTAGAAGATTTAACAGCTCACACAGATAAATTGGAAGCTGAAATCATGGACACCAAGAGACACAAATATCTCCATGATTTACAAGATTATGAGCAGGGGCGGTCTACACATACAAGAAAGCTGAGAGACCGCACTCCATTCTGAAAAATAAACGGAGACACAGATGCAACACTCACAGACACGTGAGCTTCAGCTCCCCGGATCACTTTGATTCATTATCAGAACTGTTATGCCCCGTACACACGGTCGGATTTTCCGATGGAAAATGTCCGATCGGAGCGTGTTGTCGGAAATTCCGACCGTGTGTGGGCTCCATCGGACTTTTTCCATCGGATTTTCCGACACACAAAGTTTGAGAGCAGGCTATAAAATTTTCCGACAACAAAATCCGTTGTCGGAAATTCCGATCGTGTGTACACAAATCCGACGGACAAAGTGCCACGCATGCTCAGAATAAATAAAGAGATGAAAGCTATTGGCCACTGCCCCGTTTATAGTCCCGACGTACGTGTTTTACGTCACCGCGTTCAGAACGATCGGATTTTCCGACAACTTTGTGTGACCGTGTGTATGCAAGACAAGTTTGAGCCAACATCCGTCAGAAAAAATCCTAGGATTTTGTTGTCGGAATGTCCGAACAAAGTCCGACCGTGTGTACGGGGCATTAGATGTGGCTGGTGTTGGCTCTCCACTCTCACCACGCGCCTCTGTGTCATCTGTTTTTTCAAAGAGGATTCCAATACTGCACCATCAAAAAACTCCTGTGTGACCCAGGACTCCAGAGACAGAAAAGGAAAACAAGGAGGGGCACTCGTGGCTCCTAAGACAAACAGAACAAGTTACCCATGGAAACCAAGGGACAAGTAACACAAGGACAGGTAGATAATGAGACAACTTGCAATGCCACTAATGTTGTTAATCTATCGGACAGTCCACTTACCCCCTCTGAGGTTTCTCTGCTTTCCAAAGGACTTTCTTTTGACCCCACTTTTCACTTTGATGCCTTTTCTACTATTTTAGACGTTAACATGTTTGTCCGCAATATTTTGTTAAAAAAACACTTTTCCACTACCTTTGATACACCTGTGCCTGCCCCTTTTTAGGTTCATTACTGCATTGACTCTCTGGCCAATTTTGATTTTCAAAATCTCAAGGCCAAATCTATACTAGAGAGCCTGCAGTCTGAATCCTCAGGGGGCATGTACGGCATATCCAAAGATACTACCTATACTGGTGATAAACTTTTTTATTCTGTACATTCCAGAGGGAACACAGTAGACATCTTTTAACAGGTTGTGGAGAAGGAACCCCTGTCTTTGAAAGAAATGATTGACAGTACTGCATCTCGAACATTTAACAACATCAGTACGTCCAAAAGACAGGCTCTTACAGGTCTAAAAAATCGCAAAGATATTGTTATTCGAAAGGCAGATAAGGGGGGAGCTATAGTGGAACTTAATGATAGTGACTACATAATTGAAGCCTTGCGGCAACTTAATAATTCTTCCACGTACAGCCTCCTTAGATCTGATCCCAGAGAGTAAGAGTAAACTCAAACACCTCTAGGACACAGGTGTGAAAATGGGAGTACTGACAAAAAAGTTTGTGGAGCACCTTTTAGTTGAACATCCAGTTGTCCCTGTGTTCCATCACCACCTCAAGATACACAAACCTGAGAGACCTGTAAAAGGTCGTCCAATAGTAGCAGGTATTGGTTCACTCCTTGAGAGATTAGGTGAATGGGTAGACCAGTATCTGCAACATTTAGTGACAAGACTGCCGGGCTATTTAACCCCTTCCCGCCGACCGAACGCATATATGCGTACTCGGCTTTCCGGGGTTATACCGGGATGATGCCCACAGCTGCAGGCATCATCCCGGTACCGTTGTTTTCAGCGGGCGATCGGCTACCCGAGTATAACAACCGATGCGCCTCCCGCCGCCTCCCGCCGCTGTTACTGGGCCTCCCGTGCGATCGGGAGGCCCGGTGTCCGTTCCGCTGCCTTTGGCGGCTGGGGGCGGACTGGAACGAAGCTGCGAGTGGCTTCGTTCCAGCCTTCTTCTTGTAAATGCGGAAGCGACGTCATGACGTCACTTCCCGTTTACTCGGCTGCCAATGGCGCCGAATTTAAAAAAGTACACAGTATTCAGAATTGCCGTTTTCGGCGATCTGAATACTTTGAAGTGTAAAGGAGGGATGGGGGGTCTTTTAGACCCCCCATCCCTCCATAAAGAGTACCTGTCACCACATATTACTGTCACAAGGGATGTTTACATTGCTTGTGACAGCAATAAAAGTAAAAAAAAAAAAAAAAATTTTAAACACAATTTATAAAGTACAAAAATAAATAAAATAAAAAAAAAAAAAAAAAAAATTTTTTAAAGTGCCCCTGTCCCCGCGAGCTCGCGCAGCGAAGAAAACGCATACGGAAGTCGCGCCCGCATATGTAAACGGTGTTCAAACCACACATGTGAGGTATCGCCGCGATCGTCAGAGCGAGAGCAATAATTCTAGCCCTCCTCTCTAGCTCAAACCTGGTAACCGTAAACATTTTTTAAAGCGTCGCCTATGGAAATTCAAAGGTACCGTAGTTCGTCGCCATTCCACGAGTGCGTGCAATTATAAAGGGTGACATGTTTGGTATCTATTTACTCGGCGTAACATCATCTTTCACATTATACAAAAAAATTGGGGTAACTTTACTGTTTGGATTTTTTAAAATTCATGAAAGTGTCACTTTTCCAAAAATTTGCGTTTAAAACACCGCTGCACAAATACCGTGTGATAAAAAATATTGCAACAATCGTCATTTTATTCTCTAGATTCTCTGCTAAAAAAATATATTTAAATGTTTGGGGGTTCTAAGTAATTTTCTAGCAAAAAATACGGATTTTAACTTGTAAACACCAAATTTCAAAAATAGGCTTAGTCATGAAAGGGATAAAAGACACAGCATCAATCCTAAAACACATAAATGAAGTACAATGGGCAGAGCATTTTTTGTGGGTTACTTTAGACGTTAAGTCTTTATTCATGCATACCACACCATCTTGCTCTAGACACACTACAATTTCACTTGTCCAAATGTAGTTTCTATGATCCCCAGCTCAAATAATTCATCATCATCTGTCACTTTATTACAACACAATTATTTCTTCTTTCACGATTCCTTCTATGTACAATGCTGTGGAGCCTCCATGGGAGCTAAAGTTTCTCCATCATTAGCTAATTTGTACATAGGATGGTGAGAAGAATGTTTTCTTTTTTCACATCTCAATCTTTATGCACCCCACATCTATTGATATGGGCATTACATAGATGACCTGATTTTACTCTGGGACCATACTGATGCCTCTTTAATTTCTTTTGTCTCATACCTCAACAACAACAGCCTTAATCTTGAATTCTCTTATGTGAGCAATAAGACCTTGATTGACTTTCTAGATATCACACTCAGGGGTGACTTCAGCACTGGCCTTATAAATACTGGTACCTTCCGCAAACCCACTTCCAAAAATTCCTTACTTCTGGACTCTAGCTACCACCCACCCCATACTATTCGTTCTATCCTGGTGGGTGAGTTCATTAGAGCCAAGCGCAACTGCTCTACCCCAGAAAGTTTTCAGTTACATTGTTCCACCATCTCAAAACGATTAAGTGATAGAGGCTATCAGAAGTGGCATATCAATAGAGCCATTTCTATAGCCCCAGGGAAGGACAGGAACAATCTAATATATAACAAAGAGAAATATCCTTACTCTTTAAAACATACAAAACATATAAATCAAAAGAACAGGGACAAAAGTTCCCTTACCTTTGTCACCACTTTTTCCAGAGAGTTTAATCAGATAAAATAGTTCATTAACAAACATTTTCCCATCCTCTATGATGACAATGACCTAACAGATGTGCTTTCCAAAGGATTACATTTTTCTTGTCTTCCTGCCCCAACTTTAGGTAACTCTTTGTCGCCCAGTGTACATCAAACCACCGCTATTCTCAAAATGTGGCTCAGTGTTAATGGCTCGTATAGTTGTGGTTTGAATACTTGTAGGTATTGTAACAAACATAACAAGAATCACAAGTCTATCACCTCGTACCATAACAATAAGGTATTCCCTATCAAGGACTTTATAAATTGTAGTACTCAATATGTAGTCTACGTGATAGAATGTGATGTTTGTAAATTACAATATGTAGGATGCACCACCAGGCCCCTTCCTTCACACGAGGATTAACAAACATTATAACAGATAAGCATATAGTAATGAGAGAAGGTTGTCCAATGTATCAAAACACTTCAAATTTATACATGAAGGTAACATGGATTCCTTCTCTTTCTCAACAGTTCAAAAAACCAGAATGTTGGTACGTGGAGGAGACAAGCACAGAAGACTATTAGAACAGGAAGTTAAGTGGATTTTCCTGTTGGGGACACGCACCCCCACAGGCATGAACCACAGATGGGATGTGGATCTATTTCTCAAATTACATCATCCTATCCCATCTTTAGTTTTATTGCTTTAGATTTTGCCCTTTTCTCTTAGTAGGTTCCTTCTGTGCTTGTCTTCTGCCCTCTATTTTTTCCTCATTACATTTTTGACCAATCATTTGTGAATCCCCCCCCCCCTTTTTTTTTTTTCTCCTGCCATACATTTTTGATCCTGCCATCATTTATTTTTTTTTCTATCCTGGCATAAATGTTTGATCCTGCCATAAATTTTTGATTTTGCCATAATTTTTTTTCTTCTTTTCTTTTTTTCTGATCCTGCCATGAATCTTGTGTTATTACCACAAAGTATTTAACTTGAATATTAGTCTACACGTTCACTTTCTTCTAAGGAATACATTTTTCCCTTGGAATAATAAGGTCCTATTATCTCATATAACATTTTTACACACTTCTTCTCTTTTAGGCTCAACAATTTTTATATTGTCTTCCTTTCCTCTCCCCTTTCTCTTGCTTTCTGAAAAAAAGTGTAGTCACCAACCACTTGAATGATTGGTGGTATCAATTAAATCTGCTAATTTTCTGTGATGCTAACCTGATAGGCCAATTATGTAGAGGTGGAGCTTGTATATGTGTATGTGAGTATATATATATCTTGCCATATCTGTTTTAAACTAGCTACGACTAAGGCTATTGTCGAAACGTGTCAGTTATTGTTTTATTTTCACTCTGATGTACCAATAAATGACACTTCAAGGATTACAGTCTTGCTGGCTCTTCTTACTATTGTTGCATTGGAGTGTGTTGGGATACATCGAGCCTCGGCACCTGTGAGTGGACCTGGTGTATGGATTGCGTTGTCCCTGCAGAGAGCGCTGTTACCTTTTTTTTTTTTTTTTTAGTGTAGTGTTATTATAGTGTGAGTATATTGTGTGAGTATAGTGTAGTGTGAGTATAGTGTGAGTATAGTGTAGTGTGTGAGTATAGTGTGAGTATAGTGTAGTGTGTGAGTATAGTATAGTATGTCAGTTTAGTGTGAGTATAGTTTAGTGTGTCAGTATAGTGTAAATATAGTGTAGTGTCAGTATAGTGTGAGTATAGTATAGTGTGTTAGTGTAGTGCAGTGTTTAACACAGCATTACATAATGTTTAGTGCGGTATACCCTATTTCTTTGGTTGCTTTGTGTTGCCTTTTTTTTGTCTTCTGCCTTCTCCCTTTTTTTAAATTGTCAGCTGCAGTTTTTCTGACTATGACGCTGGTGTTCCCCCTTTAATATTTTATAGTTTTTACATTTCTGTCAGCATCAGTCCTCAAGATAACGTGCACCAAACAGCACATTTCATTCAGTAAAATGCATTCAATCACACATTTCCCAGTTTCTATTAAATTTGGGTAATAGGCCCCCCCATCATGTCTGGGAGGCCAACAAGGAGAGTCCCCCATGCCATTATGAGGGGGCCAGCAGCATCTGCATCCACAGGCAAAGGTGGACATGGTCTGTCCTCAGGCAGGACACATTTGTCCCTGTTTAATGATGTTGCCCATGCTATCCAGCCACAGCATGCAGAGGAGGTGGTAGCGAACCACTAATCTGATTTTGAATTAAACTGCACACTATGTATAGAACTCACAGATTTCAAAACCTGTGACATGAAATGGGTGTAACTCTTGGCCTGTCAATCTATGCTGCACAGTGGATGGATCAGACCAAGAATCTGAGATCAGATCCTCCCACTGTAGCGAGTGGTGATGTAATCGCTGAGAACTATAGTTGGAAATGCACAAGACCAGTGGCCTGGGAGAGAGAGGACATAGCAGCCACCGGTCTTATGAACAGGATATGAGGAGAACAGAGGGTTCATCACAAAGAAGGCTGGATTTCTGACTAGCAAGGGGACTGTGCACTATAACACCAATAAATGATGTAAAGGTATGGAAGCACCTATATATACTGTATATACCAAAACAATTTTACCTGGAGTTTTTTTTTAACAACAAACTTCTCTTTACTTACCTGCTGTGTGCAATGGAATTGCACAGAGTGGCCCTGAACCTCCTCTTCTCAGGTCCCATGCCTGTGCTTCTGGCTCCTCCTCTCTGTCCAGTGCCACCACAGGAAGCTGCTTCCCATGGGAGAACTTGTGCATGCACGCTCCTGAGCCCGCTGCTGCATCCATTTATACAGACAAAGGGACTTAGCCCTGCCCCCTCATCACTGGCTGTGATTGGCAGTGCTGGCTCCCGGTGCCCCAGCAAAGTTAGTGAGACGCAGAAGTGAGGGGACAGAAGAGTTGCAGATGTGCACAGTGCTGGATCAAATGAAGACTGAGGTAAGTATAAGGTGGGGGGGTGAGGGGCCAAAATCGATGCCTAAATATTTCTTGACTTAATGCAAGGAATGCATTGAGGTAAAAAATGTTTAGGCTTTAGAACCACTTTAACTTTATTTTTTATCACATAGGGGACCAAAAGTCCATTATGTGATACTATTTTGTTTTGTATATATATTCCCTGGCCACAGAGGCCAGAGAAAGTGACAGCCAAACTGAGATGTGATGTAATGTATGGCACTTCTGTGTTTCTACCAATGACCTGTTTCTACCAGTGACCAGTGAACATCAGAAGATGTTCACTAGTCTCCCTTCCC
Organism: Aquarana catesbeiana; assembly: GCF_042186555.1. NCBI lineage: Eukaryota > Metazoa > Chordata > Amphibia > Anura > Ranidae > Aquarana > Aquarana catesbeiana. Next base: position 403,500,583 of record NC_133326.1, on the reverse strand, counting down.
TCTACCCAACAACATGTTCTATGGAGGTACTGGGCCTGCAGGTGGGACAGCAGAAGCTGGTAAATATGGCAGGGGGTCACAATATTGGGGGTTCATGGAAGCAATTGGGCAGTTGTTACTTTTCCTGGATCACTTCCACCTGACAGCTGTCAGTCAGCTTGTCAGATTTACAAGCACTGCATGTGTAAAATTCTCTGCTGCTGCCAACATATATCATTTGCAGTAAAAAGGGTTAAAGAGTGTTACTGTATGTGCTTGTATGACTATGGTAGAGGCTTTAGAATTTAGGCTTTTCTAAGGTAGGGAAGTATATAGCAAACTAGGGATGGGAGAATCTTACCAGGCTTGCTCTGCAAATGGTTTATGCATTGATTATAACCATTTATATGGCTAATAAGCAAGCTAATGTAAAAAAAGGCATGGGAAGAGGGATACTGCCACATGAGACATGTACTAATGCCAACATTATAAAAAATATACTTCATAGCCTAATATCCCCCCATATACAGACTTTTCATCTCTGACTAATGACTAGAGCACACACTGACAATATGGATACTGTGAGCCCATCCTTTTTTATAGTGAGGAGGCTGGATTATCCATTCCTTCAGATTATGTTTCTTGTGACTTAGTTTACCAAAATCTTATCCTTTGTCATCCTCATAATTCTAATTATACAATCTTCTTCAGATTATTCAACTGTGCAGTGCAAAGATCTACTTGACTAGAGTTAATATTTTGTTGATAAATCTTAAAGAAATAGTATAAAGATTGTACTTTGAGACTGCAATGTGAGTGGCCAGCTTTAGAAAATGTTTCTTAACAAGTATTATTTAACAATTGGTATCATTTATTGAAAAAATCAAGAGCCATGTCTGCATTATATAATCCTCTAAATTATAAAAGTACAATGAGATAAAAAAAAAGCTTTGAAAAAGCAATAATGGAAATTACTTTAATTAAAGATCAGGCACAAGAATATAGGATATTGCAGGTCATACTTTCATATGATTTGATATCATCAACGAAGAGTAAATTATCAGCAAGCTGTAAATGATTGGTCTGTAGAGCTGCTAGAAATGAACCCAATAATCCTTAGTATTCCCGCAGTAGCTTACATTCAGTAAAGAACCTTAAGCCCATTTGGATATTAATAATCCAGTCACCACCTATGAAAAAACCTTGTCTTTGTGCTTTCAGTATTAAGAGATTTCTATGTATTTATTATTTTAACCTTAACTTACTTTAGAACAAGAGAAAGTCATTAGATTAGAGAATACTTTCATGCCAGAGGATACACCTAATACTTTAGAGCTGGAGTATTTAAAAGGTACTTCTCAAAGAAACATTTGCTGGCATGACTGTTAAGACCCACAATAAGGCTCCTATATATTTTTTATTCTTAGTTGGCACTGCTCTGCCATTGGCTACTTTTGACAATATATTTATTGTCTAAGCATATGTCTTTGACAATTACTGTACATAATGTTAATTTATGAGCCGTAATATGATTGTATATCAGAATTCTAAACATGAACATTTACTAATGTTCCCAACTTTCACAGAGAAAGTGGCAAAAATTAAGAGAAAGCATGCACTTTATCCACCCTCCTTACCTAAGGCCACTACAACAAATTATATAAAATATATCCCAGTGGCTATGGAGATTGTCTCAGTTGCCCAAATATTAAAACAGCTGCACCACTCCTCTACACCATTACACAGGCAGAGTAACACTGACAGTACTCAGCTCCACAAGTCAAAGAGCATGATAAAAGTTTGATATAGACACATTCATGCCAAAGCTTTAGCTGCTCAGCTTCTCTCCTTGTCAGTTAAAGCAGTGCACTCTCAACTCAAAACAAGAGTGCTTCTACTGCTGACTGACTATCTGTAATGTTAAGAATTGATCATGGACACAATGTAAAAGGCAGAGCTGCTGAACAAAGTGAGTGACCAACAGTGACAAGGGCCTGTAAGAAGCAACCTGACAGTTTTTCAAGTTACAGTCAGTAAAACTTGGTATAGACAAGTGCATGCCCTAGGAACTGGAACTTGCTATAGACAAGTACATGCCCCAGGAAATGGTAGTCCAAAAAAATGATATTGTTGGAGGGTCTGCATTCACATAAAAATAATAGAATTCAGTTTGCAAATGGAAGTGGCTTGTTTTCTGTTCGGCCACCTTTTACAGTATATGTAAAAAAATATATATATTTTTTTTATTTGCTAATGTCCTGCTGGGAAGTTTTCTTTCCTGTATCTCCTGCACTAGTGACAACACAAACAAATAGGATTTTCCATTACTTTTTGTCTTGATGACATTGGTTATCAGAACAAAAAGAGGCTTGAATCTCCTTAGGGGACACAGACAGCAACAAAACAAAAACCTCACAAAAGGTCTATTCCTTCACCACTCTAACCAAAAAAAAAAAATCACATAGCAGAAACATGATTAAATTAGAATATATTAAGTACTAGAAGTGTAAAAAAAAAAATCTGTATTTACTATAGTTAGAAATCTCGTCCAAATGGTGTCCTCTCTGGAGCTGAACATATGCTTAGGGACTGTCCATATCCCCCAAACAGTAACGCTATGTAATAGGAATGTGTTATTTTCACAAGGTAAAGCAGTAAAAAAATCATACAAAGATGTATTCTGTTATGATTAGAATGCCATTCACGTTTTCACTGGATTGAAATCATGCCAGTAACTAGCAATTATATTGTGATTTTAAAGCAGCAGCTTGTTGATCTCTTTCAAAAGTGAACATACTGCATTGCACGTCGATTATGAATCTATCTATACTTTTCTAGCTTCACGCAATGGCACTGCGAAAATCCTTAAGAAGCAACAATTTATTGTGCTTTTCTATCCTTGAATGCTGATTTTATACTGCATTGGTAATAACTATACAAAAATAATCTTGCCTTAAATAGCTTGTACACTCAAGGTTGAAAACAACTTCAGGGCTGAGCTAGGAATTGAGATGGAATACTGCAGAGGATTGTGTACATTTCTCAGATGTGTACTGAAATATTTTATTTATTTTTTTTACAATATTATGCTTATCTATTTTATAATTCTGGCAAAGTTGATTATATTTACAACTAAAGTAGAAAACATGCTTAAATTTTCACTATGTATACTCTGTTAACACATCAGTTTTTATCATCATAATATTATTACTATTGATTGAACAACTGCAAAAAAACACAGCCAGGCAATAATTAACCCCTTTACACCGATGTAACAAACTAGACTGGGCTTTTTTCTGTGGGGCTGCATATTTGCCCATTTCCCTTTGTGCTGGCAGCGCACTGCATGGCGCACTCCCAGCACAGAGACAGAGGTCTAATCATGTGCCCCGGGCCCCGTACTAATGATTGGGACCTGGAACTCCCAATTCCGGGTCACCTGATCGCTGTGATAGCCTCTGATTGGCTATCACAATGATCAATCACTGTGAAGCAGGCTCCCATGTTTTATTTCTCTGTGAATCATCATATCTCCCTCTCTCCTTGCAGAGAAAAAAAAAGTGTGTGAAAAAAAAAAATTAAATAATAATAAAAAAATATAATTACAAAAATACAAAAAAATACCTAAATCGAGGTTTGATCTAGAGCAGTGCCAGGGTCAGTGTTTGGGTCAAGGTCAGGGTAAAAGGTCAATGTCAGAATTTTTTTTGGACAGAGTTGTTTTTTTTAATTAGTATCAGTGTCAGTGTATTAAGAAAAATCAAAATGCGCACTATTGTTTTTGGGCTGTACTACGGGTACATACAACTAACATACACATATCTAGTATTGCTGCAATAGTCAGGAGCAGGAGAATTTAATTTAGGTTGTTCTTTGGTGGAAGGTTATGGTAATATTAAGAAATAAACTAAATAATTTTTTTTTTTTTTACTATTTTGGGCCAGTTTTCCTTTGATAATTAAAAAAAAAAAAAAAAAACAGGAGATATCTATTAGCGTTTACCACCAAATTAAAGCCCAATTTGTCCTGAAAAAATAAGGCATCATCCACCAGGATGAACAAAGTGGTTATGAACAGAAATCAAAGTTTAAAAATTGTGCTTAGACATTTAGATTTGTTTTACCCTTAGGCGTGAAGGGGTTAAAAAAGAAACATGTTTTATCAAATAAAAGTGGTCTGAGTATCATACACATAGTTTCATCAGACACCTTTTTCTGCTTATTTTTTTGGGCAAAGTAGGACACAATTATCAACCCTGTCAGAGTGTTATTGTTCTCTAACCCCTCCCTTCTTTATTACTAGGCATTGTCACCAGGTCCAAAAATGAGGTAAGATTTAAAACATTTTGTTAGCACTGAAACAGGAATAGAGGGAAAATCATGCAATGGGAACCTTTGTGGTGACGGTATCTAATAGCAGAATTTTCTTAGTTTAGAGATATTTCTTCTAACTTGCTGATGTGTTTACAGAAAATAAGAAGGGAAAACTCTTTAATGGGATATGGATGGCAAAAAAAAAAAACTGACAGTTGTTTTATCCTTCCCTAATCTATCCGAAATTGAAAAAAAAGTTTTGGTTTTAAATATTTTTTACTATATGCTAAGTGCATGCATTTTAATATTGTAAATAGTTTGTATTGCTTACAGGTACTTTTCAGTACACATATCAGTCCACCATGCAACCCTGTGACTTGCTAGAGACTGAGAAAAGGCTTTCTTCTGCCTGCAGCAAAATAATGACATCATATCAGCCTAGGAAAAACCACTGAACTGCAACTCAATAACTTATTTTTTTATGAAAAATAGTACATATTTTTATTTATTTATATTCCAGATGGCACTGTTACTGTATACTGTAAGATGTCAGGAGTTTTTCAAGTAGACTTGAAAAAAATCAAAGTTAGTGACAAAGTAGGTCTGAGAAAGAAATAATATTGGTGTGTTTTATTTGTAAAATGACCAAATGTCCGTACAATATGTAACCCTCATAATATAGATTCAAGTATACCTGACAGATCAGTCAGTATTTCAACAACTTGGGTAGCATTTCCAGAAGGATGTCAACAATAGCAGCACCCATATTCCTTTTGAATTTATCTTAAGTACACATTGAAGGTATGTGGGGGATTAGTTAACTGTCTTTGCAGCATAAGCTTGTCATACATGACTGTACACTAACCAATGTACTGGTACAATAGTTGAAGTACAGCACTGTCAGTTATGTTCAGGATTTCTTTTTATAGGTAATTTCAATTTATAAATATAGGCTAATTTATGATAGATAGTCTAAATGGGACTGCAGAAGCCTACAAATAATCTCAGACACACTAATGCCCTGTACACACGGTCGGATTTTCCGACAGAAAAAGTGCGATCGGATTGTGTTGTCGGAAATTCCGATCGTGCTTGGGCTCCATCGGACTTTTTCCATCGGAATTTCCGACATGCAAAGTTTGAAAGGAGGATATAAAACTTTCCGACAACAAAATCTGATCGTTTAAATTCCGATCGTGTGTACACAAATCCGATGCACAAAGTGCCACGCATGCTCAGAATAAATTAAGAGACCAAAGCTATTGGCAACTTCCCAATTTATAGTCCCGACGTACGTGTTTTACGCCACCGCATTTAGAACGATCAGATTTTCTGACAACTTTGTGCGACCGTGTGTATGCAATACAAGTTTGAGCCAACATTCGTCGGAAAAAATCCAATGGATTTTGTTGTCGGAATGTCCAATCGTGTGTACAGGGCATAACTCTTTGGGCACATGCCAGAACTTAGATACCACCAGACTTAAGCCTGTAAGTGTACATAGATCCTTTTATTAAACCACATGGTTAATGTGTTCAAAATGTACTTGTCCTATCAAATCATATAAGTACAGTGAAATGGTGTATCTGAGGAAATGCATTTAAAGCATCCAATCATCACTAAACAGCATCTTATAGAGTGATGAACACAGTGCTTTACTGGTCACCTGGCAGAAATGGAGCTAAAATTATTCTGTAAAGCTTTAGAATACTTAAAAAATCATATACCAAAAAGCATCTGTTATACCAAGAAACTGGAAAACATATTACAAATTTTAAGTTGGTGAACACTAAACAGCATTTGGCTGAGTTGCTTTAGAAATTTACAGGAGCTCCCAGTGTTTCTAGTGAATCAAACCAAATCTTCAAGAACAATAGTTTCCTTGGGCTAGCCCCAAGCATAATGAGTCAATCCACCTGTTGCCGGCTTTGCAATATGCAAAAATGTTTGTGTTGTTTTCATTTCCATGAGCACAAAAACACCAGCCATGCTATAATTATGTTTAGAATGCTTAGGCATCTATGCGCTGCGTTTTTGTTTCTCACAGCAATTTTTCCAACAATTTCACTAAATTATGTTCAGCAATGTTTAAATAGCAAAAGCCATATAGTTAAGTGTATTAAATAAACAAATTCTATGGAACATTGCAGAAAAAATCTAAACCGAGATATGAGTTTTGTGTTGTAAAGCAATTGATTTGTGAGAATAACTGTAGCACTTGCATATCACTGATTTAGTAAGGGATTTACATAGCAATAAAGTTAGCTTAGAAACATAAGGCAAATGCCAAGGGACTGTAACTCCAGGTATTGACTCTGCAAGTGACAGCATTTTCTTGCATCATCCACATAATCAATATATTTTAAGATCACTGAAGTGGGAGATAGAGAGATACTCAGCTTCCAGACTGGACAGAAAAGAAGAAGGCATCATAGGAAGAATAAAAAAATTAAGTAGTGTAGAAAAGCAATTTCTTCATATTTTTGTAACTGTAAAATCTAGGGAGAAGTAAGATGATATTTCTTCCTTTTAGACAACATTTTTCTATTTGAGGTACCTAATGCTTACAATTAATTACAGTACTTTTGTTTCTTATTTTGTCTGCAAAAGATAATGTAGTATCAAAGTATCAAGAGTTATGTCGTTTGCATAATCGCCACCTGAAACAGACTTTACAAAAAATGAATAAATAAATAAAAAAAATCTACTGCATTGGATTTGACTCTGGAAGGCATAACTTTAGGCAGCATCACAGTACAGTCCAAAAAATAAATGACTCCTATAACAGCAATAAAGTGTGTTAGTAAAAGATTCTGAAAGTGTACAGGTAAAGGGGACCAAATACACAATTTAGCTTGCAGTATTATGCTTATAGTCTAACCACCCATATTAGAGAGGTCACGTCAACTGTAGCCCCCACTGTCTTAATATTATAATAATAACATAATTGTGCTGTAATCTACAGCAGCAACCAAGTGTTCCTCATCAGTATAGATTAGTCATATCACTTGGCTGTAAAACATGCCAAAACCACTTATTCCTTTATCAGTGTATAGCAGTCACAACACTGTTTTGTAACCAATAAAATATGCTGATTACCTCAAATCAGTGTAGAGCAGGCACATATGATACACTGAACAAGATTGCTGTGCTAAAACCTATATTGGTCACACACTTACATCTTTCACTAGTGTACAGCAGTTAAAGCATCCATAGCAACCAATTACTGTTATTGCATATTGCTGAATTCTTTGTAACCGTGGTGGTGTACAACGCTTTTGAACTTAGATCAGCTGGCTTAGAGGGGCCAATAATCAGAACTTTGTTATGTGTCAACCCCTTTACTTTAAAAAAAAGTATGTTTCCAGCAGTCATTTGCAAGTGTGTGTTGGAGTCATTTAGGGAGATCCTAGCCAGTGTTTACCTGGCTGAAATGCATGCCGATATCACCTGTCTGCGAAGCTCCTCATCTGTGAAACTTCTGTGCACTGAGGTTCTTTTCATGGCATCATTCAGGGTGTGTACAAAATGATGAGCAACGATGAGGTGTGACTTACAGGTACAATCACCTTTCATGTTCCATCTGGAAAATACACTCTTTTGCCTGATAGACCATGCACTGGAGGCACAGCAGAAGGAGGAAGAGGAAAAATCGCTACTGTCTTAAGGCCAGCAGGATCCTTTGCCTGCTGCCTTTTTCCCTCTTAGGCATAAGCAGCAAAAGGCAGAGGAGGAATATGAGGAGGAGCTTTGGGGTACTGGCAGTGAGGAGAGGAATAAATGGGTCAGCCTTCAAAGGGAATATTTCACCTCTCCCAAAATATGGGAGTTGTACATGGGTGGGGTGAGATCATTGAGAACAGTGTTGTCCTCAGTAAAACAGATCCTCTGCTGTAGGCACTATAATGTAAATATGGTCCTTTAAACACAAATGCCTTTGCAAGGACCCCAATATTTGGGTCATCAAAGAGATGGGCTACTACTGAGTGGCCACCCTATTAGATTCATCCCCAATACAAAGGTAAAATGGGTGATCTCTGGACACCATCCCTAAGGAATCCCAAAATGTGGCACTTTGAGGAGATGCTGCACAAGAACCTTTTTGCCATATTTCTTGACAGTGGAAAGACCACCCCTGATTACCAATGTGCCTCTGATCTTCTGATCCCAGGAAGGAGGAGCAGTGGTGAGAATAGCTGCTTCAGCACCTATTTCAGGAGTTTTTTTTAAACCACAGTGACCAGGTCCAGCTGTAGGCAGCACTCACATAAAGCACTGGTAGCTGATTACATCAGGTCCAGAATTGTCAGAGCTTTGACTGTCAGAACATCCAAAGATTTTGACATGACAGGAAGGTGTTTGGAGTTGCAGATATATACAGTGGGGACGGAAAGTATTCAGACCCCCTTAAATTTTTCACTCTTTGTTATATTGCAGCCATTTGCTAAAATCATTTATGTTCATTTTTTTCCTCATTAATGTACACACAGCACCCCATGTTGACAGAAAACACAGAATTGTTGACATTTTTGCAGATTTATTAAAAAAGAAAAACTAAAATATCACATGGTCCTAAGTATTCAGACGCTTGGCTCAGTATTTAGTAGAAGCACCCTTTTGAATGGCCCAGCCATGAGTCTTTTTGGGAAAGATGCAACAAGTTTTTCACACCTGGATTTGGGGATCCTCTCCCATTCCTCCTTGCAGATCTTCTCTAGTTCTGTCATGTTGGATGGTAAATGTTGGTGGACAGCCATTTTTAGGTCTCTCCTGAGATGCTCAATTGGGTTTAAGTCAGGGCTCTGACTGGGCCATTCAAGAACAGTCATGGAGTTGTTGTGAAGCCACTCCTTTGAAAGAGTGAAAAATTTTAGGGGGTCTGAATACTTTCCGTCCCTACTGTATAAGTATTTGTTCGTGTCTACACTTCATACCTGCAGAGGTTTTTCCCTGAAAAAGTTTGTTTTAGGCTCACCACACCTGTTACAATATGGCTGTTCAACCGCCATTGGATGCACCAACAACTAGGTAAGCATGGGCCTGCCTGATTCGATACAGATTGATTACATGTTACAAAGTTGATCCAAGAAGGATTGTATGGTCAGGTCGTAAGGCATGTTATGAGCTTCAGACATAGCTACACTATTTATTTGTGCTGCATCGTTTTAGTAACTTTAAAGTTGTGTGCATTCATTTCAAATAGAGTTACAGCAAACATACATCGAAACATTACTTTATACACCCTTTAAGGAAACTTACAAGGGAAATTCATGAGCTGTCATTGCTGATCATCTTTGATGTCAGTTGCTTGGCTGTCTTTACCATCAATACTATCTGAGACACTGGCCCAGAGCAAAAGGAGGCATGTGTGGGATACACTTAACCCCTGAGGCACGTGAGGATCCCCCAATGTCAGGGTGGACTAGCATTTACCCCAAGGCTGAGTACATGGCTAGAATGAGGGATTAAGAAACATTTGGTACCAGCCAATTTTTTATTTTTATTTGTTTATTATGGTTTTTCCCATGTACAACACAAATTGAAAAAAACTATGAAACAACAAATCCAAAACAGAATACAACATTAGAGTGCTATCCACGCAAGGGTGGAAATGAGATGATGTGTCATAGATACATAGTAGAGGCATAGGTAACACTTGAATCATTGAGGTGTGGCTTAACATGTGGGTATATCAAGTGATGATAGGACATGTCCAGAAAACCAGGGAGAAATCTCCCGAGGATTGGTTACATCTCCAGCACTCTGAAGGCTGAGATTGGTTCCTTTTATGAAGTTAGGAGGGAGTAATCTATGTACTATCTTAAATTGAATGAGTCTGTCTCATAAGGAGACTCATATACAGAAGGGGAAATCCCAAACATCATCCCAGTCATCATCATCTAGGTATTGGATGTCATACTACCACTTGGCCTTAAGGGCATTTAGGGTAGGTAATGAGTAAATGGGTATACAGGTGGGAGGTAGGCTTTACTGTACATTCTGAGTACCCGTTCAAGGAATGATTGTGTAACTATGAGGGTAGCCTGCAGAAATTGGCTGGAAAAGGCATGTAAAATTTGTATATATTGAAAAAATATGAAGTAGGAACATTAAAATATGAAGATATGTGTGTTGGAAGCCTCAGTGTACTACCTGCTACCACTTGAAAAATACACTTTATTTTGTATTTGGCCCAGGCTCCCAGTTCGGGCAGCAAGAGATGGGGTAGGGAAGGATTCAACCCGAGCCGAGTATTGGGTGAGTTGGCTTGTTTTGGGAAGTTTTTGCACCCAAGGCCAATTCTCCAGGCTCTAAGGGTAGTAAGTATTAAGGGGTGAGCGGGTATGGGGCCTCAAAACAAAAGGAGCTGTAGAGCCTCAAGGGAATGGACCACTTCAGCTTACAACACGGTGGAGGTGTTGGTATGGTAAAGGCAAAACCACCGGTGACTAGCTGAGTGGCCAAAGAGTATTTGTGGCAGTCTGGAAATGCTATGCACCCCTGGGAAGTGGGGTGCATTAAGGTGGAGAGCTTATATCTCGGGGATCTAGGAGACCATAGGAAAGAAGAAAAAAGTTGACATGACACGATCAAAAAAGATTTCAGGATCCGGGGGGGTGGCAAAATAAATAAGTGAACTTGGGGAGGATATTTTAATTACATTTTTTCAACCCAAAAGCGATAAGGGCAATGACTCCCTTCTTTAATCCTTGCTTGTAATCCTGTTATGCCCTGTACACACGATAGGATTTTCTGATGGAAAATGTGTGATAGGACCTTGTTGTCGGAAATTCCGACCGTCTGTAGGCTCCATCACACATTTTCCATAGGAATTTCCGACACACAAAGTTTGAGAGCGTGCTATAAAATTTTCCGACAACAAAATCCGTTGTCGGAAATTCCGATCGTGTGTATACAAATCCGACGCACAAAGTGCCACGCATGCTCAGAATAAATTAAGATACGAAAACTGTTGGCTACTGCCCCGTTTATAGTCCCGACATACGTGTTTTACGTCACAGCGTTCAGTACGATCGGATTTTACGACAACTTTGTGTGACCGTGTGTATGCAAGACAAGTTTGAGCCAACATCCGTCGGAAAAAATCCTAGGATTTTGTTGTCGGAATGTCCGATCAATGTCTGACCGTGTGTACAGAGCATAATACTAGGGTGAGGTTAAGTGGGAGGTAATCTGAGGCCTTGTGGGAAATCTGTACCCCAGGTATTTGAACTCCTCCATCCAGTGAACTGGTAGATCAGGTAGGGCCGAACTATGGGTTTAAGGATCTATAGGAAATTACAAGGACTTAGTCCAGTTGATTTTGTGTCCCATGACTAAAGAGTAGGAGTTCAAAAGCTGTAGTGCACCCTGGAAGGAGAGACCAGCATCATTCATGAATAATAGGAGGTTACCCGCAAAGAGGGCAACCCTCTCCTCCAGCCAGCCAACATGAAGGTCTTTAATCCCTGAGGAAGAGGAACCTCTCAAGTGAGTCACCAGGTCCCTTTGAGAAGTCAGCCTTTTTCCAGCAACTTCCTTCAGCAAGGTCCTCCTTCACTGCGACTTTTTATATGTAGCCACCCTGTCCTAAGCCGCAGTGACTACCTAAACTCATACTCATACTCATTTACTCATCCCCTAAGCCCAGTAAAGCTTTTGCCTTTTGCCAGTAGGTGTCAGTGGTGCCTCTGGCATTTGAGTATATATCATGGTAATTAAAAAATAAAATGGGTGTGCAAGGTGAGTGCAGGGAAGAATGGTGCAGCGAGGGAACAAAAATAGAGATGCTCTTTACAGCCTAAGGGTCAGCATGAGAGACAATTTTCTAGTATGTTTAGATGAATAATAGCAGATCCTGTATATCTCTCATTTCAACTTATGTGTAAGGTGATACTGACACATACAATCGCTGATAATGAAACCAGCAGCAATGCAGAGCAATTAAATGATGTGCGTGTAAGGCTTAAACACTTCTATGGAAACTACTACACAAGAGATACTCTAAAAGATATTCAGATTTTTTATTGAATACGAATATGGAAGACTGTAAATAGTATTACTTCCCCAGCAAACACACATTCTGGAAGTCAGAAACACACTAGACTTTCCTACCTAAAAAAAAATATACAGTAGTACATAAATGTTTATACTTTTTGTAATATATAGTAATATATGTGTATATTTGATTATTGCAACTTTATCCTTTTGTATTTTTATTAAGCTGCCAGCTTTAAAATAATAAAAAGTAAAACCTCCTAGATCTAAATAACACTTTGGTGCCTCATTTGTCATCAAATGTTATTTAGATCCAAAGCCACAGTAAAGTAATAAGGCCAATACCACACTTGCTATCCTGTCACTGGCAACAACTGGCCATCGTCAGAATTGTTGTACAGCACAAGACTTCTAATTTGTTGCTCCTTTGCTGGCTTTGACATTCTGTAGTGTTTCCACCAGTTAGGGGAGCAACACTTACCCAGTAAGTGTCAAAGCAATCTCTGGAAACAGACAAGTTTTTTGCACAGTACCATTTTTTAATGAGAGGATCCTATGCGTGACATTTGCCTAAGGGGGCCACATGGAGCCCAGAAAAATTATTTTAAAATGCTTGCTCTAATGCACATTTTTCCAAGAAACTTCAGTATGCAGTTAATCTAACACATGAACAATGCTGTGAGCCTGACGTTTAAGCTCACAACACAACATAGATATACTTTAAGCTTTGTTTACAGCTGCTTATAGTAGGTGTTTTGTGGTCACTGTGTGTTAGAGCTGCACGATTAATCGTATATAAGATCGCGATTTCGATTCACCCCCCCGCGCGATCTGCAAGCTGGATTAGCTCGATTTTCCGGATCTCCCAGTCGGGGGCACGGAACCAGCGTGGAACGCAAATGGCGCTGATATCGGAACCGACGTCAGCAACTGGAACTGACGTCAGTCAGCATAGAGCATAGTGCCGGCCTGGACTGCGCAAGCGCAATCAACACGCCGCTCGTTCCCAATGCCCGGGCTGGTTATTTAATACAGCAAGGGGCAGATACTTTTCTCAAAGGGGCAGATGTATATATGGTTATAAAGACAGCAAGGGGCGGATGCTTTTCTCAAAGGGGCGGATGTATGGTTAACTATACATCCGCCCCTTTGAGAAAAGCATCCGCCCCTTTGAGAAAAGCATCCGCCCCTTGCTGTAATAAATGAATAACAAGCCCCGAGCATCGGGAGCGAGCAGTGTGTTGATTGCGCATGCGCCGTCTACAGCTGATTTTTCTCTTTTAAATTTAACCATTTTAAAGAATCGTGAGAGAATCGTGATCTGTATTCTAAGCAAAAGAATCGCGATTCTCATTTTTCCTAGTATCGTGCAGCTCTACTGTGTGTTGAAAGTCTTTTTTCAGCAGAGCACCTACTATAGATTTTAACCACTTGCTGCCTGCCATATAGCAGAATGACGGAGGCAAAGTGGCTGTGATTTTCTGACCAGACGTCATATTATGTGATCAGGATAACACAGCTGGCTGCGCGCCCACAGGGTCGCGCAGCGCAGCGATGGGAGGTGCTGTGTGTCAGTCTGACACATCGCAACTCCAATCGTGGTATGAAGCCTCTGACAGAGGCTTCTTACCACGTGATCAGCTGTGACCAATCACAGCAGATCATTGTGTGAACCAGCAAGTGCTAGTAAACGACTTTCCTCGGTTCACGCTGACAGGGAGAGCAGATCGACGTCTCTCTCTGTCAGAGGGGGGGTCTGAGCTGATAATCAGCATACTGATTATGAGCACAGTCCCCATCAAAAGGTGCCCATCAGCTGCCAATCAGTGCCCAACACCTGCCAGCCTGTCCCTATAATAAACACCTGTCAGTGCCCACAACAGTGCCAATCAGTGCCCACAACAGTGCCAATCAGTGCCCAAAAAATGCCAATCAGTGCTCCATTAGTAATGCCTGTCAGTGCCCCATCAAAGTGCCAAATAGTGCCACTCAGTAATGCCTGTCAGAGGCTCCTCATCAGTGCTGCCTATCTAGTGCCACCTATTAGTGCCCATCAGTGCCGCCTATCATTGATATCAGTGCCGCCTATCAGTGCCGTCTGTCAGTGCCCATCATTTCTGTTTTCTAAATTGTCGGCCTTTTTTCGTTTATAGCGCAAAAATTAAAAACCGCAGAGGTGATCACATACCACCAAAAGAAAGCTCCATTTGTGGGAAGAAAATTATAAAAATTTAGTTTTGGTACAGTGTTGCATGACCGCACAATTGTCATTTAAAATGCGACAGCACTGAAAGCTAAAAATTGTCCTGGGCAGGAAGGAGGGAAAGTGCCTGGTATGGAAGTGATTCCATTTTTTTTGTTAAAGCTTAATTGAACAAGCTTAATTAGAAGCTGATTGGCTACCATGCACAGACGCACCAGATTTTGCACTCTCCAGTTTTGGTAAATCAACCCCACAGTCTTACTACAATGCTCCTCTCCACCACAACACATCTAATTGTGCAGAAGGTGACAGAGTCTTTTGGATTGTCAAATAAAGGAACATGGACACACCTGAATTTTCGTGTTTCCAACATCATTTGAAGTAATGAGCTAACTTTATGCAACATTGTAAATCCACTGCGGGTTCCTGCATTGCACCCGACTCGCACGGCAGTTCACACTGCCATATGCAAACTGCCGGGAGTGTCAATACATTGTTAATGACACCCCCATTTCAGCTTGCATATCGCACTGCGAACTGTCAGTTCAGACATGAATCAGATCTCATGGGTGTGAACACCCATGCAATCCGATTCTGGTGCAGACGAAAAAAAAGGGTCCTTTGCGAGTTTGGTCCAAATGCGATGCGATATCAGGAATACTATCTGTATGGTTGAAACTGAATTGCACAGACATCGCATGTGATTTGCACTGCAGTGCGGTGCAAATCAAAGGTGATCTTGCAGAGTGCAGTATTGTGAACCGCCACTTACTGAACAAGCTGGAACAAGTTAGAAGCTGATTGCTTACTATGCACAGCTGCACCAGATTCTGTGTGCACCAGTTTTAGTACATCTCCCCATTGCATACCAAAGACCAATAAGTAAACTTAATTTGTTTTATGTGTTTGGCTATATATGAATTTTGTCCATTCAGAAAGGCACTATATATTGGCTGGATCACTGAAAGTATACACATTACATGAAAAAAATTGTAAAGAAAAATCTGACATTTTTCTACCTATCATTTCTGGCTTAAAGCGAAGTTCCACCCAAAAGTGGAACTTCCACTCATTTGTCTCCTCTCCCCCTCCGGTGCCACAATTGGCACCTTTTGGCGGGGAGGGGGGACAGGATACCTGTCTTTGACAGGTATCATGTTCCCACTTCCAGGAGTCTGGGCCGCTGCCGTGATATCCTCCTCTCCCTGTCGCCGGGCCAGTAGGAGAGAGGAGCGGAAACTTGCGCATGCGCAGTAGGGTTCCCAGTGTGAAGCCATAAGGCTACACTACCTTATCCACAATGGCGACATCGCTGGACTCCAGGACAGGTAAGTGTCCTATTGTTAAAAGCCAGCATCTGCAATATGTGTAGCTCCTGGCTTTTAATTTTTTTTTTTTTGGGGCGGAAAACCACTTTAAAGTTGACAGAAAAATTCAACTAAACCTGGTTACTAGATTCTAGTTCAAGAATTCCATACCTGAACAACATTAAGTCAACTTATTTCAGTTATAGTACAGATAAAGTTTGAAAGTTTGTAAATGCATAATTTTTTATAAAAAGCTTGACAGCATGAAAAGAAAACCTTTACGAAAATTTTGATTACATGTTATGTCAACATCCCACATTTACTATTCTAAATAGTAATGAAGGTCAAGGGAGCTAGCAGCAGAAAAACAGAAGGCTGGATTTATATAAAAAGATGCAAAATGTATGCAATATATCCAGATTTGACATTTAAGTGAATATGCTGCTGATGCCTTGGAGGAACTACTGCACAATTTAATTTCATATTAATTTAGTTTAGGGAAAAACACGATAGTATGATTCATGAACATACTATAATGAAAAAGGGAGTCCTTTGTAATGAATCAAAAAGCCTATGACTTGGCACAAAGAAAAATAGAAAGGGAGACATGTGCAATAATCAGCATAGCAGATGTGCTTAATGAATAACAAAGATGTCCCTTTTAACAAAAAACTCAATTTTTCTAGGGTCAACAAAATTACTGTTATATTAATTTGTCCTGCTGTGGGAATGTTGTTAATTCACTCATTGGAAGTGTAAGTTCTCAAAGTGTAGAGTCATTTAACCACTTATGTCCACAATGCCATTTCTAAAAAGCCATTTACCCCAGCAACATTTTAACCACTTTAGCCCCGGAAGGATTTACCCCCTTCCTGACCAGAGCACTTTTTACAATTTGGCACTGCATCGCTTTAACTGCTAATTGCGTGGTCATGCAATGCTGTACCCAAACAAAATTTGCGTCCTTTTCTTCCCACAAACAGAGCTTTCTTTTGATGGTATTTGATCACCTCTGCCATTTTTTTTGTGCTATAAACGGAAAAAGACCGAAAATTTTGAAAAAAAATGATATTTTCTAATTTTTGTTATAAAAAAAATCCAATAAACTCAATTTTAGTCATACATTTAGGCCAAAAAGTATTCTGCCACATGACTTTAGTAAAAAAAATGTCAATAAGTGTATATTTAATGGTTTGCGGAAGAGTTATAGCGCCTACAAACTAGGGTACATTTTCTGGAATTTACACAGCCTTTAATTTATGACTGCCTATGTAATTTCTTGAGGTGCTAAAATGGCAGGGCAGTACAAACCCCCCCCAAATGACCCCATTTTGGAAAGTAGACACCCCAAGGAAATTCCTGAGAGGCATGTTGAGCCCATTAAATATTATTTTTTTTTTTGTCCCAAGTGATTGAATAATGACAAAAAAAAAAATTTACTAAAAGTTGTCACTAAATGATATATTGCTCACACAGGCCATGGGCATATGTGAAATTGCACCCCAAAATACATTTAGCTGCTTCTCCTGAGTACGGGGATACCACATGTATGAGACTTTTTGGGAGCCTAGCCGTGTACGGGGCCCCGAAAACCAATCCCCACCTTCAGGATTTCTAAGGGCGTAAATTTTTGATTTCACTCCTCACTACCTATCACAGTTTTGAAGGCCATAAAATGCCCAGATGGCACAAACCCCCCCAAATGACCCCATTTTGGAAAGTAGACACCCCAATCTATTTGCTGAGAGGCATGGTGAGTATTTTGCAGCTCTCATTTGTTTTTGAAAATGAAGAAAGACAAGAAAAAACATTTTTTTTTCTTTTTTCAATTTTCAAAACTTTGTGACAAAAAGTGAGGTCTGCAAAATACTCACTATACCTCTCAGCAAATAGCTTGGGGTGTCTACTTTCCAAAATAGGGTCATTTGGGGGGGGGGGGGTTTGTGCCACCTGGGCATTCCATGGCCTCCGAAACTGTGATAGGCAGTGAAGAGTGAAATAAAAAATTTACGCCCTTAGAAAGCCTGAAAGCGGTGCTTGGTTTTCGGGGTCCTGTATGCGGCTAGGCTTCCAAAAAGTCTCACACATGTGGTATCCCTATACTCAGGAGAAGCAACAGAATGTATTTTGGGGTGTAATTTCACATATTCCCATGGCATGTTTGAGCAATATATCATTTAGTGACAACTTTGTGCAAAAAATAAATAAATAAATAAAATTTGTCTTTTTCCCGCAACTTGTGTCACAATATAAAATATTCCATGGACTCGACATGCCTCTCAGCAAATAGCTTGGGGTGTCTACTTTCCAAAAATGGGGTCATTTGGGGGGGTTTGAACTGTCCTGGCATTTTATGCACAACATTTAGAAGTTTATGTCACACATCACCCACTCTTCTAACCACTTGAAGACAAAGCCCTTTCTGACACTTTTTGTTTACATGAAAAAATTATTTTTTTTGCAAGAAAATTACTTTGAACCCCCAAACATTAAATAACAGATTAAAATGTTGGGTGTTTCATATTTTTTTCACACAGTATTCGCGCAGCGATTTTTTTAACGCATTTTTTGGGGAAAAAACACACTTTTTTAAATTTTAATGCACTAAAACACACTATATTGCCCAAATGTTTGATGGAATAAAAAAGATTATCTTAGGCCGAGTACATGGATACAAAACATGACATGCTTTAAAATTGCGCACAAACGTGCAGTGGCGAGAAACTAAATACATTTTTAAAAGCCTTTAAAAGCCTTTAAAGGTTACCACTTTAGATTTACAGAGGAGGTCTACTGCTAAAATTACTGCCCTCGATCTGACCTTCACGGTGATACCTCACATGCATGGTGCAATTGCTGTTTACATTTGATGCCAGACCGACGCTTGCGTTTGCCTTTGTGCAAGAGCAGGGGTAGTCCCTCCCACTGCTTGTAAAAGCAGTCTAGAGGCTAATTAGCCACTAGGATTGCTTTTACATGAAAGCCGACCACTGACTGAAAAGAATGATACCAAGATGATACCTAAACCTGCAGGCATCTTTCTGGTATAACCACTCAAAGTCCAGCAACATACCAGTACGTTGCTGGTCCTTGTTGGGCATATATTGTAATTTTTTTTTTCATGCAGCCTGTGGGCTGAACGAAAAAAAGAGATTGATCGGTGGGTATGCCCACCATTAGAATACCTCCCTTCATCCACCCACTTCTAATGATGGGCATACATGCACCATTTATATATGCCGAAGCATGGGGGCATCCTCCTGCAAAAGGTAGGAGCAAATCGCTCCTCCGCCCCTGCTGCCCCCATGCTTCGGCATATATCACCTCCGCTAGAGTCACGGCTTTATATATCGTGGGAGCAAACGCTGTTGCTGTCAAGATAAATAAATCCGCGCTGCAGCTGAATGGCGTACCTGAAGACAAAAAAATGGTTAACAATAAAACACAGTAAACGGTAAAGTATAAAAAATTGCATACCTGAAAAGCAAACATGATAAAACATAATAACAATAAAACATTGCAGAATAGAATACAGTAAAAAAGAGCAGAACAATAGAGAGAGAATAGAGAGAGAGAGAACAATAAAATGACAACTATTTTTGTTTTTATTTTATATATTTTTTTGTCAGTTTTTTTTTTTACACTTTTTTTTGTAACTGTAACTTTTGTAACTGTAACCGGTTCCAGGTTCGGGTCTCTCAAAATGTGATGGCATCTTGGGAGACCCTGTGAAAGTGTTCCTAGTCTGTGCAATGCTGTATGCTAATACTAGTGTATGGTAACGTTCAAAACATTCACCAATGCAAAGACCAGTATTGTCAGGACAGGAGGGACAATAATAGCGGGTGTCATGCCTATATCCGCGCTTGCTGCAGACACGACATCTTTTTGGGGGGGGGTTGTTGGGTAGGGGTACTCGGGAGGACATAAAGAAAATGCCTCTCATGCAGCCGACTGCATTTGGATGGGGATGTGAATGGGGGACGTACGGGTGCTGCAGAAGTGGTGGGTTCCCAATTAGGATTGGCAAATGCAGCAGGAAGGGCACTATGGGCATGACGGGCCTGTGTTTGTCTTCTTCTTGGTGGCAGCGGGACACTACTTGTGCTTGCCACCTCACCAGCTTGGACTGCACTTATGGGACTCACTATGTCACCAAGTGTTACTGCAGTGCTGGTTTGACTACGACCGGGGTGTACTAGGCCGCTTGTGCTTGCCAGTTCACCAAAACGCTACCAAAAAAACTGTTAGCGATCGCAGGGATCACGCCTGACTCTGCGAACGCTGCAGTTATGCGTTTAGTGTTTTGTAAGTGACAGTGATCGATCGATACTGCACTTGGGTAGGCTGGGCTGAGCGGAGGGGCAAAACGCAGGTGCTAGCAGGTATCTGGGCTGATCCCGCTAACACTGCGTTTTTCGGAATCCTAAACTGCTGGGGACACTAGTATAGATCTGATCGGATCAGATATTGATCCGTTCTGATACTATACCACTAAGGGAGGTGTATGGTGCGTACGTGGGTGTTAGCTGTACTGGCGCTAACCTGACGCTGCCTGGGGTGACGCAGACCCTATCTGACCCTAAAACCTAACTTATATCACCGCCGGGCAATCAGGGGGCTAAACCTTTATTAGGTAATAAACGACGGGTGCCCTGACACTATAAAAAATAAACGAGTTAACCAGCGTCACCCGTAATAGTTATATGGTGATCACTGGTGAAAGGGTTAACTAGGGGGCAATCAAGGGGTTAAAACCTTTATTAGGTAGTATATGGGGGTCCCTGATGCTATAAAACGCTGATGGCGAACCTAAATATTTACTCCCTAACTAGCGTCACCAGTGACACTAATACAGCGATCAGAAAAATGATCGCTTAGTGAAACTGGCGACGGGGGGTGATCAAGGGGTTAAAACTTTATTAGGGGGGGTTAGGGGGTATCCTAGACCTAAAGGGGGCTAACACTAACTGCCCTACCACACTAACTGTCACAAACTGACACCAATGCAGGAATCAGAAAAAAAAGAACTGCTTGGTGTCAGTGTGACAGGGAGGGGTGATTGGGGGGTGATTGGGGGGTGATCGGGGGTAAAGGGGGGTGTAATGTGTGCCTGGCGTGTTCTAATGTTTGTGTGTGTTTTACACTCACTCAGATGTCTTCTCTCCTCGGCGCTGGAACGGAAAATACCAAGACGAGGAGTGATGACATCATTTCCTCTGCTGCTGTTTACTATACAGCAGCAGAGGAATGATTTCATTGTCTGGGAGTGATTGCGAGGGGGGCCACGAATGGATGGCCTCCCCCTCACCTCTCATCGCTCCCAGACAGAAGCCGACCGCCTCGGGCATCCTGGGGGTCCAATCGGACATACAGGTACGTGATTCTGCCTGCCCGTGCCATTCTGCCGCAGTATATCTGCGTGAGGCGGTCGGCAACTGGTTAAAAGGCACTTTCTTTTTCTGCCTGCTATGTTCACAGATGTCACCACTAATTATGTATTACAATGTGTATATACATTATAGTAATATATATTATATATACATATGTATTATACTACTAGCATTTACTGTAAATATTAAATTCTGTTACATATTATGATCAACTGTCTTCTATATAATTATAATTTCATCTATCTGTTGGACGAATTGGGTTGAATTGGCATGCGATTTGACATGTCAAATCGCATGCCAAATCAGCAGCTATTGCCAGTAATGGCACCATCCGAAATTGGAGTGACACCAACTTTGCAGCGCCGCACCAGTTCCCAAAAGTATTTCTTGTACTACTTTGGCGACTTCAGGGATGATTTGAATAGACATCTGTGCAGGAAACCGCACAGATCTCTGTCAAATCACCCCTGAAGTTCGACTGCATTGCCGATTTGAAATTGTACAAGTCTTTAAGGTGAGCTGCCATCTATAAAGGAGAAGTGAACTCTATCAAACACACTTAATATATGTGAACTCTTGCACAGATTTACAGGATTATATGTATGGGCAATTATTATATTTACATTGAGTTTTGCTAACCACCAGAAGAGTATCACCTATATTGTCATACAATTTTTGCAATACCACATATGCGTATATATGTATGTATTTTGGAGTTTTCCTTTTATTGTAATACTTGTATGCATTTTTTCATTGCATTTATGGTTGACTTCAAAATTTTATCCCACACACTGGTTTGCAGTGTATTTTAACCCTAGGGCGCAGTGTACGCTGGTGGTTAAGGAGTGGGGTTGGGAAGCCGGCCGCAGCGTCCTTAACAATCGATGAGTCAACTCATCATCTGTCAACGGGTTTCCCTGCTGACAGCTAAAAAAAAAAAAAAGTAGTGCCGGTAAGAAAAATAAAGAAAAAAACGGCGTGCAGTCCCCCCCCCCAGTCCATACTGGGACTTTCGGGTCTGGTATAGATTTTAAGGAGAACCCCATGCCAAAATGTAAAAAAAACTGGTGTGGGGTCTCCCCAAAATCAATACCAGATCTTTATCTGAGCATGCATCCCGGCAGGTCAGGAAAGGGAAGAGGATGTGTGAGTGCCCCCCGGACCATACCAGGCCACATGCCCTCCCCCCACCCCAAAGCACCTTGTCTCCATGTTGATGGAGACGAGGGCCTTTTCTTGACAACCCTTGGCTGTGGTTGTCGGGGTCTGCAGGCATGGAGCTTATCAGCATCTGGAAGCCCCCTTTAATAAGGGGGCCCCCAGATCCTGGCCCCCCCTATGTGAATGGATATCGGGTACATCATACCCCTAACGATTCACCAAAAAGGTGTCAAAAAGTAAAGATCACAAGAAACAGTTTTTGACAAGTTCTTTTTAAAAAAATTAAAAATAAAAAAATAGTGTCCTCGATGTATACCCATAACCAATGATGCGCGTGCCGTCCCAAAAAATAGAAAGAAACGATCCGCCACCTGGGACCTCGCACTGTATGCCCGCTCTGCGCTTTGACAGTTCTTATATAGGCAAGGGGCAGGATCACCCAGTGGCTAGTAAATGGGATTTGACTCATTTTTTTTCTTTAGAAATGTAATTTTTGCTGTAGCATGTTTCATGCATGCTACAACTGCACCACTTTACAGCTACATTAAGGGGAACCCCAGGCACTATATTTAAAGGAATTTTTCATTTTTAT
This sequence comes from Aquarana catesbeiana, assembly GCF_042186555.1. Lineage (NCBI taxonomy): Eukaryota > Metazoa > Chordata > Amphibia > Anura > Ranidae > Aquarana > Aquarana catesbeiana. The sequence continues at coordinate 403,477,637 of NC_133326.1, read as the reverse complement.
TGTTGCACTCCAAGCATAATTAAAATCCCTGCTCCTAAAAAAAAAAAGATTGTTTTTTAAAAAAAACATTTCCCCCGGGGCAGTACCCAGACTCCCATGCCCCTTTTATGGCCAATTTCTTGCATATAAGCCTTGAAAATGGGCACTTTTGATTTTTCCTGTTCAGCTCCCATAGACTTCAATGGGGTTTGTCATTTGGAGTAGAACATTTCCCCTGTTCAGGAGTTCTGCTGCGAACTGAACAGGGGGGTGTTTGACCCATCCCTAGATATAACACTAAGGAGGTCTGCGCAGTGGTTGTTTAGTTATATTATATATTAGCACTTGACATTTTGTAAGTCACACAATAATTTTGCTACAATTTATCAGATCTATATTTTCTGTAAAAAAAATAAGTAATTTAGTGTACACAAACACAATAGAATGTCGATATTTTGATAAAATATCAATAATTAGGTTGAGGTGAATAAAATGATACCAAATAGGTCAAGTGCCACAATTTTGCATGCCCATGAAACAAGGAAAAACTATGAGCTTTGCAAGTTTCTTCGTTCATTTGCCTATGTGAAGTGGGGGTGCGTGCCTTTCCTCCAATCAGCACTCATGCAGTGTAAGCGTAGACTCCACCTCCCACTGCTGGAAGAGGAAGAAAGATTTCTAACAGGATCTGCACATTCTAAAGAGTGTAGAAAGGGAAAGACAGCAGATATACAAATAAAACGTATGTAGGTAGATTTGTTTCATCTCTGTGTATCATCTGAGGCTGTTCACGTCACTGGGTATAGGAGAGGGTTTACAACCACTTTAAAGCAAAGTAGGTACACAGAGAAAATGACTCTGGTTGCCTATCTAAAGAGACCTGCTAAATGGATTACAAGCATTTACGGCAGCTTTAGTTGCTGAACTTGGCAGTCAAACTGTACAAGAATTTTACATAGACTGGAGTTGATTAACACAGCAAAATTTGAACTCTGTGTGCTGCTAGCTTCAACTACTATGCATGGTAGGTATTCTGTCATATCTTCCAAAAGCCCTGGATGAAGCAAGACTGACTAGTATTTTCAGCTTAGTCTTGCTGCCTTGTGTATAAGGATTGTGTCCTGCATCACCCTGCTTTGCTATCCAAATACAGAAGCAGGTCCCAGCCATCTAAGCTCTACTCACTGCACTAGGCTGAGTTGTGTGTGTTACTGCCTGGTTTGGAGCTTTTTGTCTCACCTATTCCTGGCTTAGGTGGGAGTAGCTACAGGAAAGAGAAGTGAGTGAGCAGCAGATTGGGACACAAATTCAGTGCAAGGTAATTTATTTCTACTGACACCAATATTTACCGACACTACCACTGGGCATTATTGTTCTCTCCCTCCCCTCCCGTGCTGGGCATTATTGCTCTGCTCCACTCCCTGATGAGCATTATTGTTCTCCCCACCATATGCTGGAAATGATTGTTCTCTCCCTTCCCCGCTGGACATTATTGTTTTCCCCTCCCCCACTGGGCATTATTGTACTTCCCCTCCATCACTAAGTGTTACTGTTGTCCCCCACTGTTGTGCACTTTTGTTCCCCCCTACGCCCTTGCCGGGCACTTTGCTCTCCCCATGCCCTACCAGACACAGTTGTTTTCCCCAACCCCCAGGTGTGCATTATTGTCCCTACTATTCCCCACTGAGCATATTGTTCCACCCACTGGGCACTCACTAAGCCCTATTGTTTACCCTACCTTTCACTTAACACTATTGTTCACCCCACACCCCACTGCCATAAATACATTTTTCTCTTCTTACCCCCAATGACCACCAACATCAGGGCATTTGTCCTCCAATGGACACTAATACTAGTTTCTTTTTCTCAGTTTTATTTATTTGTTGATCCTTTAGGTTTTTATATGTGACACTTTCATTCAGCGCACAATATTGTGGGGTATTTTGTGGGTATAAGGACTGCACACTATGTACAGTGTATACCAAATGCAGGCTTAGAATCTATAATAAGATAACATAATTGATTTGTACTTCTCTTTTCCTATCTTTTACAATAGTAGGTTATTCATCCTAAAAAAATCTGGGTATTGTACAACTCTATACAGAAGGCTATATTTCTCCATCACTGGAAAGTATAGATTATTGGAGGACACAGAGACTTTTTAAAATATGTATGTGAGTAGTGCAATAAAATTACTTTATGTTCATAGTAGAATGTGTTTGAACTGACATGATCAAGCAGACAGGGATAGCCCATCCATTTGTAACTTTCTGTGTCATTTTTTTTATACCTTGTTCTTTACAAAAAATGTGAACAGTAAACAAACACATCACACACTTTGAGAAGTCCTTTTTTAAAGTCCCACAATGTAAATCAATCATCAGTCACACTGCTTGGAAATGCAGATCCTAGTCAGTTGCGATGAACAACCACCAATTCACATGTCTTTGAACAAATATGTCCATGACCACTGGTCAAATTTGGCCAAGGCCATATCTGGTCAGTGGTGTCAGCCACCATCCCCACTACCTTTGTTTACATTTTGCTGTTAGCTGGGAATCCCTGATTGACAGCTGAATGGACCAGGCGGGGACATGTCATTGGCTGCTGGGAAGTCATGTAATTTTCTATTACCTATACCTCAGATAAAACACCTCCAGGCTTACGCAGTAAGGCAAAACATGATATACAATAACTACTCAATGATTTGTGTATCAAATTAAAATCTTATTGATTGAGTCACTAAGTCTTGGATTCTTTCCTAACTGTACTTAATATAGCTGGGTACTGACATTTAAAGTTAAGTTAATCCAGGGAAAATCTGATTGCCTCTCGGGGGATCAGGAAGGATTTTTCCCCCTACTTTTTTCAACCTGACTATATGTAATTATGTAACTATGTTTTCATCAATGCTTTTTGCTCTCATATTGAATAAGCTCACTTACCTAAATATCTAAAAAAAAAAATTCAGACAGGAGAATATTGCAAGGGAAAATAGATTTGTGTATATGCTTGCCAAATAAAGCTGTCAATCAAACTGGTATCTAGTGTTTGCTGACATGCAGTAAAGTAGTTGAATGGTTTCTGGGGCAAATTCAAACACAAAGCAGTTGTACAAGCTAATACAAGCTAGTATATAACAAGTACATAGATGAACACCAAAAAAAATATAAAAAAACTATGAATTGAATGTTGATCACATAAATTAAATCACTTGAAATTAGAGCAATGTATTTAACCCTTTCACTGCCACCAATGTAGACACTACATTGGTAGCAGAGGGGGTTTTTACACACACATTGCATGTATATCTAAAAAATTAACTTCCGCTGTCAGATGGAGGTGATCCAGTGGCTGGGCAACCCCCTAATTACTTCCAAACACCCCCCTGTGCACACACCCCACCATATATCCAAGGCTTCATGTGCCCATCAATGTGAATAGGACCGGTATGGAAGATGCTGCCGTTTTGAAGGATTGAAGCAGAGCAGACATCCAACCGCTGTACTCCCCTTCTTCTTGCTGACATGGAAGCAACATGTAAAACATAACTTCTGGATCCCCTCTTCACTTTCTCCAGCTTGTATGGCCCCTTGTGTCTCATTAAAGAGAAATTGTAACCAAAATATTGTAAATCCATGCATCGGGGAAGCCTACGCATTAAATTGTTGATTGCCCTACACATGTTACACATCGCTATGCATGTCAGAGTAAGAGCACACTCGGCACAAGCTCATCTTTTATATTTTACCAAAAATTGGGACATACTGTATATTGTTTTTGTGTAACCTAACATTAATTTTATTGCATGTATTACTGAAATTTTGCATTTCCTAAATGGTTGCATTAATACTGTAAGGTATAACATAAAAAATTGAAACTACCACCATTTAATTCTATACCAAATATATATTGTTTCAGGGTTTTTATGTAACTGCCATGGCCAAAATATTTTTTTATGCATGTGTGTAAAAAAATGCAAAAAAAGACTCAAAAGGGTTAAAGAGTATCCAAAGGCAGGAGGAGTTTTGTAACAAGAAGAAATCATTCTGTTAGAAAAACATTTTTAAAGCTGAACACCAGGCTTTCATTCAGCCATATACGGATGTACATGCTCCTTACCCATACTGAAATTGTTTACCTTGATTTTATTGCACAATGTGAGCTTCTTACGGTGTGTATTAGAAGCATGTCACATAAGGCCCACCTCATTTCCTGGCTGAAGGACATTCAGCATCATCTAGCAAATTCTTCTGCAGTCTGACTGTCCCTGGCCTGCCACCATAACTCATTGGATTTTAGTTAAAATTGTGGATGCTCGGTATCATGTGTAATTGTTACCCAGGACAGTCTGCATGCAAATACAGCCTGCCTAGGAACACCCACTCTTCCACGCTAACATCAACCCATCAAGGCATTTTGATAACTCCTCACAGGAGCCATCCAATTGCTTTCATCAAGGCTGAGGGTAGAATATGGAAAAGAGAACTGAGGCAGGGTGCTGTGATGTGTTCATGAAGCTATATGTTCAGTGTACTAAAATAAAGAGTTAACACTGGGCTTGCGCAGTGCAATGGAGTTTGAAATGCAATTCCTGTAGTTATTCTCATTAACACTCTGGTCAGTCTTCTGAATTTAGGTGTTCCTTTGTCTATTTCCAGTTCTGCATTTAACTCTCATACAGCACCAATATTATAACTCCAAAACCAATAATGCATTTGGGAGTTAATGCTAAGAATGGGACACTCCTTTGATAACAAGTGTTAAGGAAGTTTAAACCTGCCACTGATGACAGAAAGGTGTTCATTTACTAAAACTGGAGAGTGCAAAATCTGGTGCAACTCTGCATAGAAACCAGCCACCTGGCAGGATTTTTTTCCAAAGCTTATTACACAAGCTGAAGTTAGAAGTTGATTGACTACCATGGAAAGCTGCACCATGTTTTGCACACTTCAGTTTAAGTAAATCAATTCAAAAGGGTCCACAGTCACTGTGGTGCTACTAAAATGTTACCTATACACACACAGGTGCACTTCCTTCAAATGTCATATAAATAAATAACTGTGAATAGTGACCACAATACTACTAAAACTATGCCAACAATATTCAGAGAACCATAAGCCAATTTTGTATGAAACAGTTGGTTCTTGTTACCTATTTTGGCATGTAAGTCTATAGTCATATCACATTTTATGAGGCAGAATTATATTACAATCAGTGCTGTCTAACAAAGCCATATTTAGTATTTTTTTGTTTGTTTGTTTGTTTGTTTTGTTAAAGCACAACTAATGGGCAAATGCATTTTAATATGAGTAAGGTCCCAGTAATAATTCACTTGCACCTTGCCCCTGTATTTCATTTATTTTTGAAATGTCGGAACATAGGGGTCAAAAGAAGGTTAAAGTCAATAATTTACTTTCATTAGCAATCATCAGCCTTCCATGCTGCTAGACAGTGCTCATTGTGAGTAAAGCACAACAGAAACATATGATATTAATGGGCTTTCAAACATGTAAAGAAAGAAATAGAGAATAATTTAAGTTTACTTTTTCCCTTCTCTGTTATCAGGCTCTAAGAGATGTTTACAACTTTTGTTAATAAGTTTTTCTGCTTCTCTAAATTACTTTTACAATAGCACATCAGCTGTATTCATTACCTATGGCTGGCAATGTTAATTACTTTTGTACGACTAGAATTGATAGCTTTTTTACGGTAGCTACAGACTGTGAACCTAAAAGTATATTATCGTAAAACCTTAATAAGATTACAATTTGATGTGTATAAATGCACAAAAAACTAACAGATCGTATACTTCCGCCTTTGTTTCATTCTATCAGTCTCAATTAAAGGAACATAATATAAAAACTAGCGTATTTGAAAAACCAGCCTACCCATAATGATTCGAAATGGATAATGATAAAATCAGCAAAAATTACAGTTAAACTCCACACCTTTTTGCTATATTAAAATCTAGGCAAACAAGGGTCTGTCTTTATTATTCCAGCTATACATAACATAACAGATGCCAGATCTGACAAAATAAAATGTATAAAAGTTTTACAATTGTGATGGTTGGCTAAAACCCTACAACACCCCAAAATTTCACAATTCAACAAACACAGAAAATGCGATGTTTAAATAGTAAAAAAACAAATAAATTGTTCCTGAAAAATAAGATGAAGAGCTAATGCAAGCATCTGCAGTATGTGTAGAACAGGTCAGAACCAAATACATGCTCTGTTATCTCAAGTTCATCTCATTTAAATTTTAATTTGATGTTAACAAACTCATAAGGAAAATAATTTCTCTGCCAAGTGATACTTCATCAGATTTAAAATAAATAAAACAAGAGAAAGAGATGAGACTTAATTTCATTGTATTTGAGACAAATTTGTATTAGTGATTAATATGTGCCAGCAGATTCTAATTAGATATTTTTTTCTTTTGGATTCTATACTATGCTATGTCCTCGCTAAATTAGATTTTAGCTGCAGAATATTATTGGCACACACATCTTATCCCTCATCTATCTGGAAATATGATAAGAAGGCCTGCATTTTTTTAATTTCTTAGATTTGGCAGTCTTAACAAAGAACTTCTAAGTGGTGGGAGAATGCCTGCTGTCATTAAAATGCCAACCACATGTCTAGTTTGTGTTTTACATCTGATGTTTCTGAGTCACACCTTGTAACATATCTGGGGTGTGCAGTTTGATTAAAGCTATAAACCAATTTGCTAAAGGTTGCATAATAACCAGTAATTAGAGATTAGATCATCAGCTGTGCATTCCCATTCCTAGGATATCAATATCTCATGCATTTTCAGTTATAGGATACAGTTGTTTTAGACAAACTGTGGTAATAAACAGGTAAATGTGACATTTTTCTTAGCCCGCCAAAAGAAGAAGACTCTTGTTAGAACTTGTTAGAACTGTCAGATCTGCTACAAAGCAAACTCAAAAAGCCTTGGTACTACTAAGTGCTCATGCACACGTATGTTTACAGGTGCAAAGCTCTTCTATCATAAAAAATATTGACATTTTTCAAGCCCAGGGAGCCACAGGTGGCATGTGCAACAGGCCATAGAAGTGAATGGTTGTACAAGGTAGTGCTCGAAAAAATGCTTTTCTGTATTTGGGTATTCATCATACACATATGCATGAGTAAACACCAATGAAGAAAAGCTTCAGCATTTACGCAAGTACACCCACTTACAGCCATTCACTTCTAAAGCAGGCTGTGTGCCCCACCTGTGGCTCCTTGGGCACAAAAAAGCTCTTGGATTTTTATGCTAGAAAATGTTTCCACTTGCAAACTTCTCTGCACTTGAGCCCTAATAATACTATTATCTAGTTATACAGTTACATAGTTAGTCATATTGAAAAAAAATACACATAGTTCAACCAATATAATGAAAAATAAAGAAATAGAAAACCTCCATATAAAATCATATACCCACAGCTGATCCAAAGGAAGGTAAAAAAAAAAGTAAAGCATGATCCAATTTGCTCCAGTGGAAAAAAAAATCTTTCTGATCTCCAAAAGGCAATTAGATATTTCTATGGATCAATAGTCTCTGTTGTTATTACCTATAATTGTTGATATCCAGTTATATTTGTGGATTTAGGAATACATCTAGCTCTTTTTCAAAACAATCTACTGAGCTAGCCAGCACTAATTCCTGAGGGAGCCTATTCCACAATTTCACAGCTTTTATGCCGCGTACACACGATCGCACATTCCGATAACGAAATCCATGTTTTTTTCCAACGGATGTTGGCTCAAACTTGTCTTGCATACACACAGTCACACAAATCTTGTCAGAAATTCTGATCGGCAAGAACGCGGTGATGTACAACACGTACGACGAGCCGAGAAAAATGAAGTTCAATAGCCAGTGAGGCTCTTCTGCTTGATTCCAAGCATGCATGGAACTTTTTGCATCAGAATTGTGTACACACGATCGAAATTTACGTCTACGGATTTTGTTGTCGGAAAAATTTGAGATCCAGATCTCAAATTTTGTTTGTCAGAAATTCCAACACAAAATGTCTGATGGAGCCTACACATGGTTGAAATTTCCGACAACTAGCTCCCATCAAACATTTCCCATCGGTAAATCCGACCGTGTGTATGTGGCATTACTGTGAAGAAGCCTTATCCAATATCGTTATTCTCCGTTAGACTTTACACATGTATGACCACATTTGGATCCAATGCAACTTAGTGAAAGGCACTCACAGTTGCCCACTGTAGTGAAATGAGGGACAGACACACAATGATGATGTCACAATGTTTGCCAATTTATTCTACACATGATCACAACTGTAGCCCTTTTCCAGAGATTACACCCTTTATTGCATTTCACCTAATAGGGCTTTGGCATAGAGACTTAGTTTATCTACAACTAGGCCCTAATAGGTGAAATGCATTAGAAGGTATCTGGCAGGGCTACATAGATGTGATGAACTTAGTGGGAAAGAAGCTTTGACCCAGAGAACTGTCCCCCCTTTTTCCATTCTCCTAAGTCCTACTCAACAGGGAAATTACAGGGTACTAACTCTAAGATTTAGAAATGTAATAGTCAAGAGCATACAGAAACACACCCTAAAATCAACATTTAATTATTAAAAAAATCTAAAGATTATTTTTCAAGACTTGCACATTAATAAAAATTTTAATCTTAAAGTGGTTGTAAACCCCCATTGGTAAGTTGTACCTATAGGTAAACCTATAAAAGACTAACCGTTTAGGAGATATTTGCTGTACACTGCACCGAGGATCTCATCGGCACATGCACTGTGAAGAAACGGCCCACTGTGATGTTTCTTCACTAGCGAGTGCCGTGACTCGCTAGTGCTGTGACTGGCGGCTCCCATGAGCAAGCACTGTGAAGAAACGGCCCACTGTGATGTTTCTTCACTAGCGAGTGCCGTGACTCGCTAGTGCTGTGACTGGCGGCTCCCATGAGCAAGCGTGGGAGTGACGTTACGCAACTCCGGCCAGTCACAGAGCTGGAGTCTGCAGCCTCAGAAGGAAGAGGGGTGAACATGGATGCGGCCTGCAGCGGGGACAGCACAGGCTTCATTTCCAGGTAAGTGTTACATAATGTGCAAGTATGCCATGCATACTAGCACATTATGCTTTTACGTTGCAGGGGGGGAAAAAGGAAGTAAATCCCATCAGGGTTTACTTCCTCTTTAAAGGAGAAGTCCAGCCTGAGCCTGTTTGGCTGGGCTTCTCCTATAAGTCACAGGAGTGCAACTCGTTTTGCACTCCTGTGACCCGTTTTCAGCAGAGAGCGGTCTGAAATCCACTCTCTGCTGACGTAATTGGAATCAGTCCACTGATACCCGTCTCAGCCCCTCCACAGCTCAGCACCCCAGTGAGCATGGAGGAGCAGAGAGGAGAGCTGCTGATTGACAGTCAGTAGCTCTCCTCTCAGGGATCTGTGAGAATGCGATGTTCGATTGCTTGGTTCTCAATGTAAAGACGCATCGGTCCCATGCTGCAATCACCTAGGTAAGTATAAAAGGTAAAAAAAACCTTACTTTTCAAGTCTCAACACTACAATTAATTCAAGACAACCTAACAATATTTCTGAAGCATTCAGCAGGGACAGGGAAATATTAGGATACTAACAGTACAAGTTAGAAATGTACAGCATAAAACATTGTAAAGAACAAATTTCCATATAAAAACTCACCCATTATTCATCAATTAACTACATAAAAAAAAAAAGATTGAGTTTTAAGACTTACACAACACTATAAACCTTAAGGTAAGTCTATAACCTACAATGCATGCAAGACAAACTAACAATACTTCTAAACTAGAAGCATTCTGCAAGAAAGATGAATATGATTATCAAATGGGACAATGAAGTGCCAGCAAATACAACCTGCATGCTTAAGAAAGGTTGTGAAAGCCTGCATGCTTGAGGGTGCATTTCTCAAAGCATGTGCACATCTTTGAATGCATGATCACTGCTGACATTGGCACCAATATGGTTAGTTATGCTAAGTCTTGCCAGGGCTCAGTGTTCAATGGTATTCAGAAGTTTTCCTATGACCTGAATCCCCTATGAATCTCTGCCTGGCCTCTGTCTGGCCTCTGTGAGCTTTCTCCTCAGTTTGTTGCATATTCTAAACAAGCAATGAAAACACTTTAAAATAATCCCATTCACATCAGCTCAACTTGCTGGGTAGATAGAAGTCTATATAAGATTAGCATGTAATGTTTAATATTTATTAGACTACAAAAATCCTTTAAAAAGGGAACCTTTTAAATGATGCTAAAGTCACCAGCAAAGCTACCAAGCAGCAGTCACCACAGGGATCCAATATATCTTCATTATTAAACCAATCCACTTCTGTGCTCCTTGAGAGCCCGCAGAGTGCACCCTGTAACTTTTTTAACTTCTCAGATTTCATTTTCCATGCCAAAACCCTGTGCCTTAGCTGTCAGTAAGGGCACTCTCAGTTGTATCATGAAATAGTAAGAGCGGGAGAAGTTAAAACTACAGCAGCCTCAACTTAAAATCAGAGGTCTTCCTGGGTGCACAGAGCAGGATTTGATTTGACCATATAGTTATGTTTGGTAGTGAATTTAGCATACTGGGCTAACCATCCAAAGAAGTGTGCTAATATACTTTTAAACACCTAAGCTTTAATATATTTTTTCGCTGTTGTGGTTTGGTTCATAGAACAATAAGGCCAATATTACAGTGATTGTTCAATAAAAGAAAACATACTTTGAAGACAATTAACATGCATTTAGCCCTTGTTCTCAATTGTGAGGGTTTGAAATAAGGCTTGCAACTTCATTTAACAGAAGACTATGCAAGTCACAATGAAATCAGTAAAAAGTGCAGTAAGCTTTTTCATAATCGCTGTGACATGAGTCGCGGTAATATGAGCGGTTCCATTGCTGGCAATGGGATGCAACTTGTCATACAATTTAATAGACCTAAGGGTCTATTTATTAATAATGTATTCACACAAAATTTACACAAATTTCACCCAGGAGTCATACATTTTTCCATTTCCATTTTCCAAATTTCCATTCAATTGGAAATATGAGTGAATCCTGGGTAAAAGTTGTGTGACTCTTGCATTGTTAACACTTATATAGAGACACTTCATTGTTTTACTCTCCACCACCATCACCAGTCCCCTTGAAGACCGGCATTCTTCATAATGTGAATTTTTTAATTCCCAAGACAAAATACACATATTGGGTCTTGTTTATTAACACAATATTAAAATATATCCAGCTTAAAATTGCAGCTTTCTGCTTAAACTTTATCAATAGTAAAACTGAAAATATAGCATTAATAGTTGTGTAGGGAAAAAACATGATTCAAAATGTTGGTGAACTACAAGTCCCAAAATGATATCAATAATTTTCAATATAATAATGAAAAAAATGATGAAAAAATGAACAAATGATGAAAAAAAAGTCCAGAAAGATGATGACAACAAGTCCCAGAAAGCCTTCACCAGTGATGAAACAACATTAGGTGACAGCCTCTCCACCTCCAGTCTAATTATCTACTCTCACCTCAGGGTATGGACTCCTGAGCTAACAGGTAGTCATACAGGCAGATCCCAATATAACAAATGGGTTGAATCAGATCATATACTCATTTCTAGATTCCTCAGAAATAGATACGGACGCCCAACCATAAGTGATAGTGCTCACTGTATGTTAAATAAGATTTTTAATTTGTCCAAGCACAGACTACTCACATTTCAGCAGTTTGGTACAAGCATAAAAACACACACGTGTCGATCTGATTCTGAAGGGCAGCAGCGGGTGACGTCAGACGCAGCCTTCCCCATACACGTTACGTTACTGTGAACTTCCTCAGCGGGGCGTGGCTTCAGCGTCACCCATCAGTCTATTTATAGGAGGCCGCTGTTATGGCAACAAGCAACACCATTCACAGTGGAGCAGAGCCACGATGTAAAGCCGTCAGCCCGGTCCAAATGCGCCGCTGTTATGGCAACGGTCAGCACCACACAAAACTGTAACCAATATACCTCCACAGCCAATGCAGAGAAAACTATTCATATAAAAAACTTTAAGACTATCATCTTATCTGAACTTTAATTCCTACACAGTTATAACTTCCCATGTACTTCTACACAGCAAGAAAATGTTTATAAATCTATATAAAAAACAAAGCATATAGGGCTAGAACATTGCCCTCATGTGGATGTTAATAATATCACAATTGTAAAATCAATATTAACATCACCCGATGCTGTCCTTCGAAACCTATAACAATCACACCATTACCAATATATTTCGAATTAAAAAATATATAAAAAATAAATACCTTCAAAATTAACAAAATAAAAGATAAAAAATACACTAAATATGAACCTTAAAATTGAATAATTAAAATTACATATAAAGTGATAATAACTATAAAATTAATAAAATTAATAAAAAACTGAAGAGGGAGAATGTATTTGTCAGAAATGAAGCAGTTAAGGTCAAAGTCGACATTTAACCCTTCAGGTGTCAGAACCTTAGTTTCTAAAATCCAATAAGATTCTCTTTGACTGATATGACGAATATAATCCCACCCCTCCAATAGGAATTTTTCATTTCTAACAGGTTATTATGCCTGTGGACGCTGTCAAGCATGTAAACAGTGCAAATTCAATAATAAAAAATGAAAAGAGTTTACAACCTTTTCTACTAAGAAATCCTATATGATAAAAAAACTTATCACGTGTGGTACTGTTGGTGTGGTCTACATGCTGGAATGCAATTGTGGGTTCCAGTATGTGGGCCGTACCTCACGTGCTCTTGAGGCTTGGATTGGTAAGCATGTGAACAACATCAAGAGGGGTCTTAGATCTCATAGTATCTCCAGGCATTTTCGACAATGCCATAATAGGGATCCCAGATGTCTAAAATTCTGGGGAATTGAAAGGGTGGGTCGGCATTGAAAGGGGGAAATTATATTCGTCATAACAGTCAAGGAGAATCTTATTGGATTTTAGAAACTAAGGTTCTGACACCTGAAGGGTTTAAAGTCGACGTTTTTTTTAAATTAATTTTATTAATTTTGTAGTTATTATCTCTTTATATGTAATTTTAATTATTAAATTTTAAGGTTCAAATTTAGTGTATTTTTTTTATCTTTTATTTTGTTAATTTTGAAGGTATATATTTTTTATATATTTTTTTATTCCAAATATATTGGTAATGATGTGATTGTTATAGGTTTCGAAGGACAGCATCGAGTGATGTTAATATTGAATTTACAATTTGATATTATTAGCATCCACATGAGAGCAATGTTCTAGCCCTATATGCTTTGGTTTGTATATAGATTTATATACATTTTCTTGCTGTGTAGAAGTACATGAGAAGTTATAACTGTGTAGGAATTCAAGTTTAGATAAGATGATAGTCTTAAAGTTTTTTATATGGATAGTTTTCTCTGCATTGGCTGTGGAGTTATATTGGTTACCGTTTTGTGTGGCGTCGACCGTTGCAATAACAGCGCCCATTTGGACTGGGCTGACTGCTTTACGTCGTGGCTCTGCTCTGCTGTGAATGGCGTCGGTTGTTCGGAATCAGATCGACACGTGTGTGTTTTTATGCTTGTACCAAACTGCTGAAATGTGAGTAGTCTGTGCTTGGACAAATTAAAAATCTTTTTTAACATACAGTGAGCACTTAGATCCTTTCCTTTTTATCATTTATGGTTGGGCGTCCATATCTATTTCTGAGAAATCTTGAAATGAGTTCAAACCATTCGTTATATTGGGATCTGCCTGTATGACTACCTATTAGCTCAGGAGTCCATACCCTGAGGTGAGAGTAGATAATTAGACCGATGGTGGAGGGACTGTCACCTAATGTCGATGTTTCATCACTGGTGAAGGCTTTCTGGGACTTGTTGTCCATCATCTTTTTGGACTTTTTTTTTACATTTGTTCATAATTTTTTCATTTTTTTTTCATTATTATATTGAAAATTATTGATATCATTTTGGGACTTGTAGTTCACCAACGTTTTGAATTTCTGTTTTGCGCTGCACTTATAACCTACTTAGTGTTTTCTTTGGATTTGTTGTGAAAATTCTTTAGTGTTCAGCTTGCATGCGAGGGGGTTTGTTTTATAATTTTTCACATATATATTTTTGCGTTGATTGCACTTTCTGCTTTTTAAAAAAACACGATTGGCTACAATAAGAAAATAGGATTTCCAACAATGAGGAAATATTTGACATAATAAAATCTCGTGACCCTGACAGTGCTAAACCATCTTAATTAAAGGGACAGATTTTGACCCATAATTCATCAATTAAAAACATATTTTTCCCAAACTCCTGTCAATTATAGCTACTCTGCCAGAAGCAGAATTTCCCATGGGCTTTCTTGAAACAAACACCTGGGGTATGTGCAGCTATTAACAGACAGGAGAAATTACACAAAATGTCACAATCCATCATAAAAATAAAGATACCCTCAAACTTCTTAAAAACATACAAAAAAAAAACTTAAATAGATGAACAGATTTCATTTTGTCTCAGTACAAAGTAAACTATTTATCAGTGAATGACCTTGCCAGTTTAAAGCTAGTCATGTTCACATTATATTTGATTTCAGCTGTATAACTCACTCTTTTTTTAGCAGCTTTAGGTGTCCGAGAGCTACTGTGTCATAAATTGGATTTATGGTGAGCTACAGATTTCCAGTTCAACAAATTAGGTGCACTCTTATTAAATAACGATAAAAAACACTATTTCCAATCACCTAAAAACCGTGATACTTCTAGTTGTGACTGCATACCATATTTACTTTATAGGCTTTTGCAATGAGGTGCAGTAAGCATCAGTTTTTAAATGTGTGATTTTACCAAGTGTCCTGCGATGTGATGTGTGGTGTAATTATGGGGATAACACTTATTTAAAGTACTGTCCGTGGTCCTGAAATACACATGAAGCAGATTACTTTTTCTGCAATGTTACAAGAACACTGCAGTGCATTTTTTGATGCTTAATACAATTTTTTTACCCACCAGGCATACTAGCCAGTACCTCTACAAAGAAAGGACTCAGGCTCAGCTAGAATGTCCATCAATACTGGAGAGGGGTCCAAGAGGGAAGCAGTGCTCTGTAAATAAATGCAGCCTGCATTATTTTTTTCTTGTGTTGTGGTGTTTGTGGCCCAACAATCATAAATGGGTGGTTTATTGCAGTGTACCACAACACACAGAGAATGAAAAGTCATGCATTCCTTCTTACTGCTCTGTGGTGTGAATGGACTTTTAGGCTGGCCATACGCACTCTTCAGATGATTCTTGATGGCTCAAAAGAAATTCAAGCAGTGTATATGGTCCTGATGGTAGGTTATTCAATCAACTCTTTTCAAAAGAGCCTGTCAAATGTTGGCTGTATAGCGCTTGCATCCAATCTGGTACTGGCACTGTTTGAGTATTCTGGAATACAATTGCCTGGCAGGGAAAATTCATCCTTCCACACTGTTAGCATGGATTGAGGAATCTGTTCAATTTATTTTGTTCGGCCTACAGAAAGAAATCTTTATGTGTATTGCCAGATTAAACCTGCATGGGTAACAGATTATCACTAAATAGCATGTGTGTGTTTATTTTTATTGCATCCTCAAATACCAAAATAAAATGTGAAGCAAAGCCACCCCTTACAGGCAACATACTTTTGCAAGGTAATTAGTTTATCCACTTTTCTCTCAGTTGTAAAAATAGTATATTTTGTTCCACAATAAGAGAATTGAATTTCATTCAGCTCTCTTTTTTTCCATTTTATGTATATCAGCTTGATTTGCATGTGTGCTGTTGCATTTTATGTTTTTGTAATGGAAAGTTTTTCAAATACTTTGAAGAGAGCTAATTTCAATTTCCTTTGCTGCATGTTATTGCAAATAGCTCTTTTAGCAGCATGTTAAAACCAATGTCCTGTGTCCTACTTAAATCTTGAAAACCAAAGTCGTTTTTTCACTTCAATCCTTGTTTCCTATAGGTTTTTGTTCATGACTGAAATGTAGAATCCATATAATTCTGTTATATTAAGCATCAAAGTAAATAGCAAGCTTTTTTGTTGGGAAGCATTTATGGGTCACTGTGTGTGCACATTATTTATCATCTCTTCAGTTAAAATAATCATATTCCAAGCTGTAGCAGTATGCAAATATAATCTTTATGCCTTAGAAACAGAAGAAACTGAAGTCATCAATAAGGTAAGATCTACAATATATGTAAAGCCTCCCCTTGTAAAGCATGCCATTTAGTTTAAAATAGAAATGAAAGGCAAACAATTGTGTATACATATAAAACTTTTAACACAATTCTGATCAATGTAGAATAGCAAGCTAAGTTCACAGCATAGCCACAAATCTGACCACTCTGTTCTCTTATGCCTAGTGTGGTCAGTTTTTAATAGGAAAGCGGAGTGACTGGCAGGAACGCCAGTCTTTTTTTCACACAAAAGGAAGCAATACAAAGAGAACAGGATACTTTTTTATACTAGTGGTACAGTAGGCATATATAAGGAAAATAAAATGTTGGGTTAATATATTCTTTAATTCATAGGTTGAAAGCTCTATTTCCATTAGCACAAATTCGTGGCCTCCATTTTGTTGTCCAGATTGCAAAAGATAGTAGGACAAACCCCAAAAAATTCTTCAAATATATTAATAGTAAAAAGGTCAGGTCTGAGCATGTAGGCCCTTTACAAAATAATCTAGAATGGGTGACTGGGGACAAGGAGAAGGCAAATTTATTAAATGCTTTCTTCAGCTCTGTGTATACAAAGGAGCATGGGGAGCTCATGTCCATAATGGGGGTGGTAGTGACACAGCCCCAAATGATCCACAATGGCTCAAAAGTGATATGGTCCAGAAATATTTAGACAGAATAAAGATGGATAAAGCACCTGGACCTGATGGCATCCAGCCACAGATCCTAAAAGAATTGAGCTCAGTAATTTCAAAGCCATTGTATCTAATTTTTAGGGACTCATTAATGGCGGGAATAGTACCACTGGATTGGCGCAGGGCGAACGTGGTGCCTATATTTAAAAAGGGATCAAAGTCTTTACCAAGTAACTATAGACCTGTCCATTTAACTTCTATAGTCGGGCAGATACTGGAGCATTTAATAAAAGACCACATAGATGAGTTCTTGCTGCAAAAAAAAACATTTTAAGCAACAGACAGCATGGATTCATGAAAGACAGAAGTTGTCAGGCAAACCTGATTTCTTTTTATGAAGAGGTAAGTAAAGCCATGGACAGAGGGGTGGCTGTGGACATGGTATACTTGGATTTTGCAAAAGCGTTCGATACAGTTCCGCACACACGGCTCATGTGTAAGGTAAAGTCTACAGGCTTGCAAATATCAGTTTGTAAATGGATAGAAAACTGGCTAAAAGACAGAATTCAGACAAAGACAGAGAGTAGTGGTTAATGATTCTTACTCTGAATTGTCTAGGGTTATCAGTGGTGTACACCAAGGTTCAGTGCTGGGACCCTTACTTTTTAATATCTTTATAAATTATATTGGGTCTGGGATCAAAAGTAACATTTCTGTCTTTGCAGATGACACCCAGCTATGCAGTGGAATAACGTCTTACAGGATGTCTCCAATTTTACAAGCTGACCTCAATGCACTGTCTAATTGGGCGACTATGTGGCAGATGAGGTTTAATGTTGAGAAATGTAAAGTTATGCACTTGGGGGCTAAGAATATTCATGCATCATACATGCTAGGAGGAGTACAACTGGGGGAATCTGTAGTGGAGAAGGATCTGGGGGTTTTGGTAGATCATAAGCTCAATAATAGCATGCAATGCCAAGCTGCGGTTTCCAAAGCAAGCAAAGTCTTTTCTTGTATTAAGAGGTATGGATTCCAGGGAAGAGAGATATAATTGTGCCCCTGTTTAAATCATTAGTAAGACCTCATCTGGAATATGCAGTTCAGTTTTGGGCACCAGTTCTCAAAAAGGATACCGGAGAACTGGAGAAAGTGCAGAGAAGGGCAACCAAACTGATAAGAGGCATGGAGGAGCTCAGCTATGAGGAAAGATTAGAGGAACTGAATTTATTCACTCTTGAGAAGAGGAGAATGAGGGGGGATATGATCAACATGTTCAAATATATAAGGGGTCCATATAGTGAACTTGGTGTTGAGTTATTCTCTTTACGGTCGACACAGAGGACACGGGGGCACTCTTTACGTCTAGAGGAAAAGAGATTTCATCTCCAAATATGGAAAGATTTCTTCACAGTAAGAGCTGTGAAAATGTGAAATAGACTCCCACCAGAGGTGGTTCTGGCCAGCTCAGTAGATTGCTTTAAGAAGGGCCTGGATACTTTCCTAAATGTACATAATATAACTGGGTACAAACATTTATAGGTAAAGTTGATCCAGGGAAAATACGATTGCCTCTGGGGGGATCAGGAAGGAATATTTTTCCCCTGCTGTAGCAAATTGGAGCATGCTCTGCTGGGGTTTGTTGCCTTCCTCTGGATCAGCTGTGGGTATAGAGGTGGTTATATTGGATTGTACAATATTTTTTTTTTTTTTTTATGGTTGAACTGGATGGACTTGTGTCTTTTTTCAACCTGACTAACTAGGTAACTATGTAACTATGTTAAGATTTGTAAGAATTTGTGTCTCCTATACATAGCAGTTCTCTGGATGCATTCACGATTTATTCCCCTTGTTATCAAATCTAACTGTACTATGCATAGAGGTTGTTGTAAACTTATTATTGCTCCTTCTCTTATGTCACAGCTCTCTAGCAATCACCAGACAGCTGCTGTGAAAACTCCACTTTATTTATTTCTGTTTTACATTCCTTTATACCTCATTGCCCCATCGGCCTAAAAAATATACATATACTTACATATACATATATGTTCAAAAGGAATGCAGACAATCATCAAAGGAGAGATGATGTCAATATATTCAGACAGACCAAAAGTTTGATTTCCAGTTTTCACAACTAGGGATTATCTATTGATTGTCATAGAGTTGTGACATGGCAGAGGGAACAATAACTGGATTGTAACAGCCTATATGAACAGGTACTGGTATTTTTGATACCACAGGGAATTGCAGAGCTTACTTTAAATTATTGTTTAATTAAGCTTTGACAATAAAACCTAAAAGCTGATTGGTTACTATGCACAGCTGTACTAGATTCTGTGTGCACCAGCTTTAGTAAATCCCCTCTATATGTCTAAATGACATGGAATCTCGGTCTTAAATACATTTAGTATAAGTAATAGTATTTGTTACAGGAAAGTTGTATGGCAAGTTCGCCTACAAAGAATATTTTGAATAGACATCACAGTTCAATCACCAAATATTAACAAATAACACTAAAATTTAAACAGAAATATTCAATGTTTTTACTTTACTTTCCATTGATAAGCAAAACCTTCTCCACAGCTTTAATGCTCTCACTTATGTGGGATATGACTATTTACACTGCACACATTGGTGACATCGGATCATCCATCATAAGTTAGCCATCCACGTGACACAGCAAGCACAGGATTTATGGGGCTTATGTATCAACAGTGTATAAACTGATAACAAATAATGTCTCATATGATGATAAGGGAGCAACAAATTTTCTGGTTTGCATGTTTCAATTGTACATAGGTATTTAATTTGCCTTCTTTTTCCCAATACAAAAAGTGATTTCTTCTGCCATTCTAAGTACCTTTAAACATTATTTCCCTCCTTCCATCAATGTATATCTCAATCTATTAATACAATCCTTGTTGCATTCAATACACTTTCTCTTCTCATATCAATGTTCACTCTCTATCCAACTTTATTTTCATCCTTTATCTGACAGCACTTCTCTTTTTAACTCCCTGCTACTATTATTAATAAAACATTTACTGAACACCTAAAAAATAACATATCCAGTTACTGTTGTACAAAAATAATATGCCTATTGAAATTATATTTAAGAGAGATTCAGTGAAAAGCAGATCTATGTTTTTTATTTGTATTCTGCATATTTTTCAAGTCAAGTGTCAGTTCTCACAGATGTAAAACCCTTGAGCTTGTCAGGGTTGGTATATCTGCCATCATTCATACATCTGGAATACTGTGTTACAGCTCCACCATTCATGATTAAATAAAGTTTTCCTGGAATCTTCCAGTACTTTATGTCATATGTGTGTGTCAGAAAACCACAGGAGTACAATAAAGCAAGCTGCCAGCACACATCATTAATAAGAAGTGCCAAAGTTTTCAGCATTTCTTCTATGAAAGCCAAAGATGCAATTTATACAGTTGCAACAAGAGCAAATGTAGGTAGACCATAAGCTTTGCAGACCAGTCTATATATAGCAATAGTTTTCATTATCATTTACCCTATCATATTGGTTTCTAATAAGAAAGTCTTTCTTTTTCAGAAAGGTTTACAGGGCTAGCGTAAGTCATCAAGCAATTGAAAATAGCATACAATGCAAAGCAGATGATAGTCTTCACCAGTCACATATATCTGACATAGCATAACTTAAAGTTATTTTGTTATCCAATTTACCCCATATAATGAAAGTAAATAAGGTGAAGTTGAAGGGATATGTACTGCAGGAATTGATCACTTGTTATGTGGGATATGTGTTGTCAGGACATCATCGGCACATACGATCTGAAGGTCCAGTTTACAGTGCCCGCATCGGAAACAGCAGCTCCCGCTCCCATGCGTGGGAGTGACGTTATGGCGGCTCTGGCCAATTACATAGCCGGTGCTTGCGAATCCGGAAGACAGACAGGGGGAACATGTCAGCCCTCTCAGCAGTGATTTTACAGCGCTGGAGTGCTTAGTTCCAAGGTGAGTATTTCATAATGTGCTAGTATGCGCTGCATACTAGCACATTATGTCATTGCCTTGCAGGTTTTTTCTGAAAATCAGCGGTTTACAACCGCTTTAATGCATGGTAAAATGTACAGTTTACTTTGCTTCACTGCAATGTATTGTAACACTCAGCACTTAGAATGGCAAACCAACAAGCAAGTAAAGTTAGCACCAATGTATCCAAGCTGCAGTGCACCACAACAAACATGCTATGAGCTTTAGGTTCAGTTTTTGGTCTACTGCTGTGTTCTAGTATTATACATGAATGGCCTAGATTTACACAATATATGTTCATACAAGAAATACTGCAGCAGTGCAAAGGAACTGTCAGATGTAAAGTTGTCCATAATGTATTTGTCATTATTGGCAGTTCACTGCTTGGTGGCATGTTAACTATACATTATTAGTATGTTTTTCAGCTTCAATATTCTAGACAGATTAACCTCCCGGGCGGTATGATTATGTCAGATTTTTGCGTCTCAAAGCAGAACAATTGTTTTGCATAGAAATATATTGTAGGCCTGTAATTCTTAGCAATAACACACTTAAATCTGTCCAAACAAGAGTCTAGTAGACATCCCAGGTATGATAAAGTTTGAAGGACAAAATCATAAATTATAAAATAATAAACAACTATAAATAATTATAAAAAATAATAATATAATAAATGAATTTCCCCACAATTCACTATTGCTCAATTCTGTGTTCTAATTTACTATCACTGTTTTCTAGCTGGTCTAAAACCACTTTTGACGTAAAGGGACACTTTTTGGTTGCTGTGGACAATCTCAAGTTTCCAGGCAGAAAGAACAGTATATATAATATAAAACTGCATGCAGGGCACTGGACAAACCACTAGGGACAAAAGGGTTGTGAAATAATTTCATACAGTAATGTAATCTGTAAGTGTACTGTATGTATTATGAATTTACAATTTTTTGAATTTGCCGACAGGCTCCACCCAGTGCATCTCAACTCTCACAGGGAATGGAGACCGGCACACAGAGGACAGAGCCCATGGACACAGAGCGGGGACATCGCAAGATCCTGGGGACAAGGTAAGTACACTGCACCAGGATCCTGCAATGCAATCCTGAGTGTGGCTCGGGGTTACTGCTAATGGTACTGAAGTTTAACCCCGAGCCACACTTGGGAAAACCGCCAGGGAGGTTAAAGCTAATAAAATATCACATAAAGACCATATAATGGAGTAAATGACTAGAGGGTTAATGCACATAAGCATAAGGCATGCAAAAATTACATTTTTAATACCCGTTGAGGCTATTTTTTTTTCACTTTATCACCGCTTGCACAATATTAGAGTTGACGAACAGTTCGACACAAGCAAAAGTTTGGCCTGAACACCGCCTGCTCGTCCATTCGGTGAATACCCGAAATTGCGGGGCACTCACCAGGATGTTCATCTGCTGAACGCCCCCCAAAATGCACTGTGCACTGCACAGTGCATTCTAGGCCCTGATCAGGCAAGGCTTTGCCCCATCAGGGCACAGTAAAGAGCTGGTTGTTAAGAAGTGGGCTGGGAAGCCGGTCGCAGTGTCCTTAACAATGGATGAGTCATCAGCTGTCAACGAGCTTCCCTGCTCACAGCTCGGTCTGGTATGCCTTTTAAGGGGAACCCCACACCAAAATTTAAAAATAAAGGGCATGGGGTCCCCCCAAAATCCATATCTGACCCTTATCTGAGCATGTAGCTTAGCAGGCCAGGAAATGAGGGGGATGAGAAAGTGCCCCCCTCCTGAAACCATACCAGGCCACATGTCCTTAATATGTGGGGGTGCTTTGAGGAAGGGCAGGCTCAGCCCCCCACCCCAAAGCACCTTGCCCCCATGTTGATGGGGACAAGGGCTTCTTCCCAACAACCCTGGGCTGTGGTTGTGGGGGTCTGGGGGCGCCTGGTGGCACTGCCCCCTGTGACATCACCGACCCAGCATGCACCGGTTAGTGACGTCACCTGGTGGCAGTGCCACCAGGTGACATCACCAGGTGACTAAAGCACTCCCCCATCTTGGGGGCATGTGGCCTGGTATGATTCAGGAGGGGGGCGCTTGCTTATCCTCCCTTTCCTGATAAGGGTCTGGTGTGGATTTTGGGGGGTGACCTCACACCATTTAAAAAAAAAAATGGCATGGGGTTCTACTTAAAATCTATACCAGACCCAAAGGGTACCCCCATGCAGTTCTTCTTAAAATTGTTCTATTGCTGGCAATGGTATTGCATTTCCGGCAATTTAAATGTCATTTTTTTTTTCTTTATAAATGTCAGTTTTGCTGCAGCAGGTTCTATACACGGTACAGATGCACCACTTTACAAGCAGACTAAGGGAACCTCCAGGCACTATATTTAAAGGAATCTTTAATTTTTATTGTTTCCCTTTAAGCATCATTAAAATTACTCCACCTGTAAAAATGATCTTTTAAAGAACATTTTTGCATTGATACATGTCCACCAGGGCAGTACCCAGGCCTCCATACCCTTTTTATAGCCAATAACTTGCATATAAGCCTCCAAAATGGGCACTTTTGAGTTTTTCAAGTTTGGGGCCCATTGTCTTTAATAGGGTTCGGAGTTTGGGTCTGAACTTTTGGGATGTTCGAGAGTTCTGCAGCGAACTGAACCAGGGGGTGTCCAGCCCAGCTCTACACATTATATTATCAGTTTCTGCATTATTTTGAATGCTAGAAGTAAATTCATAAAAATTACTGTAAAGGTTATCCCATGTACTCTTTGGACCCTGAAACGTGAAGGTAGCTGATAATATAAAGAAGTGTGATTTCAGAATATAGACCACAATGCATTCAACTTTTTTATTACATATGTATGAGAAAATAATAAGCCCACTGTGAGTGCCAATATATGTTATTATTTTATAACCTTGCTTCTATTCAAAGTTCAGTGTGTCTATAGCTTCTTAATAAGCATACAGCTTGTATGTCTTTTGTATAACATAGCATGGTGATAATGCTTAACTATGGACAGCTTAGACTGGGAAGAATGATTAAGGGCCTATTTACATTGTGAATGGCCATTGCACCACAGCTTGTCCAAAATTAGACGTGACCCTTTTTTTAAATGCAAAAAGGAATGCATCACATCAACACACATACTGTATTTTAATTGTTTTTTAGTAATGCATGTGCTACAACAATGGAAGGATCTATAAGCAACATCTTTTAATTTATGGTCTAGACTGTAATACTATCGAAATGCCTTAGGTTAAATTTGAATTCTTTTTCACAGCTGATGTTTGGAAAGTTTGCCTTTACTGTTCAGTTTACTGTTTCTGTTCAATATGTATTGAAGTAGTAATTGTAATACAAAATGAAAAATAAAGTTTGCCATACAGTGAACATTTGATTGATTTCTGTTGAAGAGACATGTTGAACATTTTTTTCTTGATTAGCAGCTGCAGCCATTTAGCTGCAGCCACTGATCAGTGTATTTTGATATGGCTACATATGGTGGGTACGGTTGTCAGAATTCAATGTCCTGGCGGGGGAATGCTCCATCCACCTTTTTTAGTTTGCATTCAGCCTACTATCATGGCCAGCTTAAAACTGTTGAGTATAGCAAAGATACAGAAAAAGAAAAAGAGAATAGGTGGTGGAGGGGTAAGGGAAAAGTGAGGTAACTGTGAGCTGAGTGTTGGGAAAGAACAAGGGGATGCTTATCACTTTACTGTTTATCATACAGATAGATAACTTTCTTTACTGGCTACAAATCTGTTCTGATTAATATAATACAGCAAACATGCAAAAATAAAACTTTAGGGTGAATGCAATATAAATGTTATATGCACAATAATGCAATCAAACAACACTAAATAAAATCTTAAAAAAACCTAGGGTATTTTTTCTTTTAAGGTGGTTTACAAATTACATGTCTGAATACAGCAACAATTAATAGCTTACACAAACTTCTTTTACCTACATCTTCACTTTGAAAGTAATTAGCACATAATGCAATATTTGCAATTCTAATACTAGCTACTGTAATTAGGCTCTCATTGCTATCTAATAAAATTAAATGTGGGCCATGCAATTACCCCTGCTACTGCACACTATCTTCATTGCTGCTATCATACAATTAAACACCTGATTTACTGTGCAGTCACATAAAAGGACTATCATTGGTATAAAATGAAAATAAAATAAAACAATCAATAATGAGTGGGTAAAGGCTTAGGCACTGTCATCACCAGTTGGCATGATGTTATCTGTCAGAACCTTTTCTTTTGAATGTTTGCTTATTTGTTTTTAAGTTTCCAAATAGTCTATCATGGAATATATGGTGCATCAGCCAAACCATGGTTTGAGAGAGTGAAAACACAGCCTATTAATGTAGGATAGCAGCAGCTTTGAGAAATGGTGGTGTTGTGCATTTCTGATTTATTTCATGCAAAATTTTCAAATACATGTTCTTAAACTACAAAACACCTCCAGACCTGCTGTGAGAATGAATAAAGGATATATAAATATATGACTCATAAAGTACACAGTGTTACTATAATTTAGCAGAAAATGTATTAAGGACTCCTCTTTTTACAACTGAACACCAGAACATCATTAATTTCTAAAGTTATATTTGTCAGATAAACACAGGTTTTTTTTAAACGAAATATATATATATATATATATATATATATATATATATATATATATATATATATATATATATATATAGTGCCTGATTTGTCAATTTGTCTATTTTATTGGAAGTCCACAAATTAGCTATACCAAACATTACATCACAATTACTCTATCGTTTCTTAATACAGTATTCCATGCATTCATAAGGCTGAATTCACAAAGCAGTGGTTCCTGCTGTCAGAATACAATATACACAGCAGGAGATTTACCCATCTGCAGTGTTTAAGAAAACAGGCTAAATGAAAAAAATGATTTGTGTATGGCCAGCCTTACTCTCGCTTCTTGTCTCTTGGACACAACAGAAAGTAAGGGGAGACTTCTACAAACCAAGAGAACATGTCCCCTTACCTTACCTTCTCCTCCTGTGACAACTAAAAAATGTTGTATTTTAAGTGATTATAAAGTTTTTATTTCTTTTTTTTTTAATAATAACCATGTCATACTTACCTGCTCTGTGCAATGATATTTCACTGAGCAGCCCTGAACCTCCTTTTCTGGCTCACACTGCCTTCTGAGTGCTCCCAAAATATAATCTATAAAGCGTTTATAAAATGCTAAATTACTACATTCAGAGTCAAAAATTACATACAGCTTCCACGTTGACATAAAAAGATTTGCTATGCCTGGGGGCAAATTTAGCCCCTATTGCTATGCCCTTTTTTTTGCAGGGAAAACCCTTTTATCAAACCAGTAAAAGTTGTGCGTCATAGCATAGTTTAATAATTGCAAAATACATTTCTTTTTACATTTTCCTGTTTGTGCTGTGCTCTTGGATGAGACAGCATTTATTTCTGGTGAGTTGCCACTTCTTATGTTTTCTGTGCATGGAGAAGTTCTGCCATAGATTAATTATGGTGACACAGATGAACAGTTAATAATCACTTTGGACATTCTATTTGTTTTACCTTACTTATTTTTGAAGATATGATGATAACTGTTGTTTTCCGTATTTATAGCACTGCAAATTTGTTATGTTTGTTTACATCTCTAGATGACATAGATAGAAGATTTACACTGAGGGACACTTAAATTTATTTGTGTTCTTGTATTTTTATATAACTCCTTGTGGAAATGTGTAAGAGGTACTCATATATCTCTGCATTTCCCTAGGGAATGGATATCTTGGGCCCACTTATTCTAAAGGGGACTTTCAGATTCATTTACGCCCCCCCACAAACTCCCACATCCTCTTGGGTGCAGGTGATACGGGAATGAGGTCCTTGTCCCTGAACATGGGGAAAAGGTGCCTTGTAAGGGGGAAGACTTTATCACCCCCCCATCAAAGTGCCCTCTAATTAATGAAATGCATGTGGCCTTGTATGGTTCTGGAGAGTTGCAAATTTTTTGCTCTCTCGTTCTTGGCCATCTAGGCTATATGCTTGGATAAGGGTCTGGTTTGAATTTTAGGGGAAACTTTATACTTTTTCCCCTCTTTTATGTGTACTGTGCCTTTAAAAAAGGGACCATTGAGGATGTACGTGATGTCATTGATTATATGTGGTCATGACCAAGCATGGTCAATGACATCACACAGGATGCCACAGCTGCATTGTTTAGAAACAGCAACCAGTGATCCAACTGTAATCATCACACAGTGGGTCATCACGGTGTCAGGGAAACGTGGTTGAGCAGTGAGCCATTGCAATTGATGATAAATCTACATTACATTACAACTTTTAGCATTTTCCCCCTCAAATATCCATTGAAAATTGTGGCAACAGCAACTTACAATAAAGAAATAAGGATGTGTTTATTGAAAGAGGATTTCCTACATAATTTCATCATCAAAAACACTCTGTGAATTAAATATTAGGTATCCATCTATATTAGTTGTGACAGAGCAGTGGTTCTCAACTCTGTCCTCAAGTACCCCCAACAGGCCAAGTTTGGATTTCCTTTATCCTGCACAAGTGCTTAAAATTAGAGTCAATGGCTTTGTATTTTGGACATCTATTCCCAAAGCATGGGCTGTTGGGGGTTCTTGAGGACAGGGTTGAGAACCACTGTGATAGAGCATATTAAAAAAAAAACTCTTTGACAACAATTTCTGCCTAATTGTGCTCAAAGCAGTGTTATATAAATACCAGTTACAATGGTTACAAAAGAGAGAAAGAAAAAAGGCTCATCAGTTTTCTAAATTTCTTTCACTGCCCAGTTTTCTACATTTCCTTCACTGTCCAGTTGTATGCTGGAGGAGGGACAAAATTTAGTTGTAGTAGAAAAGTCAGGTCTTCAAGTTTCCTTTGCTGTCTGGCTGGACAGTGTACATCTCAGAAATGAATGCACAGCAATACAAATCCTTTGACAGGTAAAACAGGTCCTATATACAGTATGTATGTAATCTGTGTATTTAGCTGTTTGCCCGATGTTCCACTTTAGACCTCAAACTTTTATTTCTTGATGAAGGGGAAGCATTAACTATTATGGAAAACATAACAAATTAAAACATCACTAATTATCTTTTTTTACAGAAATTAACTCTTTCTCAACTTTAAGGCCTGGCTCAACTTTTACAAGGCATGAGAGTCTGAGCAGAATAGTTATACAAATTGATAGAAAGCCATAGGGCAGTCCGTCAAGCAGTTTTCGATTTGGAGTTGGACAAAGAGCAAGTGCATGCCTTTGAGGAAACTAAAATGGGATTCTTAAATGGCTCTTCAAAGAAATGAATTGATTCATTCACCAGTCCTCAGATTGTAATTTAAAAAGGTTAGAAGCTTCGTTTTTGAAGTCATTTAAGTTTAAAGAGACAAATGCTTCATTTAAGTTGTCACTTTACTATAGATACATAAGAATGGTTCTTTATACTAATTAACTGTAGAAGTCAATACAAAAGCCCTTTTTATAATAAAAATTTATCTTAAAATTGTTAGACTTCAGTCAAACACAGTTGGTTGAGCTATTAGAAAGCACGTTAGCATAACTAGAAAGAAAAACTATCTGTCTAGGAAGCAGATTTCAACAAAGATGCAAATAATAAAATGGCAATGTTGATTAAAAGTTTAATTTCACATTCTTGAAAATACCTAAAGTGTCTTTCATAAGCCTACTGGTGCACCTTAAAGGGACCTTGTTATAATGTATCACAATTTATAAAAGGCTTACCTAGAGAAAAAAAAGAAAGTGAATACTTACCTTTACCACTAAACATGCCATCAGAATACCATTCAGGGGAAATCCTCCACTGAAGTTTGAAAACAAACCAACACTTCTAGATGTGTTGATCTTCTGGGTTCCCTGCAGTGCTTACTGTTCCCTGTAGTGACATGGAAGTAAGAGAGAGAAGTGTCGGTTTTCTGTCTGGCTTCAGTAGGGGAACGCTCCAGAAAAAAAGTGTTCTGGCAGTGAAGGCATTGTGAAAAGAAGCTATACATTTGTTTCTTTTCCAAGTACACCTTCTTGAATTGTGGTACTTAATGGCAGAGTCGCTTAAAAGGAAATTTTTGGGGAGAAACCCAAAGGTTGCTTCTGCTTTCACTAGCTTCTTGTTTTACAAATGCAAGTTACCACTTCAAACACTTCAAATAGTTGACTCAGATAGTTTTATCTGATTTTCCTGATCTGCATGCTTGTTTATTTTTGCCATTGAAAGGGATCTAGTGGATGCAGACACATTTACTATTGGTTCTGCTTCAAATGATCATTCCAAAAATCCATTTGTTTAAAAGTATCACATCAATCAGTATGAGAAATTGCAAAGTAAATCTATGAAAGTACATAGAATTTTTTTTATATAAAAGGTATACGTAGAAAAGACAGAGTTGAACTATAAAATTTACTTTCTTTTCCTCAAATAGTAAAAAAATACAAAGTGCAAATGAACTCCTTAATAAACAGTGATATTTTTCATAAATGGCAAGTTACAATAAAGCATTTTTGTAATAATGATCAGCCAGCAATCTAAAGCATCAATGTCTACGGAAATTCTTATGTAAAACTATTGTGGAGGGCCTACTATAATGTTTGATGCAACAAGGCAACATTAACTTACGCAACTGGAAAAAAATAACAGCAAATACATACGATATTTGTCAACCTGTCTTCAGTCTTGCACATGTAATTGTATACAATTTTTCTTAGATTTAACATGTCACCATTTCAGCTTAAATGCATTACCATGTATATAGCCAACTGGATGCTGTCTATATTGAAGGATGTTGTTCATAAAGTATAGAAAAGGAATTGGAGAATGGGTAAGGAAATGGAGGAAAATAATCACCATCAAATACAATATTTTTAAAGCTGACAGCCCACTGGATGAGAAAGCAAGTGCAATTAACCATTTCAGAACCTTTCTGCAATTTTCAATCAATCATTTTACAATTTCCTCAACAGATGTAAGATTTTGAAGAGTATCAATGTATGTATAGCACCTTTCCAATCATCACAGAGGATTACATTCTGCATGCATATTCACTCCTTTAAATTATCATTATCTTTATATAAATAACAAAATTTACAAAAAAAATGTATAATCTTTTTTACAGATTAAAGCATAATCATGGCTCTACACACAGTGACTATTTGATAAGATGATTTAACTGGTCAGATGTCAAAGATGGTTCAATTCCAATGGTGTTGTGCCTGCATTGATTTGATTGCTTTTAATAACAAAAGTCATTGACTTGATTGCTTTTAATAACAAAAGTCATTGACTTCTATTATAAAGTTTTGTAGATTTTTTGAAATTCTGATTTAAAATCTCAGCAGCAGCTATTAAGCTCTGTAAGCTCTATACAAACCCTGCCAAACTAATTTACTTTAAACAAACAAGTGGGGTGTGTTCCTTATTTACTATGTATGTCCCCACACTCCGAACTATGCACTAATTTTGGCTGCTTCCCGGTCTTGGGGGCCCAGTTGGGAGGCTTCTCCCCCCCTTATTTCATCTTTTTTGGGGGGTCTTGCTGTCTGTTGCCTACGGTGCAGAAATATTCAAGCTCCTGAAACATGTAGAGCAGAATTGTTTTTAAATGGAGAAGTGGAACCCCAATCAAGCGGATACCCTGTGTAGATGTACTCTAAGTATTGCCACACAGAAAATGATTCCAGTTTGTATGCTAGGGGAACCACTAGTAGTCTAACTTTTGTTGACGCTACACATGTACCATTTTTGTTGCTATATATGTGTATATTAAATTTATTTTGGTAAAATAATTTATATATGTGCCCTTAAATTCCATTCTTTCAAAAATTCGACAAAACTCTATATACTTCCGGGACACAGCACACTGTTATTATTCTTGGTGCCTTATTGCCACCTATAGGCATCACATAAATAAATTGACTACTTCTATAAAATATATAATTTTGTGGTACGTTTAACCGGTTTGTTCAAACACAAATAATTCTTCCTCTAAAGCTAAATTGATAATGAAATTATATCAGGACATATGATCTTTTCAACAATCTTTCACTGGAATGATCTGCATTTTCCAAACAATCCACTCATTTAAAAAATTATGTAATGAAATTAAAATCTAAATCTAAAGGGATGAACACATTGGTGAAAGTGACTTATATTTGACAGATTCAGTCAAAACATAATTTCAGTAGCCAAATGGATGGAGTGTAAGTTAAAGTATACATTTTCTTCTTGTTTTCAGTTTCTTGCATCTAAAATACAGCTATACATTTAAAGATTGTGACCATACATGTTACAATGATACCATACATGATTGTACAATTTCTTTACAATATTCTTTAAATTTAGCAATATTGTTTAATAGGAGGACACACCTAAACCATCCAAAAACGTTGTATGTATTTGTGCAGATCCTTGTTCTACATAGCTGTTGGTAAATCTGCAGGATTTTGTCCAATCAAATTGGAAAGTGTATGGTTTCCATATATTATACATATATGCATTTGTATTTTTAGCTAAAATATAAAAAAAGGCTTAATTTTTAGTTCCATGACTTTTTCACAGTAATGCCCGTACACACGGTTGGATTTTCCAATGGAAAATGTGTGATAGGACCTTGTTGTCAGAAATTCCGACCGTGTGTGGGCTCCATCACACATTTTCCATCAGAATTTCTGACACACAAAGTTTGAGGGCTTGCTATAGAATTTTCCGACAACAAAATCTGTTGTCGGAAATTCCAATCGTGTGTACACAAATCCGACGCACAAAGTGCCACGCATGCTCAGAATAAATTAAGAGACGAAAGCTGTTGGCTACTGCCCCGTTTATAGTACCAACATACATGTTTTACGTCATTGCATCCAGAACGATCGGATTTTCCGATAACTTTGTGTGACCATGTGTATGCAAGACAAGTTTGAGCCAACATCCGTTGGAAAAAATCCATGGATTTTGTTGTCGGAATGTAAGATCAATGTCTGACTGTGTATATAGGGCACCAGTCTGCTTTCACACTGGGGTGGGCGTTGACAGTAAAACGCTGCTAGTTTTAGCAGCGCTTTACTGTCATTTTAGCGGCGCTATTCGGCCACTAGTGGGGTGCTTTTAACCCCACTAGCGGCCGAATAAAGTGTTAAATGCGCCCGTGTAGTGCCGCTGCTGAAGCGCTTTGCAGGCACTTCGGCAGCGGTGCCCATTCATTTCAATAGGCAGGAGCAGTGGAGGAGTGGAGTATATACTGCTCCTTCACCGCCCCTAAGATGCTGCTTGCGGGACTTTTTTTAACATCCTGTCAGTGCAGCGCCCCAGTGTGGAAGCACTCTAGCTTTCATACTGGGGCTGCAGGGTAGTCGTTTTTCAGGTTCTTTACAGGCTCTATTTTTTAGCACAAAAGCACCTAAAAAATGCCTCCAGTGTGAAAGGGGTCTTAAGTGGATAAGGTAAGTGGGTTTATCAAGGTTGGCTGAATGAAAGCATCTCCTGTTTGTTGAAATCTACTATCATTTATTTTTTATTGTCCTCTGTATTTCTGCTGCCGACAGTCTCTGAAATATCAAGCTGCAGCATAATGGAGGAGCTTAAAAATAGCACTGGTGCTTCATTTCAGCTTTTTTTGGCTTGTAGGGTGTTAAAATAACTTTACTACAAGCAAAAAAAAGCAGTTTTCTCTTTAGCCTGGGTTCACACTGTAGCGATGCGGGAACCAGCGCAATTCCAGTGCCGGTTCCCGCATTGCATTTCTCCCGCAGGCAGTTCGCACTGCCTTCTGTGAACCGCTGTGTCAACACAATGGTAATGGCACCCCCAGAACAGTTCACAAATCACAGTGATCCGACTGTGATCCAACTGTGGATTTGGATAGCGATCTGATTCCAGTGCGGGAAAAAGTCCCTGCATCTTTTTTATCCAATGTGAGTTTAGCCATACAAACTGTATGGCTGAACTTTGATTGCATGGAAATTGCGTGTGATCTGCACTGTGTGAATCACATGGGATGTCTGTGTTCCCTACAGTGTGAACTCAGGCTCGATGCTCTACTTTATTAAAGAGGTTGTAAATTCTTTCATATACCCAAGTGACTGGCCAAGGGTGATGCACAGAGATTAAAAATATCCTCCTAAATACATTGTTCCTGTTTAACTCCAGAATTTACAAAGCTTGTCTGAGCACTCCGGAAAAAGGGGGTGGAGAGCTGAAATTACTCTCTGTATAGCTCAGTGAGGAGAACCCTGAGATCTAATTGGAGAAAATGGACAAACCCCCCCCCCCCTTCACACAGCACGCAGAAACAGAGCTGAGGCTGTCGATACGCTGGAGCCCCCTCCCCTGTCAACTTTTTTCTCTAGGTGTCAGGAAAACTTGTCGGAAGTGATTCATGCTGATAGAGGAATAAAGCAACAGACTGAAATGACCCTTTCATACTCTTAATTGAGACAAGTACACACTAAAGAGGGATATGAGTTTAATATATTTCATGTCTGAGGTTTACAACCACTTTAACTGTTATACTACTAATTATTATTAATTGGTATTTATAAATTAGTAGTCATTAATATATTTAATATTAGGGGTTTTTTTTACATTTTTTATTAAATTTGTTTGTAAATATATAGCAAAATCTGTGAATTATGTTATCCCAATGGTTAAAAGACCAAAAACACATTTGGAATAACGGGGATATCAAAGTGCATTACATTTATGGCTCAAAATATAAATTTTATGGAGTACACCTTTTTCATAAATACAAATCAATGTCTATCTCAGGAACCTTTCCCCTGTATTTAATATGTACAGTATGTATTTAGGTGTCCTGATTCCTAATCTTAAAATTACACTAATCCTCAAATGTCACTATAAATAAAAAAAGTGCTGCTAACAGGTATAAAGGGTGGGCACCCTATTTGACAGGGGAGCTATCATTCACATGCACTATGGCTGAATGCTGGCCACTTGCTACTTAATGCTACTTAATAGGCAAGCTCTGACATTTCTTTATAGTGTTGGAGCCCCACAGCCATTTTAACCCTTATAGATCTGTCCCCTTGGTGAGTTGGGATGGGGACAGGCTGGCTTTCATCAATACTAGAAAGTACTAGCATTCAGATTTTGCAGATATAAATGATTCTAGGCTAAGACTGTATACGGTGCTTTCAGTTGTCAGATGGGACTTTTATTGCAGATGAGACATATTATTGGGTAGATTTACTAAAGTCAAACAGGCTGTTCACTTCGCAAGGGAATTTTCACTTTAATGGGGGAATTTTCATTTAGCTTAGGTAACAAGGTGAAGCTCTGCTGACTTTCATCATTCAATTATGTACAATAAAATATGTATGTGTTGGGTATTCTCTGCAAAGTACATTTGTACAACATTCGCTAAGTTAGCGTAAAATTCCATTTGCCTTTGGTTAATCAAACCCATGTCTCACAATCCTTACTTGCCTGTCAGCAATCTTCTATATAATGTACAAGTCAGTTTACACTTTTTAGTACTGCTAGGACAAAAAAAACCTGCACAGGTCCAGAAGTTATCCTGGCATGGCAAATAAAGATGGCTGAAGATCCTATACCTGGAAGAAGACCAGGCTAAGATGTCAGTAGCAGAGGAGGGAACTTGTTAATAAAGCATCACTGTTGGGAAAGCGAGTATAGTTTCCATTTCCACAATTCAACGGCTGAATGCAAGAGCTTTTAATGGTCACCGAGTTTCTGACTCTGAACTGTTAAATAATAAGAGCAGGTTTATGACCCCAGTAAGGGTATGGCTCCAAGCCACTTTAGTAGATTTTGAGCCACTCTTTGCAGTGTTACCCTGGAAACCAAAGGATTTGAAGGGCAACAGAACTATTTAAGAGGAAACTGAAGTCTAATTTGGAAAGGTTTAGATCTTTTTCATTCTCTGTGTCACTTCCCGTTCTTGTTAAAGTGGTGACTAGGGCAAGAAGTGATTAGAAATCTCACCAATGGAGACACAGAATATTAACAACATCATAAAATATTGTTCATTGCTTTTAGTATTATGGTCAACATTATTATATACTGTAAATTAATCTCAAAAACTATAAAAATACATGTTCTCCTTAAAAAAGGAGCTTATTATTTACTGGCTTTATAACAGATGAAATATTTATTATTTCCTACCTTCGGAGTAGAGATCCAAATGGCACGGTGTTTTGGGGTATCTGCTATTTGTTTGATTTCCAAGTTTGGTTACACCACCACTCTCAGAATAACAGCATTTGGAGTTTGGACTTTCTTTCCCTGAAACACAAACATAAAAATTATCATAAAAATATCATTCAAAGGTTTTAAATAAAAACAGTGAGACATTAATGCTTTACTAAATATATAAACCTGGATCACATAAAACGTATTAATGCCAAAATAAAAACACAGGAATACCATGGAATATTTTCTCAAGATGAAGGTATAAGTATAGCTATTTTAAAAAATTGGAAACCCCATCATTTTTTTTTTTTCTGGTTTGTGTCTCGTTATGGGAAAGTCCTTTCCTTGTGAATCTGAAGCTCCAGCTCCCCTGTGTCAGTAAGCAGTGGCTACAGGGAAGAGGAGGGAGAGAAAACAATGGCTGGGCCTTGGGAAAC
This sequence comes from Aquarana catesbeiana, assembly GCF_042186555.1. Taxonomy (NCBI): domain Eukaryota; kingdom Metazoa; phylum Chordata; class Amphibia; order Anura; family Ranidae; genus Aquarana; species Aquarana catesbeiana. Next base: position 403,442,131 of record NC_133326.1, on the reverse strand, counting down.
ATATGGGCGATTTTGTGGCTTCTAGAATTCCCAGCTGTTGTTGATCGTCCATGACACAGGGAAGCCATAGCTGCAGGGACATGACTGCAGAGCAGACTAAAAAAAAAATATAAGTATACAGATCTTTTTTTACACAAGGTAGACAGTATAGACAGGAGGAAGGGGAGGGACACAGTTCAGCCTGTGTCTCTGCAGTGTGAGCTTTATTTCCAGCTACAGGCCTCACAGTTCAGTCTGTGTCTCTGCAGATTGTGCATCACCCAAGCTACAGGCCTCACAATCCAGTCTGCATCTCCTCAGTGTGCGCCTCACCTCCAGCTCATGCCTCACAGTCCAATCCGTGTCTCTGCAGTGTGTACCTCACCTCCAACTACAGGCTTCAGAGTCCAGCCTGTGTCTCTGTAGTGTGTGCCTCACCCCCAGCTACAGGCCTCACAGTCCAGTCTGCCTCTCTGAAGTGTGTGCCTCACCTCCAGCTACAGACCTCACAGTCCAGCCTGTGTCTCTGCAGTGTGTGTCTCATCAGCTCTGGATTTTGCTGACAACAATGTGGACCTACAAGTTGCTCATATGGTACATGTTTGCCTGGACTGTCCTGTGCTTTGTATTCAGTCCATCAACAGCGATACTCCAAGACATAGCTGTTGAGCTCCTGAAACTACAGTCCCACCTGTTCAGCCCACCCCTGACATTGTATCTACACCGTGACTTTGCTCGTCCAGCCCATCAGATATACATCCACCGTGGATCCCAACGGAGCTTCCACATCGATGACTGCAACCTCATTCACTCCACCTGGTCATCAACTCATCATCCTTCAAGAGATCCCACATGTAGAGTTGACCACAGTGTTTTGGCCAACCTACCTAGGTTGGCTCATGTCCCTTTCAAACACCAGCACAGCGTTGTTAACTTCGGTCTGTTTAACATACCTTCCCTTATGAGCAAGGGTCCTCTCATCCAGAATACCTTGCCTGGTCATAAGTTTGATATTTTGTGTTTGACAGAAATGTGACAACTTAATGACTTCTCTCAATTGAATGAATCCACTTCTCCTGGGTTTGTTTACATCTGTCAGCCTTGTGTATCCAGCAGAGGGGGTGGTCTTGTGATATTCTACCAAGGGAAATGAAAAATCTTGCTTGTTTCTCTGCCTCCTTATGTTTCATGTGAATCTCTCACCCTGCAACTGCATGGATCAACTACTACTATTGTGGCCACAGTTTATCATCCACCAAATCTCAGCAGTGACTTTAAAAATAAGTTTTCTGTTCTAATTATCCATCTTTGTTCACTGTTCAGTAATATAATTCTACTGGAAGATTTTAACCCCTTCGCGTTTGCGCTATAGCTGAAAGACGGCTACAGCGTGGGCCTAAATTGCCGGGAGGGTGTCCATGTATGTCCTCCCGAGTATGCACTGCCTGTGTGCCCCCTGCGGGGTTCCGAGTGGCACGCTCTGTGATCAGAGAGTCCATGAAACTCGGCTGATCATAGATCTGAGTAAGGGGCTGATCCTGACCCCTTATCATGTGATCAGCTGATCACGTGATGTAAACAAAACCAGTAATCGGCATGAGGAGATAAAAAAAGTTTACCAACTTTTTTCTGAGGGATATCGGTCCCAAACATGGAGAACCACTGATGCCTCATCTGTGCCCACCAGTGCCACCTACTAATGCAAATCAGTGTTGCTTATCAGTGTCCACCAGTGCCACCTATCAGTGCCGATCAGTGCTGCCAATCAGTGCCTCACCATCAGTGCTGCCTATCAGTGTCACCTACCAGTGTCTATCAGTGCCACCTATCAGTGCTACCTATCAGTGCCACACATTAGTGTCCTTCAGTGTCACCTATCAGTGCCCATCAGTGACACTTATCAGTGCCTGTTGGAAGGCAACATGATTTAATATCATATTTCTGGAGTTTCTTTCTGGTTGATACAACCAAGCCTTCGCTTTCTTGGGGGCTGTCTGGAATGTAACAAGTTGCACATCAAAGCTTGGTAGCATATCAGATTATTCATCTGAAAGAAGCAAAGGCGGAACAAAAGCTTGGCTCATATCCATCTGGTGTGATAACGCTATGCAAGCGAGCTTGAAAGAGGGCCATGATTGGCAGGATGATTGATGAAGGGCAGAGATCAAAGGCATTGAAGATTGACCAGGATACATAGACATGATACATGGACAATCACCAAATGTTGGTATTGCAATAACCCGGCCCCCCTCTACTATGCTAACCACCACTGCGCCTCTGAAGAAATATAATTTTACAAAACTCAATCCCTAAAGAAATTGATATTTAAATGTAAAGCTGCCACTTTAAAAATTAAAGTATGTATATAGTGTTTTTAACTGTAACGTGCATATAACCTGAAAGTGAACAACAGTAAAAAACAGTGGCGCTATCCTAAAAAAATGGACCCTTAAGGTAACACTACAAATAAGTGTAAATATTCAAATCAACAGTATAAACACCAAGTGACATGTGATTTAAATAAATAGCATATAACAGTCCTATATAAAAAGTCCTTTGAATGGTGATATCTTCTTGGTAGCTTCCACCACACCCAAGTGTTGAGTGAACCCACTCCCTAAAGAAATCCACTCACCGACTCCAATTGCCTACACTCTCATGTAAGGCTAAAGTGCTTTTTATAACCACACGAGAAGGGTTAAATCGGCAAACCAAACATCCAAAAATGTGTGCAGGAATCGTTCCACATGTAAATAAAGATAGTGCTCCAATAGTGTAAAATAGTATAACCAGTTTATTGTAAACACTCACACTCTTCAACTATTAAACTCACATTTTGTAAATCCAAAATAAGCAGAATAAAACTCCAAAGCGCGTTGTACAGCCACGCCCCCGACATGTTTCGTCACACACTGACTTAATCATGGGATAGGCTGTACGGGGTGACAATCATCCCTTATATACCCTCCTACTATCTAGCTAAAAGGGAACCCGCCTAACGCGCCTGCATACATCTCATCTTATCTGGCCGTACTCAATTAATCCAACTCAAATCTTTCAAATCTCAACAATCTCAACTCTCTTCTGGTGTGCCCCAGGGTTTTGTCCTAGGGCCCCTTCTGTTCTTAATCTATCTTCTTCCTCTTGGTCTCATAGTCTGTAAATTTAACATCTACTTCCATTGCTATGCAGATGGAACCCAGCTCTAACTGTCCACTAAACCTACTGCTACCCTTCCACTCAGATCCTTACTGATTGTTTACAGGAAATCAAATCCTGGCTCTCTTCCAACTTTCTCAAATTAAACAGTGACAAACCAAGGGTTCTCCTCATTGGCATAAAACCCACACAAAGCTTAAGAGTTTTTCAGTTAATATTGATAGCTACATAGTCTTTCCCTCCCCTTAGGTAAAGAGTCTGGGTGTCATCCTCAACAGCACGCAATCTTTCAAAGTCAACATCATTAATTTTGCTCGGTCAGCATATTTACATCTATGTAAGTTTAATCACCTCCGTCCATTTCTCACACCGAATAGCACTGCAGTTCTCATTTACAAACTGGTCACTTCCTGCATAGATTATTGCAATTATTTCCTTCTTATTGGTCTCTATTTAAGTCCCTTCACAAATTACAGCTGGTTCAAAACTCTGCTGCTCACATTATCGGTAGAACCCCCTCCTTTAATAACATCACTCCTGCCTGTTAATTCATAACCTCACTCCTCAATACCTCTCTGAACTCCTGCATATTAACAGACCCTCTCACACTCTCAGGTCTTCTTCTTCTATTTATCTCAATGTTCCATCCACCCACCTGACTACTATGGGACTGAGAGCCTTTAGCTGCTCTGCCCCCCGACTTTGGAACTCCCTGCCACCTGACATCCACAACAATGATTTCTTACCCATTTTCAAATCATGTCTCAAAACTCATCTTTTTAAACTAGCTAGTCTGACTTCATTAAGTTCTTTTTTATAATGTAATGGTTATGTAATGTTTATTTATTTTATTTATTGACTTTGTTGTTGCTCTGTTGCCATATTTGTAAAGTGCCCTTGGGTGTTCTGAAAGGTGCCTATAAATAAAATGAGAATAAAAAAATTCTGGAGGTTTTTGATTAATACTGGCGGGTTGGGGGGGCGAGTATTCTTGAGGTTTGGTCATTTGTAACACTGGATATTAAAGAGGATCTTCAGTAGCCCCCCCAAAAAATATTGTAGATGCTGAATTTTAATATAAGGACATTTGCCTTTCCAGGGATCTAGCACTGTCCTCACCTGAACTGGTTCTTGACCGGTCTTCGGGAGAAGAGAAGAGATTGACTTTAATATTATTGCTATTGTTCATTCAAAGGACAGCAAAAGACACAAAAGTGGATGTCAATTATAATAAATTTGAAAATATAAATACAGTATATATCAATGTCTATATATCCTAAAATGCTATCAATACATACTGTAAGACAATTTTCACAAATTAGTATCTACCCTAGATTTATTAAGCAGAGACGATCACAAGTTAAGAAGGAATTCAGTCAGCAGGTGGTGAGCTCAAAGCCAGAGCACACAGTTTCTACAATCTTTTTTCTACAGCAGTGCTGAGAAAAAGACCTCAATAACAGGAGAGATCAGATTACACTTTTTCATCGATATTGATAATAAAAAGGGGTGAAAGAGGGTGTGTCGACGGGACTAAAGAGCCCACATACCACAAATGTGGAAGGGACCAATAATTACAGAATATAAAACAGCTGACACTTACAGATGGATCCCCAAAGCTCAAACAGAAGGGTGCTTCAATAAGGATGCTCAAAAACACCCTGAAGGACAGTGGAGGATCCCAGTTCAAAACTGGATGAGTGGGGAAAATTAATGAAACCTCCGTCTGAAAAAATTACATATAAAAGATTGTAAAATGACTCAAAAGAAAGACAAATCCCCCTCCATCTTACTTAGCAGAGACAGGGCCATCTTTCTTGGCAAGATTTAAACAGGCCACCCACAAACATGTATATAGTGCTATTGTGTCCTATTAGAAAGCTTATGCATGCTTTGTGTCATGGAAACCCTTAATGTTTTAATAAAAGAATTAGAAAATGATAATCAAACTATTTATATATTGAAAACAAGTATATAGGAGGAGTGCACAGCAGGGAACCAGGAATTTGCCCCCCCGAGTGTTGGATTCCATTGGATCTTAACCCTCCTGACGGTATTCCAGAGTGTGGCTCGGAGTTAAATTTGATTACTATTACCGGTAACCCTGAGCCACACTCTGGATTGCATTGGAGAATTCTGGTCCAGGTTACTTACCTTGTCACCAGTATCCTGCGATGTCCCCCCGCTGTGTCCCCCGCCGGATTATCCGCCCGATGCTCTGTGCGCCGGGCTCCGTTCCCTGTGAGCGTTGAGACGCATGAGGATGGAGCCCGCTGGCAAATTCAATAAGTATGAAAGAATTGAGGGGTGGAGGTGCGGAGGCAATTGCCGCCACTTGCCTGCTCGCACGTACACGCCTGGGGGTTGGACTCTTTTCAATTACTCTAAATTCAATAAGTACAAAAAACAACACATACAGTACAGATACATACACTTACAGATTACATTACTGTATCAAATCATTTCACCTCCCTTTTGTCCCTAGTGCTTTGTCCAGTGCCCTGCATGCAGTTTTATATTATATATACGTTCTTTCTCCCTGGAATCTTGAGATTGTCAATGGCAACCAAAAAGTGTCCCTTTACGTCAAAAGTGTTTTTAGACCAGCTAGAAAACAGTGATAGTAAATCAGAACACTTGCAGATTTGAGCGATAGTGATTTGTGAGCAAATTAATTTTATTATTATTATATTATTATTTTTTACAGTTATTTATTATATTATAATTTATGATTTTTTGTTTCAAACTTTATCATACCCGGGATGTCTTCTAGACTCTTGTTTGGACAGATTTAAGTGTGTTATTACTAAGAATTACAGGCCTGCAATATAAAATGCCAAATTTCTATGCAAATCAATGTACCGATTTGAGATTTAAATATCTGACATATTCATACCGCTAGGGAGGTTAAGCTTAAGTTTTTTTTACACACTTCTGCAAAGATCAGTGGCATAGGCAGTGGGAGAGAAAAGTATTTACTATTTCTTCCTTGGAAGGTACAGTTTTTTAAGATTTTTCGCTTTCCAGTTTTAGTACATCAGCCCCATCTGGGCTTTCTAATAGAACAATGGTGCACTGCCTGCATGCTTGTTGGTGGCCTGTTCATAAATTGACAAGGCAGAGGACATTGTCTCTGCTAGGAAAGAGGAAAGGGGATTGATCTTTATACTTTGCAGTGAACAGTTTGCTATGAATATTTATTTTAGCATTATACTTTCCCTTTAGGATATTTAAAGCTGATTGATATAATGAATCCTTCAATCAAATTCTATGACAATTAACTGGCTTCACTTATTTTTTCATACAGCATTCTTTCTTTCTGTGCAGTCTGTTCTAAAAAAAAAATACTACTTGTAGTAATTGATCTGTGTTTGTTGTATTGGAAAGCTAATGCTAACTACATATCACTTGTCTCACGTTTACTTCCCCTAGGCTTAATACTAGCAGCTACAAATCTTAAAAATATATTGTATTTTCTATTTCCATTTGAGACAAAGACAAGTGCCATATTTAAATGGTGATAATGTAGGATGTACAAATGGTGGGTGTGATTAACTTAAAATGTGGCTTATATCCTTATTGTACTTATCTGCTCCCTTCAACAAAATATCAAGCTCTAATCATCCAGTGAACCGTGGCAACATGTTTGCTGACACCAATAATTGTCTGTCTTTTAAGAAATTGCTGCCTTGAGGGAGATGGAAGTAATTTATATGAGTTTCAGAAATAGAATTTGGACCAAAGTAAATCTCAAGGAGACCCCCAAAAAATCTCTTCTAGTACAGGACTCGTAATATAAGAAGGACATATGCTTTTATTAAAGCAATAAGTACTGCACTTACACAGAGGGAAATGTGAAGCACAGTAAGTGTTATTGACTGCCTTATGATGACTGCAAAACAATAATTATGTGAATGTCTGTTAACAATCACTTAAGGCTGTTGTGTGCTGATGTGTAACTCCCTGCAGACTTCATCCTGGAAATAGGGGAACTGTTAACACTTTAGCATTTTGCCATGATATAGCTATGGAAAATATGAGAAACAGAAAAAAAGAACAACAACCACATAGAATGGTATTAAAAGTGTAAATGATGAAAACTAAAAATATAGTATTGTCTTTGCCCTAAATGCTATTTCAAATAATAATTACAAAATGAAGATAATAATACTATATGTATAGTCAAAATAGTATGTTAAATAAAGCAGGTAATGGTTAGGATCCCTGTCAGTTTTTTTTCTTATCTCAAAGATAAAGCAGGAAGTACTTTATAAAAGGAAATCTCTTCAAAATGAGAGGACATTCCTTCTGAAGCAGAAAAAATTAAATCTTCCATCCCTTTCTGTACCTGTGACATTGTCACCAAGACCAACAGTGAATATAAATCTCCCCAACAGGGGAAACTAACAAAAAAAACCTGATGGTGGTTTTATCTCTTCTACATTCAATACAAAGCTACCAGTAATTCAAAATTGGCAATGCATACAATAAACTACTGAAGTTGCTTTAACTAACTCAAAATTAACATGTCAGACCCCCTCCCTTTCTGGCCCATTTTCAGTTTTGTAATAGTTTGACTAAAATTACTTAGATATGGAGCACTACAAAAATAAATATACTTTTTTTGAGACACATGGAGCTTTCTTCTGGCTTTATGTAATGACCACTGTGTTTTTTATTTTATTTTTCTATATAAAAGATTCTAAGAAAATTGTTTCCCTTAGATTCTGTTAGGAAATGCAACTTCAAAGTGATCTAACTTTTTTGCCACAATATTTTGGAATTGAAGAAACATGCTGGTATTAAGCAAAACAAAACAATCTCATACATTAGTTAACTAGTGGCACTTTAAACTCCCCACACCACAGTATTTGAAGCCTTTCTCTTCTACAGTCTCTCTCTACTTTCCATTGATCCCCTAAGCCAGTGATGGCGAACCTTGGCACCTCAGATGTTTTGGAACTACATTTCCCATGATGCCATGAGCATCATGGGGAATGTAGTTCCAAAACATCTGGGGTGCCAAGGTTCGCCATCACTGCCCTAAGCCATAGTATTGTTTACATTTGTGATTGCTGTAATTAGCCATCACAGAAATCACAAGACACAGAGGCTGTCTGATTGGTTCTTTGAATTTAGCCTATGATTGTTACTGTCTAAAGACAGAGGGATCATAGGCATTCTGCCTGTACCTGGTACACAAAAATGCTCAGTCAGAATAACTGCTCCCCTAGTAGATTCTTTAGTACAACAGCTGCTAGCAGGTGGTTATAAAAGGAACACATTATGACAACTGGTTGAAAAAGAGTAATGTGTAATTTCTTTGTCTAAAATCAAAGATGGGCAACCTTTTATGATTGGTGACTTTGAGTAGCAGAAGTAGGTGATATAGTTTGCCCTAGACTGAAGCCTCTATGAATAAGCCAGTGTGGATTTTATTTTTCACTGCTTAACTGTAATAAGCACACAGTAGATCAATAAGTGCACTATTTTTTTTTTTTTTGTCGTAAAAATGTTATTAAAGATTTTAACAGACAATATATAAATGACAATATAAAAGGACATGGCTCCAACTGGAGTACAAACAATAGTTACATACCAGTGACATAGTCAATAAGGTACTCCCTGCATAAGGTACAATCAACATTCCTAACATGAAAAGACATAAAGTGCTCTTCGAGATGTTTGTGCAAGGTAATTCAGGTGCCTATAGACATATTGAAGTTATTAGACATTTGGGGCCTCTGGCAAGGTTCCTGATCTGATTTCTGCTTGTTCTGCATATTGTGAGAGGAGTGGGAGAAGGAGCCAACTACTAAATCAGCCCGTTAGCCCAGAATCTCCGCCCGCTAGGAATTAGTTATGGGGGGTAAGGAAGAAAGAGAAAGATTAGGGAAAGAGAGAGAGGGGAGTGTATTAAAAGGCTAATGTGAGAAGAGGGGGTGGAAAAACCACCAGCTACCCTTTCCATTTACTTCTGGTAGTGATGTATGATGTATAAGAACCCACAATGCCTTCCGATTGTATCTACAAAGAGACTAACCGTGGAACACCAGCTATACATTGTTTTGAACCAGTTCTTGATATCCTTGAGCGTTTCAATATTTAAACCAGGCTTCCCACATATTCGAGAAACTGGAGATCCTATCTTGGGTGGTATAGATCAGCTCCTCCATCGCTGCAATATGATTGATGCGTGACGCCCATTCTTTCATTGCAGGGGTCTATATGGACCTCCAATGAACCGGCAAGCATAGTCTGGCAGCGTTATTCATATGCATAGCCATAGACTTATAGTATTTTTTCCTGGGTATTTTGGAAAGATGAAGGAGGTACTGTGCTGGTGAAAACTCCAGTGGGAGCAAAGAAATCGCAGTCATCGTGTCATGCATCTTACATCAGTATGGCTGAATGAGTGAGCACGTCCACCATATGTGGAGAAAATTACTCAAGTCCTGTCCACATCTCCAGCACTGATCTGAGACTGTCCGGATGAATTTATGAAGCAGTTCCGGATAAGTGCACTATTTATATAAAAAACAGGGAGTAATCAGCGCAAACACAATGTAAGAACATTTAAAAATGCAAGCTGAACACTAGGCAATCACATACACCTAAAAAATAATCACTAAAAGCAATAGTAAGTGCAGTGCAAAAATAATATAAATAAAAGGAAGGAAAGTCCAATCCAGATGAATAACTCCAATAACCGGACAGATGGAATAATAGGATCCCTCGTGAAGAAAGATGGAACATTAGAAGGACTAATAACATAACATTGGAAGGACTTTCCATCTTTCTTCACGAGGGATCCTATTATTCCATCTGACCGGTTATTGGAGTTATTCATCTGGATTGGACTTTCCTTCCTTTTATTTATATTATTTTTGTGCTGCACTTACTATTGCTTTTACTCACTATTTATATGTAGTAAAAATAGAAGTCAAAAGGGTGCTATTAGATTATTGAACAGTAAAACTAATACAAAACATTTTGAGAACATATAAAGCAGAAATTAGGCATTTCTCCCTTATATTTAAAACACAACACTTTCAACATTTTGATGTGCTACACTGCAAATGGAAGTTAGAGTCACAGAGAGAATCCAGCTGTCGGATGGTGAGAATGAGTCAGACATCAGGGAGAGTGGCAGAAGGGAGATTTGCAATACAAACTCTTGCTCCAGCAGAGGTGCTGTTGGGCCCAAAAAAGTGGTGCTGGTAGTAAAGAAATGTAGGTTTGCTATTCTTTTTCTATTCTATTTTTTCCTTTCATGTCCCTGTTGCTAGGAAATAGTTGAAAGTGAACTGCATCGACAAATGCGGTGCAGATGCTTAGCAACAAGAATGTAAAAGGGCAGCAAAGCAGGGCACAGATGCATTTTCTATTTTGGTTGGCTCAGGAACCTGAAATTCCCACTAAAAAAATCCCTTTCAGCAAGCTATGGGAAAAATAAAAAACTGAAGGACTGGCTAAAGCCACCACCTACAGATTGTACACAGTGATTGTAGACAGTCATTTCCTACAAAATAAAGCACATTTTCAAAAAGGGAGTGATGTGGATGGGCACAATGAGTACTTACCTCAGTTCACTGTGTACCGCAACTTAGCAACAGGAATATGAAGAGCTGACCAAGAAATGGGGTCAAAAGGAACTGAAAATGCAAGCTCACTTCTTGATGTTTACATTTCTACATTATATTACACAGTGAGCATGTGGGCACTTAATTATTATGTCCTTGCACATTTTTTTGTCCTTTATCATAGCCTAGCAAAATGAATGTTTTCTGCTGCTTAGGTATACCTAGTAATGGTCTAACTGGTCTAACATGGTTTATGGGATGTGTTGAGCCCATGGGCCATATGTTAAATGGCCAAAGAAACAAGAAGAGTTGACCGCCCTCCAAGGTGTAGAGGAATAAAATGCAGCTTTATTTTAAATTCAAATCATGTGGATAACAACATTCTGCTAAGCAGAAACACAGATCTCTGTCTTCCTCCAGTCACAGCATTCCCCCCACAGTTAGAAAGCACTCCCTAGGCTCACACTTAACGCTTTGATCACCCCTGATGTTAACCCCTTCCCTGCCAGTGTCATTGGTACAGTTACAGTGCATATTATTTAGCACTGATTACTGTATAAGTGTCACTGGTCCCCAAAAAGTGTCAAAAGTGTCAGTTAGGTGTCCGATTTGTCTGCCGCAATGTCGCAGTCCCGCTAAAAATCTCTCATCGCTGCCATTACTAGTAAAAAAAAATAATAAACATTTAAAAATTCCATAAAATGATCTCCTAGTTTGTAGGGTAGATATAAATTTTGTGCAAACCAATCAATTTCCGCTTATTGAGATTTTTTTTGCCAAAATTATGTAGCAGAATACATATTGGCCTAAACCGATGAAGAAATTGTATTTTTTACATGTTTTTATTGGATATGTTTTATAGCATAAAGTAAAAAATATTGTTTTTTTTTTCAAAATTGTTGTTTTTTTTTGTTTATAGAGCAAAAAATAAAAACCACAGAGGTGAGCAAATACCATCAAAAGAAAGTTCTATTTGTGGTAAAAATAGGACATCAATATTATTTGTGTACAGCATTGCACGACCGCACAATTGTCAGTTAAAGTAACGCAGTGCTGTATTCCAAAAAATGGCCTGGTCATGAAGGAGGGGGTAAACCTTCTGGAGCTGAAGTGGTTAACACACTTGGAGGAAATTTTTTATTGAATATTGTGCATTTACTTTAGCCTCTGGTAAATATGGCTTAAAGTTTAATGTATTACACAAAAACACACACTGGCGATGGTCAATTGATCTTCTACACATACTGTATTTATTTGCATTTGAGACTGGGGCAGCTAGAAGGAGTTCAAACATTGGAAAAGTCACACAAAGATGGTGGGTTTTCAAACTTAGAACCCATCTTCTAAGCTCCCCTGCTGTTCAAACATATAACTAAAAATATAAAAAGAATACCTTGCCTGAGCTGATAAAGTCAACTATACAAACTATACAAAAGTATACAAACAATAGCTCAAACTCTGCAGCATGATTTTTATTTTTTAAAACAACACTTTGATATTTATTCAGTAAACATAAAAATATATATTTTTCATTAATTGTAACTATAGAAATAAATATAGACAAATATGGCCTTAAATAAGCTTGCGGGAAAATGGATCTGCTTAGTAGACAACACTTTAATAAGGTTAAAATCACTGAGCTAATGAATAAAACAACAGAAATAAAACACAACTGCATGAATAAATAGTAAGTTGTCTTACACTTAACCTAAACAGATTTGCATTCACGTATTTTCTTTAAGCTATGTCAAAGTTCCAAGACTTACTCAGTGACCTTACAGTCTTTATTATATTGTGTTTAGAATTACCTAGGTTGTTTTTATATATAGGCACATACCAATCTCCATTTTAACTCAATGAAGCAAAGAAGATTAATTTATTTCTAACTCTGTCTCCATCCTATCTTAAAAAAATAACAGGTACAAGTTGTCAAAATGACCTATTATATTTTGTAGCATTGAGGTTTGAGGCCATTTGTAAGATACATTATGCTAACAGCCATTTATATTAACTGCTGCTCTGATGAACAAAAAAAGATTTATATATTATAGAGTAATACACTGGATATTTCTTGTGTTATAACATTGTGAAATATTTTTGACTGACATCTGTCATCTTCTCATCAAGGTAATTTGGGTCACAGTTGAAATTGAGTCTAATGAGTACACAAAATCTTAATGGAGTCATTGGTTTCATTAAGGTAGTGGAAAAAAAAGCATGCGGGTAAAAATATTAGCGTTGACCAGCCAGATAATAAAAACTTGGAAAGTTTTTCTCTCTTTGTAATGGATGATTGATGAACATTAATGACCATTAAGTTTCTATTTATTATGGTAAGCAGAATATAGAAATTAGCTGCAAATGATTTCCGAGAAATTAAGCAATCAAGGAGCTATTAAGGAGGGATTTATTGTACTAAATATAAAATGACAATTTCCCCAATGAATCCTCAAAGTAATCTATGTCTTTGCCACGGTGGCCTGTTTGAGTAATCTCAAATTACAGAAGATGCAATCCATTCTATTGTTTTCTACACGTAAATTATAGATATGAAGCATTACTAATTCAGGGGCCACACATAATAATGTCAATAAAGTACTTGAGCAAACGATTTCAGGCTCAGATACTACTTAACTGTGTCCTATAGCTATTTGCAATGACAATGAAGGTCTCTGGAGAAAAACTATACACCAGCGTAAAAATGTCTTTAAACCCTACAGTGGAGTTTTGATAGCATACTCTGGCATGTTTGCCTCAATTTCACCACTGCTATGCAGAATAGAATAATATTTATGAAAGTTTAGTATCCAAAATGACAAGATTTGCACAAATCTGGATGAGGATCACACATTTTTTTTCTATGTTAACATGAGAAATCAAGGTAGTTTTGTTTTATAATGAATATGTTGGAAAGAAAAGGATCACACATTTGTTTTTTTTTTATTTTAACATAAGAAATTAAGACACCTTTGCTATTTAATAAGTGTGTTGGAAAGAAAATACCAGCATATCAAAAAAGGTTGGTTTACTTTGTTTGAATACCGCATACAGTATCCAAGGTTTCTTTAGCATTAAGAGTTCTACTGTCATTTTGGAGAATACATTAAGCAAAATTAACAGAAACCACTGGAGCATGCAAATACAGTGTTATCAGAAGGGGTCTTCATAGAAGAGTTACGACCACAAAGCCATTCTTCCAAAGCCAAAAATTCCCCTATGCATGGAAACACAAAGACTGGACTGCATACAAATGGCAGCAGATGCTCTAATCAGATGATTAAAAATGTGAAATACACTGTATATTTCTAAAAGACAAAAGGCTGTATGTCAATCAAAGGGATGAACAATAGTACACAGATGATTGTGCACTGAGGAGCGTTGGTGCTGCATTTCTGCTAATGGATTTATTAAAATCCAATTCCAACCTAAGCTTTTTTATTATAACCAGAGTAGAGAAAAATTAAAACCTTCATCAGGTTTTTATTGCTGTCTGTGTCCTTACTGAGTCAATTTCCTATCACTTCCTCTCAAAATAGGAAGTAATGTAAAGTCTGATGAAATGAAGATTGTTTTCAAAGTAGACACATAAACGAGTAGTGTAGAGGGAAGGTTAGAATAGAATGCCTTGCAATGTTTTAATTGCTTTTCATGTCTCCCTTCCCAGTAACACCCCTTTTCTTGTACAGGTATCACAGGGACAGGGAACATTTCCAAAATAGGGTCACAGGGGTTAGAACAATCCAATCCAATGTTAGTACAGCAATCCCCCCTGCTGTTCTATGGTGTTCTGACAGGGAGACAGCCCCCCTGCCAGAAAACTCTGGTCAGCGCTCTCAGCCAATTGGCTGAGAGTGCTGATCGTGAAAACCAGTCAGCAGACCTTTTTGGTCATGCCTCTTCGACAGTCGATGGACAGTTTCTATTGAAACAGCTGTTGCTGCACGACATTTGGTCTGTGTGTATGGGGCTTAGGTATATATATATATATATATATATATATATATATATATATATATATATATATATATATATGTATATATATAATGGCTAAGTGAGTTTAGGGTGGAGGAACTTGACTGGCCTGCACAGAGTCCTGACCTCAACCTGATAGAACACCTTTGGGATGAATTAGAGCTGCAACTGCGAGCCAGACCTCCTCATCCAACATCAGTGTCTGGCCTCACAAATGGAAGAATGGGCAAACATTCCCATAGACACACTTCTAAACCTTGTGGACAGCCTTCCCAGAGGAGTTGAAGCTGTTATAGCTGCAAAGTGTGGGCCAACTCAATATTGAACCCTGAGGACTAAGACTGGGATATCATTAAAGTTCATGTGTGTGTAAAGGCAGGTGTCCCAATACTTTTGGTGATATAGTATATATACAGTATATATAGGCCCTTGTCCCATCCGGTCGTTTATGTACAGTGGCTGGGTGGGAAGCTGAAATCAAGACAGAGAAGAAAAACAACAATTTATTTGGGTGTGCATTCACAAAAAAGTCATTAAGGGATTGATTTACTAAAACTGGAGAGTGCAAAATCTGGTGCAGCTGTGCATGATAACCAATCAGCTTCTTGTTGGATGGTTTATGTAGGATATCATGTATACATATATATATATATATATATATATATATATATATATATATATATATATATATGCACTCCTAAACCTTGTGGACAGCTTTACCAGAAGAGTTGAAGCTGCTATAGCTGCAAAGGGTGGGCCAACTCAATAATGAACCCAATATAGTGTGTGTATATATATATATATATATATATATATATATATATATATATATATATATATATAGGTGTATAACACTAATTTTTTCACCATGAAAATCGGGTGCAAATAGTGTGTGCGTGTTATACACCAATACTTCAATTTTAGCTGCCTAGGAGGGGACAGGGAGGGAGGCGGGATGAATGCCGTCAGATTACATACAGTGAGAATCTCCTGTTTACTTGGCGGTTTCTGTAATAGGAAGTTCCGTCTCCTGGGCTGCCATTGGGCCACTGTTCTGTCTATCATAGGCAAGTCTCGCTGTTTGTAATCTGTAGGCATTTGTCCTGCCCCCCTCCCTGTCCCCTCTAGGCTGCATATGGGCATAGATCAAGCTGCATTGATGGCAATGGTGAGGCTGCTGCATTGATGGCAATGGTGAGGCTGCTGGATTGATGGGCACTTGTGAGGCTGCATTGATGGCAATGGTAAGGCTGCAGATGGGCACTGACCCTTATTTTGCTTCAAAGTTTTTAATTTAAAATGTAATTTCTTTCCCCTAAACTTCCCCCTTAAAATGAATGTGCATGTTATATGCCTGTGTGTGTATGCTGATAAATATGGTATATATATATATATCTATATAGATATAGATATATATATATATATATAAACTGTATATTTATATATATCTATATCTATCTATATCTATATATATATATATATATATATATATATATATATATATATATATATATATATATATATATATCTATCTATATATATATAGATATATATATATCTATATCTCTATATAGATATAGATATATATATAGATATATATAGATATAGTATCTATATATATCTATATAGATATATCTATATCTATATAGAGATATAGATATATATATATATATATATATATATATATTATTTTTTTTTTATCTTACCTATAGATTTATCTCTGCCTTAATTTGCACAAGATGGATAAAAAGACCAAAACACATTATAAATGAAGTGGCTACTACTTATAATATACCTACTAGTTATTGAAAAGCAGAGTATATTGTATATGTAATTTAGGTCACTTATAATTATTTGTCATTCCAAGTACACATGGTAAAGAATGTACTGCTTTTTCCAAATCTGGATCAGTGCTTTTTATTTTACAAATAAATAACCGTTGTGCAAATAAAGTAGATAAAGTCAATCAAAATTCTGTGTCAATAAAATGAGACTGACTTATAAGTTTGAAATTCCTCAATATCAATTTCACACCAACCTGAACAGTAATCTCATTTGTTATATGACAGCACAGCACACCACCAATCTGTTTGCAGCTTGTGTGTGTGTATATTCCAGCTCACCCTTTCTAGTCATCGCACATGGGGCTATGTTACCTTTGAGAATTATCATTAAAAGCAATTGTTCATTTTTATTACTTCAATGTTTATTTCTAAAAATATGTTATTGGCCACAGAACTGTTTGGAAAATACAATTGACTAGGGCAAAGTGAAAGGCAAACAACATGGAATACAATGGGGATGTTTAACAAAAATTACAACTATTCTGTGTAAAATGTAGTAAACTATAGTAAGCAGTCAGAATTTATGTTTTCTGATCTGATTAGAGTTAAGTAAAATTTCATAATTCAATTTAACCACGTCACCTCCGGAAGATTTCACCCCCTTCCTGACCAGGCCATTTTTTGAGATACAGCACTGTGTTACTTTAACTGATAATTGCGCGGTTGTGCGACACTGTACCCAAATAAAATGTATGTCCTTTTTTTCCCACAAATAGATTTTGCAAAAGTTATAGCATCTACAAACTTTATGCAATTTGCATTAATTAATTAATTAATTAATTCTTTTAGTAATGGCAGCGTTCAGTGACTTATTGTGGGGCTGCGATATTCTGGCAGACAAATTGGACACCTAACTGACACTTTTGACATTTTTTTGGGGACCAGTGACATTATTACAGTGATCAGTTCTAAAAATATGCACTGTCATTGTACTATTGACACTGGCAGGGAAAGGGTTAACCTCAGGGGCAATTCAAGGGTTAAATGTGGGCCTAGCTGGTGATTCAGTGTAGCAGGGTGCACAAAAAAATCTGACAGCTCCAGTTGAAGACACTGTGCTAACCATGCAAGGTTGGTCCAGTGATCTCACCTGCTGAGCTGTTGTGTTCTGATAGGGGGATGACCCCCCACCAGAACACACTGATCAGTGTTCTCTGCCATCGGCTGAAAGCGCTAATTGGGAGTCAATCGGCTCCTGGTTTTCCAGCATGCATGTCCGACAGAAGCCGGCTGAACAGTAGACAGACCAACATACACATGGGCAGAATGTCGGCTGTTTTTTTTTTTTTTTTGGAACCAGCAAATGTCTCCTGACAGTACAGGGCTTAAGCCTACCAATTAGACTATCATTATCAGTTTTTAATTCCAACAAGGATTCTGTGAAAGTAAAAAGGAATATTAAAGACAAACACAGAGTGTTCCAGGATTTGTGGGAGCTGCAGTATTTTTCCACATTAGCATCCAACAAAATTTGCTTTTTAATATGCAATTTTTAGTGATACGAAAAGAATATTTGTCAAGAATATAAGTGTGGCCCACAGAAGGTGTGAGTCCTGTTATTGCACTTTATTTTGACAGGCCTGGAATAGGCTATTGACTGTTACAGAGTTATTGCACTTTGTACTCATAAAAATCACAGTCTGTGCATGCCCTAAGCAGTACACAAAGACCCTACCTTAATGTATGGATGAAAAATTTCAAAGTACCATATGTTAACTGAGAATACCAGGATACCAGTGGGGGTTTACCAACTGTATGAATGAACAACTGTATAAATCAACAACATCTTACAACTTTAACAGATCCGGTTATTCCACTGATGTATATGCCATGTAGTAAACAATGTGCTATCCATCCCTCCAAATGGCTACAGCTCACCATCAAAGGACTGTGGGGTTTATTTACTAAAGGCAAATTCACTTTACACTACAAGTGCACTTGGAACATCCATCAAGGGGAGAGCATCCAGGGACAGGACATATACAAACTGCCACTAGGTAGCCTCTTAGCCTGTAAGCTCCTTAGCAGTTGGCAGCTAGGTGAGATATTGGGGTTCATTTACTAAAGGTAAATCCACTTTGCACTACAAGTGCACTTGGAAGTGCAGTCGCTGTAGATCCAAGGAGGAAATGCAAGGAAAATAAAAAAACAGCATTTTTGCTTGTACATGATTAGATGATAAAATCAGCAGAGTTTCCCCTCATTTCAGATCATCCCCTCAGATCTACAGCGACTGCACTTCCAAGTGCACTTGGAGTGCAGAGTGGATTTGCCTTTAGTAATATCAACCCCTAAGTGTGTTGACCTATGTAAATAGTTATAGGAGTGAATGTACGGGACTTTCCTTACCAAGCAACATTTGGCCACTACGGAGTTGTAGCAACGTACTCTAAAAGAGAAAAATCTGACTTAGAATACAAAATTCAGTAGCTTTGTCTTTGAAAATGTGATTTAATCATTTACAGAGAAAAATGTATTCTCATACTCAGATTAAAATCTAAAGTGACAATGCAATCTTAATACCTCCACAATTGCTACTTATATTGCTATTTATTTCTGAAATAGTTTTGTTTTTCAGTGTATTAGGGTAAAGCCGGAATGGTAAAAGAAAAATATGGAGGTGACATTCAGAAGTATTCTTTGGTGGGGTATGTTATTTATCCATTGTGTCAGTTGTACATGCAGATTGGCAGTGACTATCAGAGACGAGTAACCTGTTATAACCTCTGTTTGTTCAGAGTAATCTTTTGGACATATGCTGAAAATTGCCAATTTGTCTGAAAAATAGAGGGACTGAGGGGAAGTGTCTTTCGCCTTTGTGAGTGAGAGCCTCAAGCGGCACGAAAGAAATCTCTGTATGTGCCTGGGCTGAAACACATTTGATCTCCACAATCAGATGTCATCAACAGAAATGCTGAAATCTGAAGCCAGAAACACTTTCTTTTATTTGATAAAAAGAAATACTTACAGAGTAGCAGAGATTCTAGTTATGTGCTAATGGATCATAGAAAAGAGGTGATTTCATGCCAAAAATCTTAACAAATGTAATTGAAAGTGCTCTCAATAAACAAAAACACCAACATATAGATTTGTAAACACTTTATTAAACCAAACTATATTAATGGCATAAAGTATATTTAAACATTAATCAGAAAGAGGCTCCTGTAGTATAGTCCCGGTTAATTATTTCTTCCCAACACATTACCTACTATGATATTACATGCTGATGTACAGTGATACACCTCTGCCTGTAACCTATCATATATTTAAATGCTGCCAGCTCTAACTTGAACACTGTGTGACTATCCCAGTTTTTATTTTGGTATCAGCTAACCATAATATTATTCAAAATGATGTGGTCTAAAAGTAGTTTGTGCATTTAATGGAGATCAAGAAAATTGTAAGTATATATTTGTTGTATGAACTTGTATAGTGTATTATGGTGGGTTGCAGGGGACAGAGGACACTGCAGTGGGTTGGGGTGCAGGGGACAGAGGACACTACAGTGGGTTAGGGTGCAGGGGACAGAGGACACTACAGTGGGGGGTGCGGTGCTGGGCACAGGTGAGGCTGCATTGCTGGGCACTGGTGAGGCTGCATTTCTTGGCACTGGTGAGGCTGCATAGATGGGCACAGCCAAGCCCTGCATTCTTTAAGTAGCAAACTCCTGAGCCCTGGGGCTCTCTGGGGACCCTGATGTAAGGAAGGGGCCCTCTCGGGATCCTGATGTAAGGGGGGCTCTGGGGACCCTGATGTAAGTAGGGAGGCTCTCTGGGGACCTTGATGTAAGGGGGGCTCTCTGGGGACTCTGATTTAAGGGGGGCTCTGTGGACCCTGATGTAAGTGGGGGGCTCTCTGTGGACCCTATTGTAAGGGGGCATCCGCACTCAGATATGTAATGATTATATATATATATATATATATATATATATATATATATATATATATATATACACACATGTATACCCCTGCCCAAGCAGATGACTTTATTTACTTTGCTGCTATGGGCTCTAGCCCTGGATCTTTTGAAGAACTAGAAACGCCCCAGTGCTATACTGTTGCATCTCAGAAAGGTGATCTGTTGTGGATGGCTTTTCAGAGGGCCCTCTGATATCACCTCTTCACTACCTGCTTCAACCTTCAAAATGCTGACTCACCACACTGCAACCGCGTGCATTGCTGAATGTGATATACCGTTTTGTTTTAAAGCAAATCATCATGGCTGTGGCATGGGTACAGTCTGCATTATTGTGCTTAGGTAGATGGTCTGGGGGCAGCAAAACTGCCTGCTTTTACTAACCCTCCAAACCACCAGTGTGAATGGGCCTCAGCAATAGAGAAGTTTCGCCTCATTTCCTGCCCTGGGTACTAAAATTTCACCAGAGAGGAAATAAGGGTATATCTCCAACAGCAACACAGAATTATAGACACTTTTTTGGTCAGGAAGGGCTTGAACCCTTGTCAGTTTTTTTCAACCCTTGTCAATATTACTGTTACAGATTTTCCCTCACTTCCTGTTCGTTAAAACTCTACCCACACACAACTTAATAAAGGAGACCTATAGTCAGAGATTGTTTCTTTTTATAACATCAGCTTTGTAATAACAATACAAACAGTACTTATTTTTGACAATTCAATAGAAGCGTACTTGAAATATCTCATTTTATGTCCTTTTTTCCCACAATTAGAGCTTTCTTTTGGGGGTATTTGATCACCTCTGCGTTTTTTATTTTTTACGCTATAAACTAAAAATGTTTAAAAAAACCCAATAATTTTTACTTTCTACTATAAAACACATGTAATAAAAAAAACCTAATTTCTTCATCAGTTTAGGCCAATATGAATTCTGCTACATATTTTTAGTAAAAAAAATCCCAATAAGCGTATATTGATTGGTTTGTGCAAAAGTTATAGCGTCTGTAAGACCCCTTTCACACTGGGGCAGTTTTCTGGCGCTGGAAATAGCCTCTGCTAAGCGCCTGAAAACTGTCTCCCATTCATTCCAGTGTGACTTTTCACACCTGGGCGGTGCGCTTGGAGGACGCTATGAAAGTCCTGCAAGCAGCATCCTAGGGTTGGGTTGAGAGTGCTGTATACAGTACTCCTAAAACACCCCTGCCCATTGGAATGAATGGGCAGCGCTTTCAAAGTGCCTTAAAAGCGATTTGAAAGCACCACAAAACAGGAGTTTTTAACCCTTTTTGTGGGTTAAAAGCACCCCGTTAGTGGCAGAAAAGTGACCCAAA
The DNA here is from genome assembly GCF_042186555.1 of Aquarana catesbeiana. Classification (NCBI taxonomy): domain Eukaryota; kingdom Metazoa; phylum Chordata; class Amphibia; order Anura; family Ranidae; genus Aquarana; species Aquarana catesbeiana. The sequence goes on along the minus strand of NC_133326.1, from coordinate 403,420,348 downwards.
AGCACCGCGGCTGAAAAGCACTGCTAAAATGAGTGACGCTTTAGCGCTAACGCGGCCCCAGTGTGTAAGGGGTCTTAGGGATATACAGTATTTATGGAATTCTTTTTTATTTTTTTTTTTTATGAGTAATGGTGGTGATCAGCGACTTGTAGCAGGACTTGACACTTTTTGGGAACCAGTGACATTATTACAGTGATCAGTGCTAAAAATATGCACTGTCACTGTACTAATGACGCTGGTAGGGAAGGGGTTAACATCAAGGGCGATCAAAGGGTTCAATTTGTGCCTAAAATGTGCTTGGTTACTGTGGGGTAGGTGTTTGTGCTATGGGAAGGCAGAGATCCATGTTCCTGCATTGCAGAAACACAGGATCAATACCTTCCCTACTGACAGAATGGCAGTATACCTTGTGTACATAGGCAGACAGCCATTCTTGTACTGTCCTGAATGATCAGCGGGTCCTGGTGGACATTAATTCCCAGGCGGGTCTCCGGCAAAGCGTGTGCATGCCCCAGACATGGAAGTGCAGGATCCCGTATAGGTATGTGATCCTGCACAGGAGAGTCACCTTGCCGCCGTATATGTTCAGTATACGGTCAACAAGCGGGTAAAGTGTTTGTAACCTTACACTATGATTCACTGCCAGCCCCTATATGTTAAGTAGCCATAATGCACTGTGTAAGTGTTTGTTAATAACAAAGCCTCTAAATACCTTTTTTTCATGTGTGTTCAGGCCGATCACGTGACTCCCGGCAGCTCTAATACTCTGACCTACAGGCAACAGTGGGAGGAGCCAAGATCTCCCTCTGACGTCAGCCAGGGAGGTCACATTACCACCGTGCTGGCCGCTCATCTCCTCCCACTATAGCCCTTAGATAGGGGAGGAGAGCGGCCGGGAGTCACGTGACTGGCCTAAAGATACATGCAAAGGGTATTTAGAGGCTTTGTTTTTTACGAACACTTACACAGTGCATTATGGCTGCTTGATAGAGAGGGTCTGGCAGTGAATTTTTTTAAAAGTTTAGTTTACTACTAACAGCAGCAGGAGGGGGTGGAGGCAGCTCACACAGACACATGAGCTGACAGGTAGGGGGAGGGGAGAGAAGTACAGAGGAGAGATGCAGATGACAGAGGCACGTAAGCTGACCATGGTGTCAGGGCTCAGCAGCCATGATAAAAGTGGTCAGTTTACAGAGGGACAGGTTAACAGCACAAGCACTGTTCTGTTTAACCTGCTTTAAGAGAACAGGATCTCTTTTCTTTTTTTTTTTTCTTTCAGGGTTATAAACATTTTAAGGACATCAAAATAAAATTTAAATTTAAACTTTGATCATTGATATACTTTAAAATTTTTGTCTGGCCATGCACATTATTTATTTTTTCCATTTGCTGCATTAAAAGG